>NC_056743.1:947353119-947480619 GCF_019279795.1 Protopterus annectens | reverse complement strand
TAGGAAGTTACTAGGTTAATGGCCCTAGGGTCCTTGCTAGCCTAGCCAAGTTCTACCTTTATTTCCATGATTAGCACCTATTGCCCCATCCAAGAGGGACACAGTAGGAACACACAGGGTGAATTTACATTTACCCATACAATTGTCTAGACTGCATTTGAAGAGGCCCAGTGAGTTGCTCTGTTTGACATGAAGTAGGAATCTGTTCCAAAAGTATGGTAACCTCTGAGAGACAAATCTGTCCCTCCAGCAGATTCTATTAATGTCACATATCAGGGGCTGGATTCACGAAGGCTTGCACAGAGTCTAAGAGTAGAGTAAGACTCCAGACAGCCAATATGTCTGCTGAGCAATCCAGGAACAGCCAGCAGGTGTGTGCATGAGAGCTCCTAAAACTACTCTTGCACGGACAGTGTTAGGTTATGCAAATTACCTCATTTGCTGCTGAAAGCCATGCAAATGAGGTAAATTTGTGATCCAGGAAACACTAACCTGTCCGAGTAGGAGTAGTGTTATTTGCAGAAATGTACTCTGTTGGTAACTGAGTACCGTTCTGCAAATAGCAAACTGGAGCTATGACAGCTCCAAATAAAGGATACATTCAGTTGAGGAAGCGTGCCAATGGCCAAATATAAGGCCATTTACATTTTTATGTGTTGCAAAATAATAAAAAAAAATTTTTTTCCCCGATCTCCGATGTTTAAGCATAGCGCAGCACCGCACAAACGTGTGGCGCTCTAAAAACCAGAAGAAAAAAAAATAAAAGCCACAGATAGGTATTTTATTAAAACTATTCATCTGCCATGCAGGTGAATGGCAGGCTGAAGACAACATGGCTACTGAGTAGTGGTTGCTAAGGGGGGAAACTCAATCTGAGAGATATAACCAAGCATTAGTAGGCAATCCTATGCAAATGAGTATAAGGATAGTGAATCCCAATTTTCCCTGCCATGTGAACCATGTCCCTAGAGTGTAAGAGTAGGATTAGGGGAGTAACAGAGTAGAAGATAGGTGACATCATGAGGGGGTATGTATCAAAGACTGTAAGCTTATTGGAGCAGAATGGCATGTGCTTGCTGTGAGTTACTCAGGACTGGAAGAGGCATGTCTACAGTTGTCTGAACTGAAACCCAGAAACCGAAGGTGTACCCCGTGGCTATCACTAAAGTTTCTTGCAAAGATGCTTACACTGTGTTCGCATGTGTGCATACCTGTAAACCCGTCTAAGCCTGTGTGCACGTGTGTGCACCCGTGTAAGCCTGTGTAAAGCTGTCTAAGCATGTGTGCACGGATCTGTACCAACCTAAGCCTGTGTAAGCCTGTGTAAGGCTGCATGCATGCATGCGCACTCGTGTGCGCGTGTTTGCGCTTGTTTGCACGGCACTGCTCCCTGTGGAAACAGAAAGGGAAAAGGAAGGAAAAGTAGTAGTAGGAAGTTAACCAAGGAGAACTAGCAGAGCTGCCAGGTGAAATCAATCAGAATCAGCCAATTACACAGGCAGTACACTAGCCCAGCCCAGCACTTAAAACACTGCAAACAACATTCCCCCATGTTTTACTCAGAAACACTGCAACACTGCAGTATACAAAGAGAAGTGAAAACTTAAAAAGCTTAACTGAGACAAAAAAATGTTAGGGGCTGCCATTGCTATTATAAGGCAACATGTGCAAGATACTGAGGGTGGTGCCATTGCGAATGCTGCTGAGCAACCCACAGTGAGGAGACGGAGAAGAGTGTACAGACCCAGGGTAACCTACCAGGGGCTACATGAGCTGGAGATAGTGAAGCGCTATAGAGTGGACAGAGAGCTCCTGCAGCAAATTGTTGAGCTGTGCAGGCCACACCTCACACACAGAACCAACATAGGGGAACCCATCCCAGTGGAAACCAAGGTATGTGTTTGCCTAAGAATACTAGCAACAGGTACCTTCCAGAGACCAACTGGTGATATGATGGGGATTTCACAGGCATCAACATCCAGGGTACTGCACCAGTTCCTGATTGCCATGTCAGCACATGTCGGTGATCATGTATATTTCCCCAATTCCCGTGAGGTATTGGCCAGCAATATGCATCTCTTCCAGCAAATAGTGGAATACACTGAGGTAGTGGGTGCAATTGACTGCACGCACATACACATCAAAGCACCAGCTGGTGAGCGGGGTAGGGCCTACATCAAACGCAAGGGCTTCCACTCCATCAACTGCCAGGTCATGTGCGATGCCCAGGGCATAATACTGAATGTGTGTGCTGGCTGCCCTGGAAGCTACCACAATTCCCATATCTAGCATCTGACACAGCTGTACCAGACATTTCCCAATGGGGACATCCCTGGCGGTCGCCTAGTGGGGGATGCCAGATACGCACTGGAGCTGTGGCTGATGACATGCATCAGAAATGCACACACACCTGAACAAGAACTCCATAATGAGGCACACGTACAAACACAAAATGTAATCGAGTGTGTGTTTGGGATGCTCAAGTCACAGTTCCGGTGCCTGGACACATCTGGTGGAGCCTTGCAGTACTCACCAACTACATGTACCCAAATTGTCATGGTATGTGCCATGCTACACAATATGATCCTGCGAAAACAGCTGCAGCAGGAACAGCATGGGGCAGGGACAAACAGCCCCCCACCATTGCCAAGGCCTGCACAGGCACAGCGTGACTCAGAGGAGGAACAATCTGAGCCTGCCCCAGTAGGCAGAAGGAGGCATGCCCAGTATGCCTTGGCCTTGGCAAAGAGGCAGCGCATAGCACATACACTGGCTCAGTAGGAACCCTGGAAATGATACCTCTCTCTGACTTGCACATAAAATAAAAGGGATTCCTAACTTGACACTACCTGTTTCCAAACATGTATAGGGAGTGTAGTATGTGCATCCGACATAGGCAGCCCTGCAGCACCACCTGAGGCATGATTACCATGTTTTAAGCAATATAAAACAGTGCTAACAGCATTTACCAATATTTAGTATATGTAAACACAATTGCCCATGCTAACTAGCGTAATGTTGGGCAACTTTGAGCAATGTTGGGCAAGGTCGGGTAAAGTCGTGCAAAGTTGATCAAAGTCAGGTAAGCATGCTCATATTTGCTTTACTGTTCCTTAAGCAGTCTGGTCTGCTCAGCATGAAAATCAAAAGCAGTGACAGGACTCAAACCCAGGATACTGTGCACTATAGTTATAGTACTGAACCACTAAGCCATGATAGCATTTCGGTGACACAGACACAGCAGGATAATTGTTCACTAATGCAAACACAAAGAAATGCTGTTTCATGCCCCTAAAGAGGCATATGGATAACCTCCCCCACAGGTCTATGCAGACAGAGAACATCAGGCCAGGTGGTGAGATGTGGTTTGTGTAGGCTATGAAGTCACAATCTAATATATGTGACATTGGACGCTAGGATTTGTAGCACAGTAGTATGCCTCAAGCCAGTACGATAGGCAGCAGTACAGACTGAAATGGTGAACCATACATAGCAGTGCAGGCCTAGCAAATGTATATAAGTGTCAGGTCAAACCCTCATCCTATGTACACCCACAGTAACAATCAGGTGTGCCCCCCGGGTAGAAATGTACAAAGAATAGCTGTCCCCCCTGTATGTAGAAATGTTGATAAGTCTATGCAAAGTGTCTTATGGAAGCCCTGCAGGCACAGCATGATCCCTGTTGATTGATGACACAAAGGTGAGCCCCGCTGTAAAAATACAACTTGATTTTCCATACACATATAGTATAAATGTCTATACCAGGCGTGCTCACACACTCCAATAAATGTAGTGGATTTCATTCAGCATCACACTGAAAGGTCATACTGGGCATGCTTACACACTTCAATAAATGAAGCAAATGTCAGGCAGGAGCATACTGAAAGGTCATACTGGGCATGCTCACACACTTAGGCTAAATACGGATGTGATAATAAGGGATCTATGGACAAATGTGGATAGTCATCTATACTTCCAGAAACACATTCAAAAAGTGGTCAGAAAATCATGCTATGTGTTCATACAAACTGCCAAGGTCTGTGCATGTAGGTCAAAGGAGGTTCCCACTACTCTGCAGTCATCAGACCCGTCAGAGAGTACCACAACACACATGCAATGAATCTGAGTAGGCACGTTCAGCAGCCAGAAAGACCACTGAAGAACCTTAACAAGAGGATTACTGGCCTCAAATATTTGCCCCATGCAACAAGACTGAATGTAACCCAATCTGTACTCTGTTGCATACTGTCTACTCAGGAGATCTCTGCCCAACAGACAGGTCCATGTCATGGCTACACTCAGATCTGTTCTGAGTTACAGCTCAATGGCACTAAATATACAGACCCAACTGATATTGCCAACATCCTGGCAGATAGGATCAGTGTTAATTTTACCCCCCTCTCACCCATGAAAGAGCACATCTCTGTAATGGAAGACTGCAAAGTTGCTGTCATCACGGCTGCACAGGTAAAAAACACTCTCCAAAGCCAGTATCACAGCAGCCATGGGACCAGATAACTTCCCAGGCTGTGTAGTATCTACTTCCCTGAAGTAAACTTTAACATAGAAGGTCTGTGGCTACTGATGTTTCCAGAGGACTGCAAACTAGGAGCCATAATTGTAAACACTAAAGATGTGGACATCCTACAAAAGGGTCTCACTGAGACAGATGGCTGTTGTCAAAGCCGTGGGCTCTAGCTCAATGCCAAAAGGTGCATTATCATCCCCTTTGTTAAAAACTCTGTAGCCATGAACTACAACATAGGTGGTAGTATACTTCACACTGAAAGTGTGACAAGAGACCTCGGGTCACAGTTGGACAGTGGGCACAGCTGTGATAATCACATTCCCATAGTAGTCAGGAAACCCTCCTATGTGGCACACCTCATCACAATATGTGTCTCATGCAGAACAGAAGAGGACATTGTTCCCCTCTACTCATCACTGATAGAACTATAATAGAGTACAACGCCACTTTTGCTATGTACCTCACAAGACAACTACAACAACTGGAAAGCCTGCAGCAACACCTCACAAAGAGCATTAGTGGCCTGAAATACATGCCATACACAGACCATCTCAAAATGCTCCATCCGTACTCCCTTGCATATCGCCTACTCAGAGGTGTTCATTGCCTAACATACAAAGCTATGTCAAACACAGAGCTGTTGGACATGCTCCATGTAAAACACTCTCAATCCCTCTGACCTTCGGACCCAAAACCATGAGTGAAATACAAAAGGAAGGGGTGCACCCATTTACCTTATGGATACTGCACCTTCAGGTTAGTGGCACAGCATGAGGCCTTGGAGACCATGGAAGTGCAACTAACATTGGGCAAAGCTGCTCATCAGATTGTAGCCTGCTACAGATCATGTATCTTGTCTCAGGAACCTCACTCAGTATTCCTGGGAACAGTGGAAAACATAAAGGTCCTATTAAACGCCATTATATGAGATTACAACTACCCAAACATTGAGTGGGAGAATTATTTGTGTACAACGTCCTTTGCCCAATGTTTCCTAGAGTTTAAAAACTCTAGTACCCTGGAACAGCTGGTCACCATGCCCGCTAGAGGTAACAACATACTGGACATGATCATCACCAACATGGGGTACCAGTGTTCCACAACAGAGATAAACCCCTCGCTGGTAATATCAGATCATAAAGTAATCACGCTGGACATCCACATCCTACCCCCCCACCCAGTCAATGAAACCACTGTGAAGACATCTTCAAAAGCAAACTGCACACTTCCCAAGAACAAAGTGGAACGTTCCAAAGACCCCTTGCTATAGGATAATGGTATACAATCTGCCGAATCATTTACAAGAGCATTCTATGAGCATCTGCAG
This sequence comes from Protopterus annectens, assembly GCF_019279795.1. Lineage (NCBI taxonomy): Eukaryota > Metazoa > Chordata > Ceratodontiformes > Protopteridae > Protopterus > Protopterus annectens. The sequence continues at coordinate 947,474,764 of NC_056743.1, read as the reverse complement.
GGATGCATGGAACGAGACATCACAAATAAAACCAAGATGCACTCCTCCAAAAATAAGACAGCAATCAGGTAGTTGTTGCCCATAAATAAGCTAGACAACAGAAGGAGGAAACGGACACATGATAGAGCCAACTTCACTAAAGGAAAGGCATCACTGATCATTACCACGAAGAAATAATGATTGCTCATAAAATAATCCAAGGACAGTTTCTAAAGACAAATAGCCAAGGAATGTAAGAATAAAAAGCAAAAAGCCTTCAGGAGCTATACCAGACATGTAGGTGTCAACTTCCAAATATGCTGTCAGCTACTGAAAATTGGAAAGAAATACACTGAACCAACTTTCATTGCCCACATCCAGGGGGACAACTTCAGTCTAAACTCCCCACCATCACCCGCAGAAGGGCCTGTGTCCATCACAGAAGGATGCATAGCCCCAGACGTCATGGACATGCAGGTAAAGACAGGACTGGATGGTGTCCCAGGCTGCGTCTTACACTAGGCCCAAAAGGAACTATACCATCGCCTACATTCACTTTCCAGACTCAAGCGTACCACAGGCTATGTACCCAAAGAATGGCATAAACTAACAGTCATCCAGCTCCCTAAAGGGGGTGCCACAACAGAACCTGGAAACCATTGCCCTATATGTCCACTCAGCCTGGTCTACAAAGCTATTGAGCAAATTGTCATGGAACCCATAAACAGAGACATTGGAGACCTCCAGACACTGGACTCTACACAACTTGTTAAAGACAGATCCTGGCTCCTAAACCTAGTTGACTTATTTCAAACAGTTACCAAGGACATAGATGGAGTTGAAAGTAGTCCACACAGCCCACCCGGACCTCACTAAGGACTTTTTGCACCATTCCCCACTCTGTCATCATGGACAAGCATACCAGCTTGAACATTAACAGCTATGTCACAGGATGGATGACCAAGTGGCTCACAGATCAAACACACATGTTCAGAGTTGTGGGTGCCATTTCTGACTCTATGCCAGTCACAAAGGGCATCCCACAGGTCTTGGTCCTGGGACCCCACCTGTTCAGTAGATACTGCTCAGAGGTACAGGCAAGCACGGGAGGTGTATGGCTGAACAGGTTTGCAGATGACTGTTAACTGTGGTCCATAATCGACTCTACGGCTGACACAGCCATCCTCCAGAAGTGTCTTACAGAGACTGATACCTGGTGTAAAAACAATGCCCTCAAGCTGAATGCCAAAGAATGCATAGTCATCCCCTTTGGGTAAATCAAAGTGCACACAAATTACCACATAGGTGGTAATCCAGTATGTACGGAGAAAGTCATTATGGCCCTGGGGACACAGGTAGATAGTAAACTCCCCTTTGATGATCACATGGCCAAAGTGTTTAGACATTCCTTCTATGTAGCCCACCTAATGTCACCTAATGTAACCCACTTTTGTATAGTCTGATGATGTCACCATCCTACAAATATACCTGTGGAAAAGAGAGCTCACAGTAATGTGTATAGCATGTGATGTAAATGCGTACTCCTGTAGTATCATAATGTAGTTAGGTAGGAGTTTGAATCCTGCACTTGACAAGTGTGTGTTTGTGTGTGGTCTCCTTGGGAAGGGCTAACCTTTTTGGAGAGTAATAAAACACCTTAAAAGTGGTATAGTAATCTTTGTCAAGTCTGATGATGTCACCATCCTACAAATATACCTGTGGAAAAAAGGCTTCCCAATAATGTGTATAGCAAGATGTGTTAATGCGTACTCCTTTAGTATCGTGAAGTAGTTAAGTAGGGGTTTGAATCCTGCACTTGACAACTATGTGCGTTTGTGTATAATCACCTTGGTGAGGAGCAACATTTTTGTAGAGTAGTAGAACACCTTACAAGTGGTATACTTATCTTTGTCAAGTCTGATGATGCCACCATCCTACAAATATACCTGTGGAAAAGTGATCTCTCAGTAATGTGTTAGTGCGTCATGTTAATGCGTATTTCTCTAGTATCATGAAGTAGTGAGGTAGGGGTTTGAATCCTGCACTTGATGAGTATGTGACACTCTTGGTAAATGTGTTGTGGATTTTGCTTTTACTACTGCATGACATATCAGTATGCATTGCGCATGTGAGGTAGCTGTGTGGCAAATACATATACGTACATGTTACCTCAATTATTGCATGTGTGGGAATCCTGCTTTCTCCAAGTACACAGCTGTCATCTTTGCCAAACTGTGCTGCTGCTTCCCAGACCTTAGGTCACATCTGTATGCTTGTGACAAGGCCAACGACTGCAGTGATCCCTGGCCTAGGTCATCCGTGTCACACACACTCATTATAGTTTCTACTGAATTGTGTGAGTGAGGGTTTATGGCAGAGGTATATGTCAGACCTGTTCAAATGTAGCAAAGTCTGTCAGTGATGACTATTCATTATAGGTGTACAACAACCTTTGTGGATATGCATGCAGACCCCTTATTGCTTATGTGATCCACCGAGGGATTTCAAAATACCTTAGGAAATGTGATTATCAAAGGAGAGATGACGTAACACTTGATTGCATGTACACATCGGCACCTGTTCATCTTGTTGGTGGCTACTACCTATGTGGTACTGTGGGGATACTATGTTCCATAAAGGTGGATGACTATGCTTAGTTTGTCTTATAGCTTTACAGCATGGGTTTGACAACAGGTATCTGTCTGTATGATACCCTTGTGGAGGATGTGTGTGTCATCTGGAGAATGCATTATAGGCCACAGTATGCATTACCAGATGTGGACAGACATATCCTTACTGTGATTGCTTGTACCTAAGAGAGCTATATGCCAAACAGGAGTGGTCTCAGTAATAGGTGCAATTGAATACCACTGGTTACTGGCATAGTATAGCACCTGAAGGATCCAAATGTTGCTGTGTGTCCTACATCTGTGTATCAGTTGTCAAGATATCATGTAACAATTGGTTATGGTCAGGCTGTTGAAGTTATGTATACTACCAGAATGCAAAACAATGACAGATAGTAACAGTATCACCCACAGCACAGTGTCAAATCATATCATACACACATGTGTAGTCAGGTTCCGAAATGTGTGGTGTACAATGCATACTGGCCACCAATATACTATGGAGTGTTACTGTGTAATACAGGGCATGTCACCCTGCCCATGTGTCCACTATGCACGTACATGCAGACAGTGCACCTCCACCATGTTCACAAATGTACACCTGCAAATCTGTGCTACACACATCCTACGCATACTATCCACTCTCTAACACATGCTGTCAATACTACATACATCAGTCAAGTGCCATGTGGGCGGACAATACACTATTGGAACTAACACTGGTGTAAACAATACTACAATGACAATCATAGCTTTAATGCATCATACCTGCTCAGCTACACCTTCAAGCCTATCATTACACTCTACTGCTGACAACATGCTAACATTGCTATACTGCTATAAAGTCAACCTGTGTATCAGCACCAAGGTAGCCTGTTTCTGCATCAATGTTACAGATGACAGGAGATGGCATGGGTTTCATCATATGCACAGGGTGTGTTGTTGGTTTGCCAGAGGCCTACAGTGAGCCATCCAATCGACATATGTGTGTGTGTGTGTGTGTGTGTGTGTGTGTGTGTGTGTGTGTGTGTGTGTGTGTGTGTGTGTGTATGAGGGGCAAGAGTACTGCTATGGGCCAATGTTGATGTAATGTGTGCAGGTATGTGTTAGCCCTAGGTGTCTGATTTATGTGTGTGTGTCTGCATGCACACAGTTCCACCATGTGGCTGCCATATACGGGTATTTGGGGAAAGCCACAGACTGTACCTGACAGGCTTTACAGATCACAGTCTCTGGCCATGGATATGGTACCTGTGCCTGGCAGGGATGCTACTGACACTATCAGGTACTAAGCCAGACTGGGTACTATCCCCAGAGGTAGATGGATGTACACTGGACCCAGGTCCATGCTGGGACTGTCCAGAGCCACATGCACGAGTTCTTCTAGGACGTTCTATGGACAGCCCACCCCCAGCATTGCTGGGGTTGGTACTGGCACTACTGGAGTGGCTGTGACTTGAGGGATGTCCGCGGCGACTGCCAGCTGTTGATGTTGTTGGCATATGTCCACATCGATGACTCAGCCATCCCGCACTGTCCTGACACATGGACATGACATTGCCGAGGACATCTAATGTCTCTCCCCAACATCTGTCAGTGACCTCAGTGCAATTATGGATGGCACCTGCTAGGTCACAGATACTGTCAATTACGGCGGTGTTATGTGCCCTCTGTGCCCTTAGTCCCTGCCTGGTGTACCGTTACATATGTGCCTGTGCCTCCATGACAGCCTGGAACATGCATGAGGTTGTAAGACCTGTGGCATGTCTGCCAGTGGCATGATGAGCAGCAGTGCTCCGACGAGAACCCCTGGACATCTGCCTATGTGGTACCCTTCCTGACATCTGGGTATGGCTGCTGTGTCGGGATGCATGTGCCATGGATACCACACTGTCCTGGCCAATGCCGACTGTACGCTATCCCTCAGCTAAGGACATTGTTGATGGATGTATTGGCAGTATGACTGTGTGCATGGATGGGGTGGACACTTGTGTACTGTCGATTGGTGGCCCAACGACAGACTCTGGCAACCATGCCTGTGCCTCAACACACCTATCATTATTATCACTATTTTGCTCAGTGACATCAGTTTCCCTGCAGCAGTGAACCAGCCCAAAGTCAGCACCTGTGAGAGGAAGACAGGAAACACACTTTACGACCTGTGCGTGATGTTGGCACACATGAGCACATGCACACATGCATAGATGAACACATGCACACATGAACACGTGCACACATGAACACATGCACACATGAACACATGCACACATGCACACATGCACACATGAACACATGCACACATGCACGCATGCACACATGTACAGATGAACACATGAACACATGCACACATGCACACATGCACACATGCACACAAATGCACTCCTCACTAAAACAGACACACACACACACACACACACACACACACACACACACACACACACACACACACACACACACACACACACACACCCACACACCCACACACACACACACACACACACACACACCACCAGCAATCCAGAACATACTCAATAATGGGTGATGGTGGGGTACAGTATCACAAGGCAAACAGTTATATCACACATGTCAGCATGCAGGATGTGTGTTGCTCAACAGCATGCAGTGCGGGTGTAGACAGCCCTTGCTAATAACAGTATATATGGCTTTGATGCATGTGTGTTGTTGTTCAGTGATTGGCCTCACTCTGGAACGCAATGTGTACATGGACACAGCATTGCTGTGCAAGTATTAAAAGCTCTGCAATGTCCTGTGCACCATCACTCACAGGTATACATACCATGGCTGGATGTGTATCTGTGTATCACATATATATCCATTTCTGATTAGAGCATCTGTGTCTTTAGCAGATAATTGTGGACACAGGTTTAGCACATGTATGCTATGTATACACACAGGATGAGTGGTGCATGTATACCTGATGGAATACCATTGCTCAACATAGCCATTGTACAGTGGTTATGGTGAGTGTAGGACTTATTGTGGACATGCCAGTGCCAGCCATGACATGGCATGCTACAACACAACTGCAACATTAAACATCACACATATACAGTGTGTGTCATGTGACCTATACACTCAATAGCATTACAAGACATATATGTGTCACTTTGTAGAAATGGTGATTGCTATGCATATTGTGTATCATTGCATATGTTAATGCTATGTGTAGTACTGTGGTCACTGTAACTGGATGGGGTGTAGTACCATGACCCATCATAATGCAGCATCATGTGGTCACTCGAGGCTACTGTGTGCCAGACCGGCACATACCATGCTGTACCAGAACTGGAGTACCATGGCTACATTCACCATTTCACAGCCAGTTGTTACATGGGTTTGTATGGTGCCCGATAGGGGGCATTGCCTAACATGAATGTGTTATGTGTTGAAGAGTGTGGCACAGCCACATGAGAGGCATCTACCCCTCAGGTATATTATGTGTGCTGTGTGGATGACATTTGGGATACTGGAGTGTGACCTTACAGTGGGTGTCTGAATACGCCATGTGTAGCATGTTAACGTCTACTGCGTATGACAAAGTTGTGTATTTTGTGTGCATGTGTATCGACTCTGCCTATCCAATGTCAACTACAGTGTTGCCACAATTGTGTGGGATGCTCTGTGTATTGTATGAGTTTTAGGCAGCTAACCACGTTACTGGGATGTGCATAGTCTCACAGCAAACACGCACAGCATGCATTATGCGTGGGTGTGTTACGTGTACATGGCCTACACCTCACCTATGACATGCACATTTAATTAGCAATATTAAATGTAGAACACACTCACCAGCATGGGTCTGCTGCCTTGCTGTCACACCAGAGCGACCTACAAGGATATGAGACAGTTTGTCAGTGGCAACAACTGTGGCATTGCTACTGTGTGTTTGCAATCTTACAGTAGTAGAACAGTTAACAGTCACAGGCCTACAGATTATATTCCTAATTATTAGTATTGCACAATACTAGGCACCACATCTTCTAACTAAACAGTACACATCTCACATAAGCATGCTCTACCAATAGAGGTAACAGTAGTCTACAGCTATGCCATGTTACCTGTATGCTCCATGTCAACTTGCTGGGTGGCTCCGACCTCCATGATGATACATGTTATTTGTTGTTGTTGTTGTTGTTGGCCAGGAGTCACCTGGCTCAGGAACAGCTCCTCCACTCTGGTGGGGGGGGTGGATGGCTACCCACCACCTGTGGCAAGCTGTTGTCTACAGATATCAGACGCACGTTGCCGGACATGTCTAATTAAATCACTGCATTGATGGCGTACCTGCTCATATGTCCGGTTATGCATGCCTATGTCATTTACCCTACGGACAAGATCTTGCCACATTGTAGTCTGCTCATGCTGGTCCTGGCTGGTTCTGGAGAACAGCAGGGCATAGTGCTGCACCAGGCTTGTCGTTATCTGTTCCTCCTCTGCCGGGCTATAGGTGGGATTACGATGGTGGGCCATGACCCTGGAACACAATGAAACAATATGCGTGAGCAAGTCATGTGGCACACTTAATATTCTAAAGTATAGATATCAGTTAACTGCCATATATAGCAACCTATTGGCTGTCAGAGGATACACACTTTCAATACCACATATCAGTGCTCACCCCACAACTGCCTGACAGTGCCTGGCACACTCTATATATCAAACCATGTATTGCACAGCAACAAAGATAAACCAGTATGTAAGACTATACAACAGTACATGGCACACTGTATGCGACAGAATGCACCACCTAGCCACAGGAGGTATATATCAAGCTAATGCATCAAGAAATATATAATCCATTGCAATGATTGTAAAGTCCAGTTACAGTATTATCAGTATACCACTCTAGTCGTTGATGGCAAACCCCTGCCTAACATATGTGCACATTCGTTAATATAGGTGGCATACTGCTGTACTAGACTATACATGTTGCTAGATATGCACTTATATCCTGTAACACACATATGACCGAGGCCATGGTACAGGCATACCCAGACACACACATCAGACATACATACCAGACACAAAGGTATGGCAACCCAGATGACCTTTACCTGTGTACCATACAGTACTGTGTGTCAGTAGTTACAAAAATGTATGCCTGAGGTATGTAATCTGTGAGGACTACAGGGAACACACAAAACAGTGGTTCCAAGAAATGTGGACATACACCATACTGTGCTGTTTAGGCATACAGCTTCAGGTAGTACTACAGTTCATACAGGAGTTGGATTCACCAGCAGTAACACTCAATAAGCATACATGTACTGCTTTAGCCTACATTGGGACACCCCAGTCGACACCAAGGGACTACGTCAGACCATATGGCATACTGCTTTTTCTGCTAGCAATTGCATACACATCTTTTGCTGGGATCACAGCTAGGACACATAATACCATGACAGAAAAAGTTTCCCATTAAGCTATCACACATATACAGAACTCTGGCACATGCACCAACACATTCACCATCACACTCAGTCAACCTCACATAGCAATTACTGCAACAAGTACATGTGGGTGTGTATCGCTTCATAGGTAGGTAATAGGCTATTGGCCCTAGGGTCTATAGAAGTCTAACCATATGCTACCCTGGCCTTTGACACACAGGTAATTACATTTCACGTGGCCCTGTCAAGCAGAGTCACAGAGGTGATTCAAGGGGGGTATTTCCTATCTCCCATACAATCATCAGGATTATTTATGATGACTGCTAATTAGGAGCTTTGTTTGCTATTGATAGGTGGTTTGTTCCAGAGTATGGGATGTCTCTGAGATAGGAATCTATCCCTCCAGCATGTGCTGTTTATTGAGGTCACAAGGTTTAGGTCCCTAGAGCGTTTAGCTCATAGGGATTATGATCTGTTTACGTGGAGCATGTCCAACAGCTCTGGGTTTGACATAGCTTAGTATGTTAGGCAGAGGTCACCGCTGGGTAGGCGGTATGCGAAACAGTCTAGCTGTGGGTTTGTGAGATGGTCTGCATAGGGCATCTGTTTGAGGCTGGTATTACTCTTTGTGAGGTATGTCTGTGTCATTTCCAGTTGCTGTAGATGTCTTGTGAGGTACATACCACATGGGGCATTGTACTCTATAATGGGCTTTATGTGTGATGAGTAGAGGGGAACACTGACCTATATTTCACTGGATGACACACCTTTTGTGATGATGTGTGCCATATAGACAGATGACATGACTAGTGTGGCACTGTGATTATCAGAGGGGAGACTACTGTCCACCTGTGTCCCATGGTCTCTTATCACACCTTCGGTGTTAAGTAGACTACCACCTATGTGGTAGTTAATGAGTACAGAGTTTTTGCAAGAAGGGATGCCAATGCAATGTCAACATTGATGACCCTTTCTTTCTCTCTCTCTCTATATATATATATATATATATATAAATATATAGATATTATATATATATATATATATATATATATATATATATATATATATATATACACACACACACATACATATAAATATCCATTGGTGTACATATAGATATACATATAGGCACATATACAGTCCACCTTTCATGGTGAGGATATCAATTATGCGAAGGTTGTGAGGTATACAGTTATGTCATAATATTGCACAGTGTTGTGCAGAATGCATTGAAGGTGTTCTCAGCCCATGTAGCTTTAGCAGGCCTCACTGGCTGCAACACTGCAAACCTGACGAATCATACCCACAGCGTTTAACCACCACATGTCATATACCAGCACTGTATGCTGTCATGTTTGCCACACACTACGACCTACATAGAAATATGCACATAACAACCTTCAACAACATAGATATGTCCACCCTTCACAAACAGTTGCAGTATGTCCCTTGCTCTATGCCCATGTACAGATGCTAATATATCTGACACAGACAGATCTCTCCGTATGTGTGTGCCATACACACACAAGGTCCACACTGTTGTAAGTTTGTGTACCTCACGGCTGACCTGTTGGGCCTTGCTGCAACATGAACAGGTGTCACATGTGAGCACACAGTAATATTAGAGGGTGTATATATAGCTGCAAATGCTAGATTAGCATACTAGCCTGGTACAGCTGTTGTCAATGCTAAGCTACACATTAATATGACTATCATGCATTTGTTACTCTGTCACATCCATGTTTATATAACCGTATGCACTACTCCCCCAAACAGACATTGTACACACTACTGTACAGAACACAGATAACATGGATCAGATGTCTGACATTTAATGCTGAACTACATATGTCACAGTCATATCCCACTGCACACAGGTACACACTGATTTCTCCATGCCAGTAGTTATGCAGGGCATCTGTGCATAGATACGTACTGCTGCCACATATGGATGATTCAAACTATGTAGAGTACTCTTCATAAACATCTACTACATGCCAGTAAATACATAGCTGTTACATACCTTTCCTTTGTATGTGTTCATATTTGTCGGTTCCGTGTGTTTTGTAATACATTTTCTTTTTTATATCTTATTTTTTTTTCGAGATATATATTTTTTTCAATATAATTTTTTTTTCAGTATATTATTTATTTTTCAATATAATTTTTTTATTTTTTTCAATATATATTTTTTTCAATATTTTTTTTCAATATATTCTTTTATTTTTTTTCAATATATTACTTTTTCTTTCGATATATATATTTTTTTATCTTTTTTCTTTTTTTCTGCTGCTGTTGTCTGCATCCGTCCATCTCTCTCTCTCGCTCTCTCTCTCTCTCCATACCTGCAATGAAATGATTGCATGTGTGGACAGCAAGTACAGCCTGCTTTTATAGGTATCTGCACATGTGCATGTGATGGCCTCTGCAACAATTGGTGGCCACCATTTGGCAATTGCATGCAGCCTGCTGTGTGTTACTTGCAGTACTCACTGTCATAGCAACCCAATGCTATAAATTGCTAATTCAGGTAGGCGTAGCCCTTTCAGCTTTCCAAAGTGGGGACCATGCTTGTTTGCTGTGGACACCATTGTGTAAGTCAGAAGGTTGGTATACTTCTTATAACTGATGCTAGGAGTGTAGCCAATGATCTGAATGTTGTACTCAGACCTGAATGTTGCCACTTCCAGTGCACAGTTAACAGTGTAGAATTGTACTCACCCCTACAAATGCTAACACAAGATACATAGGAGTATGTAGTTTATTTTCTACTTATACAATTAGCTGCTATACATACGTAGTTATTGAGATGTTTTCATTCAGAACTTGAACTGTTTGGGAACTGCTATACTGTGGATATTAATGTACTCACCTCTGCACAGTTTGTACTTTTTCTTTTGTTGACATTATCACAGGATGCTCATGAAAACTGGACAATTCCAGTAATGAGTATGCCTACCTACATCCTTGCTGGACCTTGAACACACAGGTATTTTGTACATTTGGGTGGGGATTGTTCTGCTATGATACTGTGTGGGGGTTATAAAGTGCTGTTGTAACATTATTTACTGCTAGAATGTCTGGTTCTGTTATCACAGTCATGTAATGCAATTCCTCAACAACTGCTGGCAAAGTTCCACAGAACAGGTTTTGTGTTATGGAATTCCTATCTTTCCTTTACATTCACTCATTCTGATGCATGATATATATATTTCAGCAACAACCTGCTGTATATCTACTGTGGCTTAGTGGTACTTCAAGCAGTGTAGTGTGCCCAAGGTCTGGGGTTTGAAACTAACAGCGGTGTTTTATTTTGCTGCTGAGCAGAACAAGGACCCTCACATGCAGGGTGACTAAGGCCCTTTTAAGCAGTTGTAAGCAGGTTTGTGTGGGTTTGCGTGACACTTAGCAATACTTAGCTAAGCACACACAAGCACACACTCACTCAAATCCGCTAACTACTGCTTAAAAGTGCTTACTCCCGCTAACCCCCAACCTCATTTCTTTGAAAGAAAAAATGGGGAGACAGGAAAGTGGAAAAAAGGGGCAAAAAGGGAAAGACAGTAGGGAAAACAGCTTGGGATGTGCAGGACGGGTGTAGGGAAGGTCCTTAACTGAATAATACGCCAACAGCCAGCAATCGCAATATAGAAACATTTAAATCCAAATAAAGGAAATATTTATTGAATAACCATTGCCAATTTTAAATACATCAAATTCAAACCGGTTTCGGTTAACCAGCCTTCATCAGTGAATACCATTTCTCATCCAATGTTAGTAATGAATATTTATACATAGTTCCAACCAATGAAAACATGGTATGGTCCAAAAGAATAGTTTAAACAACCGAGAATGCAATAGCATCAAAACTAACATATAAATGTTAATAATATAGTGTGGGGCATTATGAAGCACTGCATTACAAATTATTTACATAAACATATATTTTAAATTTACAATTTAATATTCAATTGAATGTGTTATTACTGCTTATTTATATATTCCATCATGTCAATATTACCATATAAAGCTCAAAGACATTTATATACACAAATGTGATAGCATATGACAACATGTTGTTTAGAGGGACCTTAGTCTCAAAATATATCTTATTAATCCAAAAAATTCCAATAATACTAATATACATTCTACATGCCAAAATAATTATATTTCAAAAACAAATAAGCCATATGTTTGTATCTGTCAACACTAATATGTAAATGGAGATTGGTCCATATCTACTACTGGCCAATGGATTCACCTCCTATCAATAAATATATATATATATATATATATATATATATATATATTTATATATATATATATATATATATATATATATATATATATATATATATATATATATATATATATATATATATGGTTCTACCTCACATAAACGAAACACCACAACACCGACAACGCAATCACCGACACCACATAACCGACAGTACAAAAGCACGAAATCCCACATGCCCGACAACGAAATAACCGACGGTACACAAACACGAAACCTCATACACTTCACACACCACAATCAACAACCAAAACACATTCCCCGTCCAAAAACCACATACACAACACAAGCACACCAAAATCCCTACAAACCCACACTAAACCATACATACACAACTACCTACAACCCTGACCCAAACCCTAACCCTAAGGTCCTTCACTAGACACTTACCTGACCCGCTTCCCTAACCCTAACTCACTTATCCCACCCTAACCCAAACACAATCACTACCGACACTTACCTGACCCGCCTCCCTAACCCTAACTCACTTATCCCGCCCCTAACCCAAACACAATCACTACCGCACACTTACCTGACCCGCTCCCTAACCCTAACTCACTTAACCCACCCCTATCCACACTTACCTTACTCGCACCCTAACGTCCGTCACTACCACATACTTACACAGCCTTTTCCCATTTCGGCATCCTCGGCGTCGGTGCTTTCATCCGTCGGGTCGGTCTTCTGCTTGTCGATCTTCTAGGTCCCGTCGCGTCGGTCTTCTGCACTGTCGATCTTCTGGGGCTCGCGATTTCCCTGTCGATGTTCCGGCGTGTCGTTGAAGTGAGGTAGAACCATATATATATATATGTGTAATAGGCATGTTTTATAATGGAACATATATAAATGTAGTGCTCTGTTTCTTAGCCCATATTATAAGTATATATATACCAAATGAATATTTGGTACATTGTTTATATAGCTTGAAAGCATATCAACAGTATAAGAAATTTAATATGCTCATATGCTCATATACATATTCAAACTACAGAAAATTGTACAGTTCTAACTAAATATAGTTAGTGCATTCATTTCCTATACTATAGTGTCCAGACTGGTTATAAATGGTCATTGAGACCTGGGGGGGAATAATGTCCCAAGATTAATAATCCAATACTTTTCTTTATGGCTCAAAATACTATGCCAACCTTGGTGGTTGCTTCTATCCCCTGTGATTTTGTCTATGATCATGAACATGAATCTGGCATTGGTATGTTTAATAGTATGTCTATAGAGGGCATTAGTCTCTTTTTTATTTCGAATGTTACTTTTGTGTTCATTCATTCGTATTCTAAGGGAGCGAGAAGTTTGACCAACATAAAAAGCTGAACATTGACATGTGGCTAAATATACAATCCAACTGTTACTGCAGTTACCAAAGACTCTTAAGTCATAAACCCTACTAGTACTGGCACTGGTAAATTGTTTAAGTATACTTACTTTTTGACATGATCCACAGTGTCCACATGGAAAAGTACCCAAAAGTTGATCTCCAGTTATGGTCATTTGTTTATATATATTGCACCCCCACTTTCCTTAAGCTTATAATGAGAAAATAGGGCACCCAGTGTTTTACCACGTCTGTATGAAAATTGACATTTGGGACCTAAAAGTCTCCTTAATTCTTCATTTGCCAGACGTATGTTCCAATGGGTATCCAAGATGTTCCTAATGCTATTATGATTTCGTCCATATGTGGTTACAAACCTAAGTGTAGACTCCACCCCTGTGGTTTCATGTTTTTTGTATTGCAATAATGTATTCCTATCTTGACCAGTAGACCATTCACTTGCCCTAAGTATATCAGATTCTCTATAGCCCCTTTCCATAAACCTGTTGTAAAGATCTAGTTTAGCCTGATCAAAATCATGTTTTGCTGAGCTGATACGTTTGATGTGCATGAATTGAGATTTGGGTATATTGCGGATGGTGTGGCGTGGATGCATACTCGAAACATGGAGCAAAGTGTTATACTGTGGATATTTCCTACAGGTCTTGGCATTTAGAATATTATCTTCATTCCTGCAGACTGAAACATCCAAAAAGTCAATGGTGTCTTGATTAGATGTTACAGTAAACTCTATACCCCAGATGTTTCCATTCAAATATTCCACAAACTCCTGTAGATATGCTAGATCTGTACGCCACACCATCCAGCAGTCATCCAAATATCTGCTCCATATGTCAATCTCAACCATGTACAGGTTATGGAGTGGATTGTAGATCATACATTCCTCAAAATATGCCATGAATAGGTCTGCATATATGGGAGCAAAAGATGCTCCCATAGCAGTACCTTGGAGTTGCCAATAGCACTCTCCTTGAAAATAAAAGACATTTTTGTTGAGTACATGTTCAGCCATGCATATTAGCAGTGTATTGAATCCAGGTGGATATAGAGCTGATTGTTCAAGCCAATACTGTAAGGCCTGCAGGCCAGCCCAGTGAGGTATACTAGTGTATAGGGATTTCACACACAAAGTACTCATGAGCCAATCAGGCTCTAATTGTGTATCTTCTATTATTTGAAGAAACTGAGTTGTGTCCTGCAATCTGGTCCTAAAAGATATGAGCAATGATTTCAAATATTGTGTTAGAAAAGCTGACAAAGGTTCCGTCAGGGAACCGATGCCCGACACAATTGGTCTTCCAGGGGGGTTTTGAGATAGATTTGTGTATCTTCGGGAGAAGATATAAAATCTGTTTTTGTGGATCAGTAACCATCAGATGTTTAACGGTGCTTTTAGTAATAATCCCTTCTTTCTCTGCTGCATTCAGGAAGGTGTCTATTTCTTTCTTGAATACAGGGGTTGGATCGATGGACATGTACATATAACATCTGGTATTAGAAAGTTGTTCTTTACCCTCATTCAAATAATATCCCATATTCATAACCACAACTATCCCTCCTTTGTCAGCTGGTAAAATGACAATATTATGATTTTTCCTCAGTTCCTCCATAGCCATAATTTCCAAAGGGGAAATATTTTGACCCATAATACAAGATTCCCTGTGTGGAAAGTGTAGATCTTTGAATACCGATTGTAGAAATATGGATACATGTTTGTTCATGGGTGGTTGGAATTCAGATTTATGAAATCTGAATTCATTTGATCTTTGAGAGGTTTGAGAGGTTTGATCTGAAAAAAAACAATTTGAGATTAAGATTACGGCAAAAGCATATTACATCAGATACTATACTGTACTCCTTAGAAAAAATTCCAGGTACAAATCCAAGACTTTTACTGAGTAGTTGTTCTTGTTCATTTGTAAGTATTACATCTGACAAATTCAACACATTTCTATGGACATTATCAATTATTTCAGAAGTGTCTGTATCAATCCCCCTACAGAATTTGTTCTTGTACCCATGCTTGTGTTTGCAGCCTCCCCGCCGCCTCTTTCTATGTCTAAAGGGTGTGCTGTATTGGATTTTTCATGGATAAGTGACTCCCTGTAGTTAACACTCATTGCCCATATAGGAGGATTCCTCCCATGATGTACTGACAAAAGACTTATCATTGGTCTTAAGGATAGACCTGGGTCTTTTCCTGGGTCTACTATTTGCTGTCCCCTGACTGGTATCCATAAACCTTACTGATCTGAATAATTCAAATGGACGTCCTCTTTGATAATCAATAATGTCCCTATTAAATTTCTTAATTTTTCTATCCCTAGTCTGTTTCTCATAGCTTGCCAATTCCTTCAAAAGCTTAGTCACAGAACCCGCATACATGGATAGGGACTCATACTTTTTGCATTCCTCACAAATGGTTTTAACCTCAATTAAGTTAATATCAACCATTCTTTCATAGTATGAGGCAAGTATTTTGACAAACATCATAGAGGCTTGCTGTAACACCATATTCTATTCTTTGGTTAGTCTCTCTTCAGATCTACCAACCAACGGTTGTAAGTGAATTCTCAGGCCTCTTGGGGCTATATCCCTATTGATGTATGCACAAAATAATCTGAGATGCCAAATATTTGCTCTTAAATTCTTCAAGCCCTTACTTAATTTGTCGAAGGGCATGTCACAACAATTTGAAGGATTATTCAAGGAGCCATTCTGATTATTGCCTGGTATGTTGTCTATCCCAAAGACACCAATGTCATCCCTATCAGCACATAATCCATGAAGAATGTTCTCCAAATCCATATTAGTATATTTTTACCATAATATATATTAGTATAATGAAATGGCCAAATCTGTATGATAGGTCTATGAATGCTTCTAAACTATCAAAGGAATCGGCCCCCTATGAACACAGATATTCATTATTTAATTAAATAAGTGGGGGGGGGGCACTTACTGATATCAATGGACATATATATGTAAGTATCTCTATTCTCATGTAGATATCAGTCAAAGGACAGCAATATTGCAAAGTCATAGAGCTAAAAAGGCCCAGACCCTTCAGTCCCTTAGTATGCTATTGGTCCATAGGTTGTATAGTATAACCTGAAAAATACCAGAAAACCTTTATTTGTGTGGTTTAATTAAACTGGCAATTTAACCTATTATTACTAACAAAGTCTTACTAGTAATATTTGTGTGTGATATCTTGATTAAGTTTCAACAGTTTGTATACACAAAGCTACTAACGACACCAGCACTAATTTCAGTCATACAGAATATTAAACAAAATCAAAATACATCCATTTGGGTTATACATTCTATACAGTCCTTCAATATAAGGCATGCCATCATATAAGTGGTAAAGCTCTGCAATGAGATTGATTCGTTAAACAAACAGTCATGAATAATAAACATTCCAATAAAGCTTATTATTAATAATAATAGCCAGGTATAAAAACCTGGATGAAAAACCTACACCTAAATTATTTTGTCCTGAAAAAGCTAAAGAGAGTCCTGTTTGCTGAACATTGACTCTCAAATAGAGCTTATTTCTGTTACTGATAGTCTTAAATCATTTGGTATAGGTTTTTCATCCAGGTTTTTATACCTGGCTATTATTATTAATAATAAGCTTTATTGGAAAGTTTATTATTCATGACTGTTTGTTTAACAAATCAATCTCATTGCAGAGCATTACCACTTATATGATGGCATGCCTTATATTGAAGGACTGTATAGAACGTATAACCCAAAGGGATGTATTTTGATTTTGTTTAATATTCTGTATGACTGAAATTAGTGCTGGTGTCGTTAGTAGCTTTGTGCATACAAACTGTTGAAACTTAATCAAGATATCACACACAAATATTGCTAGTAAGACTTTGTTAGTAACAATAGGTTAAATTGCCATTTTAATTAAACCACACAGATAAAGGTTTTCTGGTATTTTTCAGGTTATACTATACAACCTACGGACTAATAGCAGACTAAGGGACTGAAGGGTCTGGGCCTTTTTAGCTCTATGACTTTGCAATTTTGCTGTCCTTTGACTGATATCTACATGAGAATAGAGATACTTACATATATATGTCCATTGATATCAGTAAGTGCCCCCCTACATATTTAATTTAATAATGAATATCTGTGTTCATAGGGAACCAATTCCTTTGATAGCTTAGAAGCATTCATAGACCTATCATACAGATTTGGCCATTTCATTATACTAATATATATTGTGGTGAAAATATACTAATATGGATTTGGAGAACATTCTTCATGGATTATATGCTGATAGGGATGATATTGATGTCTTTGGGATAGACAACATACCAGGCAACAAACAGAATGACTCCTTCAATAATCCTTCAAATGGTTGTGACATGGCCTTCAACAAATTAAGTAAGGGTTAAGAGCAAATATTTGGCATCTCAGATTATTTCGTGCATACATCAATAGGGATATAGCCCCAAGAGGCCTGAGAATTCGCTTACAACCGTTGGTTGGTAGATCTGAAGAGAGACTAACCAAAGAATAGAATATGGCGTTACAACAAGCCTCTATGATGTTTGTCAAAATACTTGCCTCATACTATGAAAGAATGGTTGATATTAACTTAATTGAGGTTAAAACCATTTGTGAGGAATGCAAAAAGTATGAGTCCCTATCCATGTATGCGGGTTCTGTGACTAAGTTTTCGAAGGAATTGGCAAGCTATGAGAAACAGACTAGGGATAGAAAAATTAAGAAATTTAATAGGGACGTTACTGATTATCAAAGAGGACATCCATTTGAATTATTCAGATCAGTAAGGTTTATGGATACCAGTCAGGGGACAGCAAAAGGTAGACCCAGGAAAAGACCCAGGTCTATCCTTAAGACCAATGATAGATCTTTTGTCAGTACATCATGGGAGGAATCCTCCTATATGGACAATGAGAGTGTTAACTACAGGGTGTCATCTATCCATAAAAACTCCAATACAGCACACCCTTTAGACATAGAAAGAGGCGGTGGGGAAGCCACAAACACAAGCATGGGTACAAGAACAAATTCTGTAGAGGGGTTGATACAGACACTTCTGAAATAATTGATAATATCCATAGAAATGTGTTGAATTTGTCAGATGTAATATTTACAAACGAACAAGAACAACTACTCAATAAAGGTCTTGGATTTGTACCTGCATTTTTTTCTAATGAGTACAGTAAAGTATCTGATGTAATATGCTTTTGCCGTAATCTTAATCTCAAATTGTTTTTTTCAGACCAAACCTCTCAAAGATCAAATGAATTCAGATTTCATAAGTCTGAATTCCAACCACTCATGAACAAACATGTATCCATATTTCTACAATCGGTACTCAGAGATCTATACTTTCCACACAGGGAATCGTGTATTATGGGTCAAAATATTTCCCCTTCGGAAATGATGGCTATGGAGGAACTAAGGAAAAATCATAATATTGTCATTTTACCAGCTGACAAAGGAGGGACAGTTGTGGTTATGAATATGGGATATTATTTGAATGAGGGTAAAGAACAACTTTCTAATACCAGATATTATATGTACGTCCATCGATCCAACCCCTGTATTCAAGAAAGAAATAGACACCTTCCTGAATGCAGCAGAGGAAGAAGGGATTATTACTAAAAGCACAGTTAAACATCTGATGGTTACTGATACACAAAAACAGATTTTATATCTCCTCCCAAAGATACACAAATCTAACTCAAACCCCCCCCCCCCCGGAAGACCAATTGTGTCGGGCATCGGTTCCCTGATGGAACCTTTGTCAGCTTTTCTAACACAATATTTGAAACCATTGCTCATATCTTTTAGGGCCAGATTGCAGGACACAACTCAGTTTCTTCAAATAATGGAAGATACACAATTAGAGCTGGATTGGCTCATGTGTACTTTGTGTGTGAAATCCCTATACACTAGTATACCTCACTGGGCTGGCCTGCAGGCCTTACAGTATTGGCTTGAACAATCAGCTCTATATCCACCTGGATTCAATACACTGCTAATATGCATGGCTGAACATGTACTCAACAAAAATGTCTTTTATTTTCAAGGAGAGTGCAATTGGCAACTCCAAGGTACTGCTATGGGAGCATCTTTTGCTCCCATATATGCAGACCTATTCATGGCATATTTTGAGGAATGTATGATCTACAATCCACTCCATAACCTGTACATGGTTGAGATTGACATATGGAGCAGATATTTGGATGACTGCTGGATGGTGTGGCGTGCAGATCTAGCATATCTACAGGAGTTTGTGGAATATTTGAATGGAAACATCTGGGGTATAAAGTTTACGATAACATCTAATCAAGACACCATTGACTTTTTGGATGTTACAGTCTACAGGAATGAAGATAATATTCTAAATGCCAAGACCTGTAGGAAATATCCACAGTATAACACTTTGCTCCATGTTTCGAGTATGCATCCACACTACACCATCCGCAATATACCCAAATCTCAATTCATGCGCATCAAACGTATCAGCTCAGCAAAACATGATTTTGATCAGGCTAAACTAGATCTTTACAACAGGTTTATGGAAAGGGGCTATAGAGAATCTGATATACTTAGGGCAAGTGAATGGTCTACTGGTCAAGATAGGAATACATTATTGCAATACAAAAAACGTGAAACCACAGGGGTGGAGTCTACGCTTAGGTTTGCAACCACATATGGACGAAATCATAATAGCATTAGGAACATCTTGGATACCCATTGGAACATACGTCTGGCAAATGAAGAATTAAGGAGACTTTTAGGTCCCAAATGTCAATTTTCATACAGACGTGGTAAAACACTGGGTGCCCTATTTTCTCATTATAAGCTTAAGGAAAGTGGGGGTGCAATATATATAAACAAATGACCATAACTGGAGATCAACTTTTGGGTACTTTTCCGTGTGGACACTGTGGATCATGTCAACAAGTAAGTATACTTAAACAATTTACCAGTGCCAATAAGAGTAGGGTTTATGACTTAAGAGTCTTTGGTAACTGCAGTAGCAGTTGGATTGTATATTTAGCCACATGTCAATGTTCAGCTTTTTATGTTGATCAAACTTCTCGCTCCCTTAGAATACAAATGAATGAACACAAAAGTGACATTCGAAATAAGAAAGAGACTAATGCCCTCTATAAACATACTATTAAACATACCAATGCCAGATTCATGTTCATAATCATAGACAAAATCACAGAGGATAGAAACAACCAACAAGGTTGGCATAGTATTTTGAACCATAAAGAAAAGTATTGGATTATTAATCTTGGGGCATTATTCCCCCCAGGTCTCAATGACCATTTATAACCAGTCTGGACACTATAGTATAGGAAATTAATGCACTAACTATAGGTAGTTGGGACTGTACAATTTTCTGTAGTTTGAATATGTATATGAGCATATGAGCATATTCAATTTTTTATACTGTTGATATGCTTTCAAGCTATATAAACAATGTACCAAATATTCATTTGGTATATATACATATATATATATATATATATATATATATATATATATATATATATATATATATATATGGTTCCCATTCAGAAGCCTGAAACATCATAAGCCTGAAAATCAAAATCCTGAAACCAAAAGCCTGAAAATTCAGAATCCTGAAAACTCAAAATCCTGAAAGACCAAAATCCTGAAACTCAAAATCCTGAAAACACAAATAATGCTAATATGTCACTATAAAGACACTAATATCTACCAACTGACCCTGACCCTAACCCTAACCCTAAGGTCCGTCACTATCGACACTCACCTGACCCGTGCCTAAACCTAACTCACTTAAACCCCCTAACCCCAATATTTGTCACTATTGCATACATGCCTAACCTGCCTAACCCTAACTCACTTAAACCGCCCCTAACCCTAAAATAAAACCAACGCACACTTACCTGACCCCAACGCATGACCTAACACCACAGGGCTAACAATAGCAAAGCCACAATGACATCAGTATGTCTATTTTGTGTTTTCAGGATTTTGAGTTTCAGGATTTTGGTCTTTCAGGATTTTGGGCTTTCAGGATTTTGAGTTTTCAGGATTCTGAATTTTCAGGCTTTTGGTTTCAGGATTTTGATTTTCAGGCTTATGATGTTTCAGGCTTCTGAATGGGAACCATATATATATATATATATATATATATATATATATATATATATATATACTTATAATATGGGCTAAGAAACGGAACACTACATTTTTATATGCTCCATTATAAAACATGCCTATTACATACATATATATATAGGAGGTGAATCCATTGGCCAATAGTAGATATGGACCAATCTCCATATACATATTAGTGTTGACAGATACAATAAATATGGTTTATTTGTTTTTGAAATATAATTATCCCATGAAACCTTGTTTTCTTATTTGGCATGTGGATTGTATATTAGTATTATTGGAATTGTTTGGTTTAATAAGATATATTTTGAGACTAAAGTCCCTCTAAACATGTTGTCATATGCTATCACATTTGTGTATATAAATGTCTTTGAGCTTTATATGGTAATATTGACATGATGGAATATATAAATAATTAGTAATAACACATTTAATTGAATATTAAATTGTAAATTTAAAATATATGTTTATGTAAATAATTTGTAATACAATGCTTCATAATGCCCCACACTGTATTATTAACATATATATGTTAATTTTGATGCTATTGCATTCTCGGTTGTTTAAACTATTGTTTTGGACCATACCATGTTTTCATTGGTTGGAACTATGTATTAATATTCATTACTAACATTGGATGAGAAATGCTATTCACTGATGAAGGCTGGTTAGCCAAAACCGGTTTGAATTTGATGTATTTAAAATCGTCAATGGTTATTCAATAAATATTTCCTTTATTTGGATTTAAGTGATTCTATATTGCTATTGCTGGCCATTGTTGTATTATTCAGTAATGGTTTGGCCAAGCATACCATACCTGCAAAGCACTTAGTTCCTGTTAAGGTCCATAGCTGCCCATTTCTTTAACAGGAATAGCTGTGCATATACTAGTAATTTGGAGGGAAATTTGAAACCTTCCACCGCTGAGAGAGGGGTGAGGACAACGAAGTATGTTGTACTGCCAATTAAATTTCAGTTTATGTGTCCAGCGGACATGTGTGCAAAATGGGCAGTTATGTATGGGGCGTAATTTTTTTTGTGGGAGCAGATTGCCCTTTTTTTTTTTCAGGTGAGAGTGGAATGTGGGGTAGGGGAAGTAGGTATATTTTGGGAGGTAGTTTCGGGAGGTAAACAGACAAGACAAACAAGACACATACAGGGGTGGAATATGACACATGGGGTGAGTGAGCACCATTGACGGGGAAGGATGTTTGGAAATCGCAAGCCCATGAGCCCGCAGATGGCAACAGTGGAACTGAGATCCCCACCCATGGGCAGTCACCACTGCACCTTCACAGCCCAGAGAGTGGCTGTGCTGGGGGCTGCATAGGAGTGGAAGGCTCACCCATGAGTCACGCCACTCTTGTCTCAAGCTGGCGTAGAGGATCAGCGACTGAACGCTCGATCTCCCTATGCACCACAGCCCGGACCATTCGGAGGGTGATAGGTGGCCCTCCTCTGGCCACACTTGCACGGGGTGGACGAGCCCCATCCCCTGCATCACCTCCACCCAAAGGTGGCACAGGCCCAATGGAGGAGTTTGTCCTGGGCTGGGCACCGGACCTGCTGGTGCCAGGTGCCATCGCCAGCTGAGGTGGGACAGGTAGGTCCGCTGGGACTGGCCTTCCCATATGTTCTATGTTTAGGAGGATTTAATGACAATATGGGTTAGTAATAGCCAACATCATTCCAATTTAGTTGTAACAGCATACAGTAGTATTCCCATTAACCCAACACACCAGAGTTCCAACAGTTGAACAGCAAGCATAACACATGCATATATAGAACAACAGTGGACATTCCAACAACATGCAGGATTGATTGGTGGCAACAGGCCTCAAAGATTGTGGTATGTGAACAGGGTACATGCATCAAAGTAAATGCAGATATTTATAAACCAATAGTACATGTGTCCCAACAAATGTTATGAGAGTAGACATACCCATTGAGGTGTGGAATTGCATTGTTTATGAACATACAGTAGGATGTAAAAAGATACCTCCATTAACAACTTATATATACTTATAGTTTACACTACATTCCTACTGACTGCAGTTATATATCCCCTACATGTATTATTACACTAGGCAATGTCCGTTAAATTGTGAAATGGGTTTTGCTGGTTCTTGATATACCTGACCTGTATCTGACATACAAACTGTCCTGGATGCAGATGTTACTGCTACATATTTATATATTTAATTTATATTTATATATCTACATATCTGGATGTGTTCAGGTGACATTATCAGGTATAGGTTAACAGCCCCCTACATTTCTAGCAGCACACTGACATTTCTGGGGAACACAATAACAAACTACTCATGTGCCAGATTGACCTGTACATGCTGGCCATGAACCGACAGTTGAGGACTGTATATATGCTTAACAGCAACTGGCACTCCCTTCATCCACTTTATATCGGCCTACCCACGTGTGGGTTGACTGCACTTAATACAACAGTATTATTTCTATAATGCAAGAGTACAACAACATATCGAAGAAAGTGACACGGACACACTCCAGGAATTATACCTTTATTAATTACATTACACACTTTTCTAGTGGCTCTCTCATTTATTTGATATATCAGTGCATACAGAGGTCTTTTACTCAAGACATATTATACCTTTATTAATGGGTTACACCACCTTTTCACGCTGTCTTACTTATTTTATATAACAGTACATGCAGAGAAGTTATTCAACACTTATTATACCTTTATTAATGGGTTACAACACTCTTTTTCAGGCTCTCTCACTTCTTTTATATGACAACACATGCAGAATAATTACTAACCTGCCTGGTGGCGCAGCCTTAGCAGCCTATCTGCATAGGCTTGCTGATTCGCAGCATGGACACCTGTAGCTGTGAAGTAAATGAAGGGATATTGAGACATACCTATCCATAATATAGACTACAATAGCAATTTTTACATACTTCATTCCACAGCTACATACTCAGTAGTGGGGCATTTTCCATTTCACGGGCCTCCTGTATCCACTGGTTCAGTCGGTCCTCCTTGCATCTCTTCAGGTCTGAGTAGTGGTGTCTGACCTGCTCACCAGTTCTAGGGACACCTGTGGCACTGGTGATATCATGTGCTAGACGGTTCCAGGCTTCCGCTTTGTACTCTGCCCTGAAACTGGCCCTGCAGGAGACTTGCATCATGATGATAGATGAGGAGCCGAACCATTACTTTTGACTCCTCAATGCCCCACCGTTGTGCTCAAAAATGAGAGCCCTCTCAAACACCAACCATACTGTCTGCAGATGGGAGCTACAACCAGTTATGGCAATTATTCCCGCCTATGGAGCTTAAATATGCCTCATTTCCTGCACTTATTTGTGATTGGCTGGTTTTGAAAAATCTCAGCTAAAAGCAAACCTGCTTAGCAATGGGTAAACTTCCATTGATATATATGAGTGTGTTGGAAATGCATCCATATTTAAAGCTGTCATGGCTTAGTGGTTTAGTACTGTGATTATGGTGCACAGTATCCCAGGTTCGAGGCCTGTCATTGCTTTTTCTTTTACTACTGGCCAGACCAGCTAGGAGGTGTGGCTGTGTTTAGCCGACTTTGCTCAACTTTGCCCAATGTTGCTCGATGTTGCTCTACGTTGCTCTATGTTGCCCGGCGTTGCCCTAGTTAGCGCGGTGCGTAGCTCCACGTGAACATGTTTTGTTTGAGCTAGTTGGCACGATGCACAGCGCCGCGCAAAGCCATTGTGCTAGTTAAAGCAGTGCTAAGCTATGAGTAATTATACTTAGCTGTGCTTAATACTAGTAAACTTTGCTTAGCAGTGCTTCACATTGCTTAAAATACGTTACTTATGTATTTATCAGTATGCATGACCATTCCACCTTCTTTTATATATATGTATATATATATATATATATATATATATATATATATATATATATATATATATATTAAAATATAAAATATCGTTCACTACCACATAGGCCATTTCAATGCATTTTACTAAAATTTAAAAAGTAAATGTCAGGAATTCTTTTTATGCACACATTTCCTACAGAAAATAGGAAAGGGAGTGGCAGGACTCGAACCGAGAATGCCTCCTCATTCTGCGAGGGCTCTACCACTATGCAATTGGGCTTAATTTGCATGTAAGTAGTTTATTATCCTCTTCGATGTCTACACTGCTAACTGTAGCTAAGCAATGGGCAAATCCGCACATGCACGCGCAAATACGGGCAGCTATATCGAGAATAATAAAAAAAAAAGGAAAGCTTTACATTTTAAACTTGTACAGGGATTTAGAATGTGGGGGAGTGTAGTGTTGGGTATGTAGACATTTGAGCGGACTCGCTCATTTCAGTTGACATTTGCAGTTTAGGCACTTGCAGGGGTGTGGATATTTGGACTGCTCGGCATTTTGACACGTCCCCTGCACTCGTGCACGCTCCGTGTTAGTCTTAGAGTTGAGTCAGCATGCCCGCATGAATATGCATGACGCACTGATATCATACTCTTAGACTGCAGTTTCCGAGTAAGTTAATCTTACATGGAGGATTAGTGAATCCTGGCCCAAGTCTTTAGAGCGAGTAACCCATGTATCATTTGACCTATGGAAATGCGCATTTCCAATAAGCAGGGTCAGAGATTGCCTTGTATGCAAGGCAGAGATCACCTCTGAGTTGTCTGTATGAAATAGAATAAAGTGACAGTGATTTGAGATGATCCACAAAGGACAGATGCTGAAGACTTTGAATTTTTCTTGTGAGGAACCTCTGTGGTCTCTCCACTTGCTAAAGGTGCTTGGAAAGGTACATACCAAAAGGGGCATTGTATGCAATTATTGGCCTGATGAAGGAAGTACAGGAGGTTATAACTTCTTTTTTTCTGGAGGCAATGCCCTTACTTATGAGATGAGCCATATAACATGCCCTTCTTACTGTGTGCCCAGGTCTCTCACCACTGAGTGCTTACTTAAGTTGTTGCTATTGATGTGGTAGTTAGCAGGAACATCACCCTTACTGAAAGGGATGATAATACATTTTTTTGCTTTGCGTTTATGGCCATGACTTTGGCACCAATAATTTGTTTGTGTAAGATCATCTTGTAGGATGTTGACATAATTTGGCGATTCTATGACCACTCCCAGTTTGCAGTCATCATCAAACCTTGTCAGCCACAGACCTTTTGTTTTTGCTTGTACTTTGGAGAAGTAGAGGTCCCGGGACTGATCCCTGTGGAACACCACTGGTTACAGGTCTGCTGTTGGAGGTGGATTCCCCTATTTTAACAATATGGTTTCTATCAATAAGCTAGTTAGCAACCCATCTAATGATATAAGGGTTGTTATCTTGCTGGGAGAGTTTCTTAGTGATGCCTAAGTGAGGGATATTGTCAAATGCCTCAGCCAGGTCTAGGTAGGCTGTATGCACAGATTTCCCTCATCCAGGGCCCTTGTGACTGTCTTAAAGAAGTCCACCAGATTTAATAGGCATGATCTCCCTCTGACTAATCTAAATTGAGTACAGTCAAGTGTTTGAAGATTACCTATATATATATATATATATATATATATATATATATATATACATATAGTGACTTATGTCTTTGTTAACATCCATGATGATTCGCTCCATGGCCTTGTATATAAGGCTAGTCAGGCTAATAGGTCTATAGTTCCCAGGGTGAGTGGAAATGCCACCTTTGTGCAAAGGAATAATAGTGGCCATTTTCTATTCAGCTGGGATGAAGCTGGTGCTTAGACTATGACTGAAGAGAGTACCCAGTGGTATTGCTAATTATTTTTGGAATCCATGTAGGACACAGCCTGGGCTGTTATCAGGTCCCAAACATGTTGTGTTGTTGGCCTTAGAAAGGGCATTTATGACCTGCTCTTTAGAGATATAAGGTAGGGAACAGGTTGGAGGAATGTCATGGGGAATGTGTGGTGGGGACAGGGGAGTGAAGTTTTCACAGAACCTATTGGCCAACAGGTGAGCTATGTCCATGAGCTCAGTATATGTGGTATCATTACCTACCAGTTTGGCACAAATCTGGGCCTTTCCTTTTAGGTTGTGGATGTAATTAAATAATGCCTTATGGCTGTCTTTAGTTGAGGAAGCTAATTTGCATTCATAGTTTGCTTTGGAGGACTTCACAAGATGACTTATTCTCTTGTTTAAGCTGAGGAGGGAGTGTTTCCAGTTTAGGGCTTGCTTCCTCTTACTCTTATAGTAAAGCCTGTTAATGGCAGTTGTCCACCAGACAGGTTTGCTCTTCCTCAAGGAGTTTGTTTTAGTCCATTCAGGTATGGTCAAGTCAATGCAGTTATATATGTGTTTGTATAAAGCATTGCCATAGAACTCAGTATAATTGCCAATTCCATCATGGGGAGGGTACAATGAAGCTATTAATACCATCCTGTAAGAGATTATAAACTCTTCTGGAGAAGTTTTTAGTTTAGCTGCTTCTGGGGAAGGGGCAGATGTGATAGCTATTTCAAATTAGACTGATTTGTGGTCGGATCTCCCTAGGGAAGACCTGACAGTGAGGGTGCTACAGTGGTCCCCCATATTGGTAAGCACCAGATCCAGAATGTTGGCACCCCTTGTGGGGGTGTCAACCAGCTGGTCCCGGGTATTGGAGTTAACGAACTCAAGGAACCCTAGAAAAAAAGGCAACTTGGCCCTGTGGCCATTTATGTCTTGCCAGTACCCAGCCTTAGACCTTACCATCTTTTTCAAGGAGCAACAGGCAAGTCATATGAGGTGTGTATTTATGAATACCTATCTGGTTATCTAACACCTCTTTAAAGGATGAAAGAGTGCTGCATTGATTAATTTGGAATGGAAGTGTGTTCCAGAGAAGATGTAAATTTTGTGTGACAAAACTGTTTCTCCACTGTGTTTGTTTATTTGCTGACGCAAGTTAAAATTCCTGGCCTAGTTTTAATTGGTCAGTTTGATTTGTGGAATACTATGAAGTCTTGGACTTCTTAACTAGTGTCCCAAAATGCTAGGCAGAGATCATTCCTAATGAGTCTATTGGGCATCAAAAATTGGTCAGTGCTTCCAGCCTCTCATGGTAAGTCTGGTCTTTTAAGCCTGTGATCCTTTTAGTTCAAAACATCAGGAATCTTTTCAGTTCCTTGATATGCTGAATAAGATACATCCCAAAGGGGATATTTTATTAAATAATATGTCTTATCAATGTGGACTATAGAAGGGTAAGAACTTCCGTAGATACCTTGTGCAATCAGCTGCATCAGGTAAAAAGAGTTCCTAACCACTGTTGTAACATGATAGACAAAGGCAAGGTAATTATCTACCCGTGTTCCAAGATCTCTCACCACACTTTCATTTTGAAGTGAGGTGTAGATGGAAGAAGAGATTGTTTATCTAATGCAATGATATTGCACTTTTTAGCAGTTAATGTTTAACCCATTTTTGAGCACCAATTATCATCATCTGCAAGTTCCATTTAGTGCTTCTATGTATCAGAGAGTTACTTGAGAATGATGCCAAGTTTGTAGTTGTCCACAGACTTGGTTAGACAGAGGTCCCCATTTATAACTGGGAGATTTGCACAGTATATTCCAAATAGTAGAGATCCCAGCACAGAGCCTGGGGTACTTCACTGGTCACTTTCATGTCTACTGAGGATGTAACTCACTATGTCTGTTCTATCTCACAACCAGTTTGCTATCCACTTAGCTATGTATGAGTCAGTTTGGTGCTCATTCAGTTTGACTATTAGGTTAATATATGATATGGTGTAAAAAGCCTTAGCCAGGTCAAAGTATGCTATATGGACTGCATGTCCATTGTCTACTGCATGAGTTTCTCTCTATTTGATATTACTCCCACACTGTTAATGACCAGTCAAGACTATATTGTTCTCTAGTGGGTTCCTTGAAAATATGGTCCAAGGACTTTTTATTTATGAATATAAGAATGTTTTTGGGCCTAATCTAGAGTTTAGTTATAGTTATCCCATTTCATCATCTGTTAGTTAAGGTTTCGTTGGATAATGGAATTTTTGTTAATTTGAAATTCATCTAGGATATTTAGCAACCTTACTTGGCTTTCTGGGAGCACATAGGTGGTCCCATAACATGCTATGATCTGATAGGTTATCATATTTATTGTGATTTGGATCTCAATCATTCATTTTTTGTCACTATGGATCTTCTTAGCAGTGTTGTGGTCCTTAATAAATATGGATACTCCACCTCAGTTTCCATCAGGCTGAAAGACATGGTAGGCCCAAGTCCCTGGTATGGAGGGAGTACCTGCTGTACTTTTAAACCAGTTTTCCATGATAACACACACACACACACACACACACACACACACACACACACACACACACACACACACACACACACACACATGCATGCATGAAGTCCAAATGCAGCAGGGCCTTAAGATCAGGCAATTTATTATTTGGAATCCAGGTACTGAGCAGAAACACCTTGATATGATCAGCTTCTTTATATATTTCTTTTGTTGGATGAGTGAAATAAGTTAAATATCAGTGCATTAAAAGAATGAAGAAACATATTGCTATAGTTTAATCAGTGGATAAACAGACAGAGAAAGATAATTTATCAGGATGTATATGAGAGAGAGAGAGAGAGATAGATAGGTAGATAGACATATGGATAAGTGCATAGAGAGATAGATAGATAGATAGATAGATAGATAGATAGATAGATAGATAGATAGATAGATAGATAGATAGATAGGCATCTACTATGAGTGGACAAAGCTCAACCCTCTGAGGATCAGAATTCCCCAAACTGCATTCTCAGAACAAGAATGGCCAACATTCCCTCCTAAATCCATGGTCATACCAGCTCAAAGGGGGAAATTATCCCTAGAGGGGCCATCACAGCCAACACAACTCACCAGCAGTGATTTCCTAGGAAAAAGCTCCGATTCACACAGGGTTGAATTTCGGGCAAATGATGCTTGAGAATTCAGTCTTCATCCACATATGGGTTATGTGATAGGTAGATAGATAGATTGCTAGATAAATAGATAGAAAGATAGACAGAAAAATATAGATAGATAGTCAGATGGTTGTCTGCCATAAATATTTCTCTATGAATAGTCCATCTGTTTCTCTTTCAAATCAGATCAACAGGGCTAGCTTTCCACAAAAAGAACAGCAATTCCATATCTAAGAAATTTTGAGAATGATCTATTTTTATGTCTTTGGAAGACATGACGTCATATACTTTCATGTCATAACATGCAAAATTACTCATTAATCTCCACAGATATTGTAAATTTCAATTGTATTCCAGTGTAAATGTATGTGTGTGTGTGTGTGTGTGTGTGTGTGTGTGTGTGTGTGTGTGTGTGTGTGTCTGTGTGTGTGTCTGTGTGTGTGTGTGTGTGTGTGTGTGTGTGTGTGTGTGTGCTTGTGTATGCATTTGTGCATGTGTGTATGTCTGTGTGAATGCATGTATGTGTATATATGGATGAATGAGTGAATGTGTAAGTGTGTGCGATCAGATGGGGATGTGTGTGTGTGTGTTTGTATGTGTATGGGTGAATGACTGAGTGCATACATGAGTGCTATCGGGTGGGGTTGGTTGTGTGTGTATCTGTGTCTATATGTGTGTTTGCATATATATGTGTGGGTGGGTGTGTTTTGCTATAATCTTTGTAAAATGTTTCACTGTTTTCTCTTAATATCATTACTAAATGGTATTACAACTTTTCAGAGTGACCACTACAAAAATTTGTCTTTCCAAGATGCTTGAAAAGAATTCAGAAGTTATGGCATGGCTTTGGGAGATGTATAATTAATGTAATACTTCAAATTGTACCTGAATAATTTCACAGTAGTACAAGTTTGCATACCCAGAGGCTTCAGCTGTTTCAAACATTTTATGTGGTCTGTAAGTACAAGTTGAGGCCAGCTCCAAAGACAATTGCAACATCAGGAATGCATCAGTTCACTGTTACAAAACCAGTCTTCAGCCGGAATGTTTAAAAGGAATACTGTTACAGCCCTGCCTTCATTTTATTTTAATGGTGATATTTAGGAAAGATGGTGCAACAGATATCTAGATGTGGTCTGGAGATGGAGAGCATAGCATCTTCAAATCAGAATTTAGTTTCAGACATCTTCATTATATAAATATCTGTAGCTGATGAACAAAATGGACTGGAAAAAATAATGAATCTTTAGAAAGGAATGGGAAATGATTAAAAAAAAAACAAAATGAGAGGAAAAAACACAAAGACACTGCATATCTGTTTCTGTCCTGTGTTTAATAAGAAAGTGTAACCTAAGACTCCTGAAATTCAAAGTGGGCTAAACAGAGAGATGACATCTTGTGGCATTCACTTCTGAATTCAGAATTTCTAGAAGGAAATAGAATCATATAGTTGGTTACATTTTAACTGAAAAATATCTATTAAATTGTAAAGACAAAACTAATCACAGAACACAGATACACCGTGTAACATATGGAAACTCAGAACAGCATACAAATTATGACTCACTTATTATACATGCAACTGCCTGTATCATTACTGTAGCAGCACCAATTCAAATTATTCCTTGATGTCAAACTCTGTCCACAGCGTGACATGCCATGTTTACTATAAGTTTTACAGTCTGATGGAGAAAGTAAAAACCTTCTTGCATACTTGTCCTGGAGGTTTTCTTTGTCTATTTCCCTGCATGATTCCAAGCATTCCTCATAATAGCTAATATATGTATGTGCTCACATGTTTTTTATTGCTAGTGCTCATCTTCTATTCTACGTTTATGGTTTGGGAATGCTTTTACTGCTAATTTAAGAATCGGTTCATCTAAAATATTGTTGTTTATACCTTATACCAGATAAAGTCATATTAAGACAGTTCATTTCCTCAGGGAAAATGTTTTTCCATGTCATCTTTAACCATGGCCACCAATGTTTTTTGCCCTTGTATATTCCCAAAACTTATGATCAAAATCATCTCCAAATTTTTGCATCACCAACAGTTAGAATCTGCTTTAGGTCCTTTTCTTTAGAGTTTCACTAATATTAGGTATCACCTATGGATTGTACACACATGCTGGTCCCATATATTATTCCATTTTCTTAATTTCCTTGACTATTCCCAGACTTTTTCCTAGTCTCATACAGATGGGCATAATACCATTACTTTTCCCATCTGCATTGAATCCTGTTTTGGTTGTGGTACTCTTCACTTTTCCCATAAACCTAAATAAATTGTGCTACAGCTTACCTTTCTGATTGCTAACCATTTTTGCTATGGTGCAAATGAGCAAAACAGCATTGTTGTGTTTTAGCTGTTTTATTGTTTTAACTGTCTCATCTTCTGATATATTTTCTTTTCAACAGGACTGTGTCATCAGCTTGTTGTGTTTTATTCCAATGGCTCTCCTATTCATCTAATACAATGCATCTCTCATTTAATTTACAAGGTATATGTTTTTTCCTCCACTGACCTATTATGTCCTGCTCATATTAAATCTGCTTCTGCTTTCACTATTTTAATGAACTCTGTCTCTGTTTTAATACTAATGCTTCTTTCTCTAGTGGTTCTTTCATTTTCAAATTCTCCTACATAGTCCCTCCTTTATTTCCACGACTGTTCTTTTTTTAAGTATGCTTTCCCCTATTCCCTTATTCTACCCTCTCCAGCCCTTTGCTCTGTATACATTCCTGCCTCTATTCTATTCTACCATACTAAACTAATTTCTTATTATTATTATTATTATTATTATTATTCCTTTTTATTTTCTGTATAATGTGTTTCAATCTGTTTGTGCCTCAGTGCTGCTATACTTACAATATACCCATCTCCAGTGTTTCATCTTATGTTCTTGTGACATATTTAAAGCTGTTATAGTGATCTTTGCAAGGTCTCAGATCTGCTTCTCTTGAATCTCTATATCAGTTTCTCTAACTAAGATTCCTTCATTAAGATAAATAGTCTCTCCTTCTGGCCTACATATTAATGTTTACTGAAAAGGGTATAACATACCCATTTTAATTCTTATTTTTTTTTACTTTTAGTCCTTGTTCTTTCTCAGGTTACTCTATCCTTTCAGATAATCTATCTATTTCAGGGTCTAATGTGGGATTAACATCTCTTATCATACATATTACATACCTTCCTTTAGGTCTGTCCTCTATTTAAAGAAGTAAGAAAAAAAAGCGTGATCGTCCTGACTTGTGGACATACATCTCCAGTTATCTTGCTATGTGTATTGATCCCTTTCATATCAGCCATCTTCCTATCTTGCTGTTTATAACTTTTTTCAATAATGATCTGAAGGTGATGTCTAAACAAAATGGTAACTTTTCCTTCTTCTGTTCTGTGTTCAGCAAAAATGGATGGGAATTTAATATAGTCTTTAACTTGTATATTTCCTTATTTTCAGTTTTGTACTTTGGGATCATGCCATTTGTCAGCCATCTTTGTCAAGTATTTCTCAGTTTCATTATGTTCCTGCTTCCTTTTGTATTCCAAGCAGTTATGTTTAGTGTGCTACAGTTGATCATGATGTTTCTTTGCTGAGACTCATTTTGAGACAACCTCTCTGAAGGTAAAATTATGATAATGTCCCTTGGCTGCATTCTCCTTTGAGGTCCTTTGCATGTGTTAGAATAAACTGCTGCATGCATTCTAAGGCCTAGGGACAGGGGTCACAGAATTGTGCAGCAGCCCCCTTCCTCCAAGTTACTTTTATGCTTAACCAAGTTAAGTAAAATATTTCTACCTTTCTTGGCATGCATAAGCATCCAAAGTATTTAATTTCCCTCCTGTCATGCTGTCCTCAGAGAAAAAATAAAGTTCAAAAAGCTTTACACATGAACAGACAAAAAAAAAAAGATTTTGTAATATTATACTAACATTGCACTGTTGTGCAAGTTTGTACACTGTAAAGTAACTACTGAGTTCTTAATTTGATGCAGCTTCTTAAAACAATAAAAAGTCAAATGTTCATCTTTAAGTATTGATCTTTAACTATCTGCTTTTTTTATTACACAAAAATATAATTGTTAAATGAAGGTCTTTATAAACCATATACTTTGCACTTTTACATAGTTTTTTATAAACAAATATTATCCTGTGCTAAGAAATAAATCTATAGTCTAATGTTGTACTTGATACAGGTAAATTTACCATTTTTAGAAATATGTGATTGTACTGAAATATTATAGCTGGGAGGCATAAAAAGGCCCACCAGTACTGGTCAGCCAGTTATTATGGCCATAAGTAAGACTTCAATACCAGCTCATTAGCATATCTCTGAATCATGCAATAACTAGTCCACACTAGTGCTGTCAGAGCTGACATTGCTGGTGTTCTCAATATTGGCCCAAACATCATGTTGGCAAAGGCACACCCCTACACTCAAAACGCACATTTAGATATGCATTGCACACAGACAAATACATCCATACTCACAATATGGCAGTCTCAGAACTGGAAAGGCTTGCTGTGATGTGGAAAACTGCTGAGCTAAGGCTTCACCATCATAATAAACCTTTCTGAATCCTAGCCTATGTATTTTGAATAACTCCATTAATGCATTATCAAACATTTCACAAAGAAAAGAGACTATAATTTGTTTTATACAAATTGAGAAGCATAAAGCTTTGCAATATTACACAAATAGTTGTGTCATAATGCAAGTATTCAGAACAAGGTAATTCATAACTGATTTCTAATAGACATCCAAAAAAAGTAACAAAAATGGTCTTTAAGTGATGGCATTGCCTATCTTATCACAAAATAATTAGAATTACTGAAACAACATAATACATCTTGTGTATATTTATTTTATAAATCCAATAATCTATTCTAAGAAAATGATTCATAATATGTTGTGGTTCTTGCTGTAGTTATGTGGAACTTCATAATGTGCAAATGCACCTTGTTTAATTAAAAAGAGTATTTATGAATTGACAGTCCCCACCACCACCACTAAACTCTATCTATGTATTCACTTATATATGTAAGTTGTGTGTCACCTGCTTTGGGTTGTCTTATTTGAAAAATATATACCACTTTCTTTTATCACCGTGTCCAAGAAAAGTAATCTGTGTGTTTTCTGAGTTGTTTATCTTTGTATGTAGTTCATATTGAGTATTTGGGTGAAAAAAGAGAACCAGTTTTGCCTTGTCTTTTACTGTTCTTTAAGCTGACAGTAATTATTTTAACAGCTTATGGTTTAGTAGTGTTCACTCATTTCAGCACCCTTTGTTCTGTTAGTTCTTCTGGCTGAATAACCTTAGACAGCATTATTGTACTGATACCTTTCTTAAACATAACCTGTTTTGCTTTATGCCAAACAAAAGAACTCCTAAATGTGTTTTTCCATTAATGTGCATTGTATAGCTTTCAATTAGCTATCTCACTAACATCAACATCAGTTTTCTGTTTTGCTATAAGAGAGCAAAACAGCTATTAATCTGCAGGTAGCCCCAAACTCTGTGCAGTAAGTTCAGAGTTAGTTCATCTGAAAAGAGTGGTTTATTTTAATGCAAATGCAGCACCAGCTACTTCACAAAATTAGCAAATCCTCTCACATGCCTATTGAACCTGATCATACTTACTGAACTACTTGGTGGACTTCTTTGAAAACGTCACCAAGGTAGTGGATGAGGGAAAAGCAGTGCATACTACCTAACTAGATCTGACTTGAGTATCTGATACAAAACTCCAGTTGGGCATTGTCAACAAACTTATGGAACTAAGCACAAAACCCTTTATAGCATGCTAACTGGCTCACAGATAAGACTTAACAGTTTAGGATTTGTAAAGTCACCTCCACAAAGAGACCGGTCAGCAGTGGACTCCCTCAGGGCTCTGTTTTGGGCCTACTCTTCTTTGGTATCAACTTGTTAGAGGTCAAATCCTATGTCAAAGGCCTTTGACCAAGTTTTCTGATTGTTGCACTGTCACTGAACCCTGTCAGGATGTAAACACCCTTCAGGAAGGTCTAACACAGGCAAACACTTGGTGCCAAAGCTAAGGCTTAAAATGCAGTGCCAAAAATGCATTAGATTACCTTTTGGGAAGTCAGCCACCATGGGTAACAACATCATCAATAAACACCCATAACTTTGAT
This sequence comes from Protopterus annectens, assembly GCF_019279795.1. Classification (NCBI taxonomy): domain Eukaryota; kingdom Metazoa; phylum Chordata; order Ceratodontiformes; family Protopteridae; genus Protopterus; species Protopterus annectens. The sequence goes on along the minus strand of NC_056743.1, from coordinate 947,437,823 downwards.
TCACTATTCAGGGATCTGGGAGCTAATATACATAGTAATATAGCCTTCAACCAATATGTACCCAAGGAAGGAAGAAAATCCTTCTATGTTGTTCAGCTTTCTAAGTAAGAATATAGTATCTAGATCCAGAGAGGTCAGTTTACCACTGTACTTAGCACTCATCAGACAAATCATAAAGTATAATGCCTCTTTCGATATGCACCCAGACAAATTCCAAAACTGGAATGTCCACAAAGGTTCCTTACAAAAAGAATACAGGGAATAAACACAATGTCCTACTCTGATCATCTCAAAGCACTGTCTCCCTACTGGCATCATACAAACTTATGAGAGGTGATCTTTGCCTGGCATACAAGGCATCCCTGGACCCTGTTTTGATGAATCCTCCGCACAGCCACAAAACAAACAGCATCAGAACGACTAGATCAAAATACCTCAATTTTGCTTGCAACATAAATAGGACATGTTGGAAAGACTGATATGTTTCTCAAAAAATTCCCATTCTCTAGAACAAGCTCCCCACCCATGTGAAGCACTGTTCATCCCTAACCCTATCTAACTGCAACTTGGACAAATTGATAGGCAATCATAAACTGACCTCTGTTCTGGTGCCTATGTCTGTGACAGACAGGCAGCCAGTAAATCACCTCTATATAAATCAAATTTGTAGCTCACATTTGGGTTGCATGGCTGGGCTTATAAGGGCCCTAGTGGTTTTTATCCTGGTATACAACTATGAACTTATTAACATTACATTAATTATGTTAATTATATGTTAATTAAGCACACAAATAGTGTGAGATCATCAATAACACTACAGACAAGCTCAGTGCCTCCCTTAACCTCGAGTCTTTCTACAAAGTGCATGAAGTAACTGGAAGAAAAACGTTATTTATTTTTTCTTTGTTGATCAGGTTAGTCCTACTGGGTTAGAGATCTCTTTTCAGTGGAAACACAAATTGGTATTTATCCTACTAGGGAACATTTGGCCAGAGCATCAAGGAAATTTCTCTACTCTTTTCAATAGGTTCTATGGGATCTTTAACATGCATCTGAGCTACCACCAACTCAAGCAAATGGGACCTCTCCTTAACATCTCATACAAAGGATGGCACACTCTGCAGTACCTTTTGAACGCTGCACTGTAGTGTCAGCAATCCAATTACTTGGTGTGGGAACAGACCCCTCAACTTTCTCATATTCTAGCATCAAAGATAAATGTTCTACATGTTGAGCCACTACTTAATAAAAACTAGGATAAAGATTTCACCAATGAAGAAAGATATGGCTGCAAACCTTTATAATCTACTGGTGTGCAATATCATCTCAGAAAGTGAGCTGAATTCCATAAAGCTCACGAATTTTGGTGCAGGCCGCGGTGGTGCAGCAGTTAATGTTGTTTCCTTACACCAAGAGGTTCTCCAGTTCAATTCTTGGCTGGACCACCTTCTGTGTGGAGTCTGCATGTCCTCCCTGTGAGTAAATTTAAAGACATGCATGTAGGTGCGAGCATATGTGTGCCATCTTTGAAGGTTGGGCACCGGGCTGGCAACATGACACTGTAAAAATTCACTGCCAGTTATTAGTGGACCAGAGTTCCGCTGTGGCGACCCCTAACTGGGAAAAGCTGAAAGTAAGTGTTCTGATATTAGCACTCAACTTGCAGATAACGGTGTAATATGTAAATGTTTTATTGTGGCAACTCCAAAGTAGTAAGTAAACTGATTTCAGCAATGGTAATGCCTTCTTCAGTGCTATATCACTGAAGAAGGCATTATCATTGCTGAAACCAGTTTGCTTACTACTTTGGAGTTGCCACAATAAAGGATTGAATATTCCTCTAATCTCCTTTAGTGCTGGACAATTTTTGTGTTTATGGCTCAGCTGGTTTAGTCCATGCACCTTGTCGTACTTGCGTGCCTTTTGTGTTTCTCTGTAATATGTAAATGCACCACAATGAACTCTGAATACCTTGACACACTTAGGAGTTTCATAGTAGCAACAGAGTTTTGCAGTAGCAACAGCACACTAAAGAAACCTGCAAGTAATCCGTAAGTAATGCGAAATCCTGGTCAAAAAGCGTTATGCATTAACAAAGTTATGGAAAGATTATCACAATTCAAGCATTTTGATTGTCTTATATACATATCTAGAACAGAATCTGTCCCCTAAGCTTAAGGACAACTATGGAATATAACTGACTCCAATATTATAAAAAATAAATAAATAAAATAAAAAAATGCAACCTATCCTAATTTAAGCTGCACGGCAATTGTATTAAATATCTTCAGAAATCTGTCCAGAAACATTACAGACAATTATGGATATTTCTGTGATTCATTTACTAACAAAATATATTTGCTTTAAAGCTCCTTGCCCTTTGTAATACGTATGTTTAGCAAACTGTGCAGTAAGTTCAGAACAAACTATTTATTTCTCCATAGGTCATCTACAAATAAAAATGCACCTGCTTGCACTTCCAGATTTTGACAGAATCTGTAAAATTTCTAATAAAAAAAAAATTAATAAAGGCAGTCAAGGCCATATCACCACAGCTAACATTATCTAACAATGGGTGCAGGACTTGCATGGGGAACACAAGTAATGCAGTCACCTAGGAAAAGTGGGGGATAGAAAAGAAGATGTGGGGTATGGATGAAGAAGAGGGATACACAAGAGGAATTCTGGAATAGGAGAATCTGAGGGAAAGTCAGAGGGATGTGGGCATTCTTTTTTGGTGGGAATAGGCTCCATTTTTTTAAGACTAGAAGGAAAGGTAAATATAGGGAAAGTGGAGGAAAAGGACATCACAGTATTATAACACATGACAGGCAAATGTTGGAGAAAAATCAATAAGGACAGGTACATTATACAGATAGTACGCTGCAGAACATGGGCAGTGAAAAGTTATCAGATGTGGTAAAGAATGCATACCAGCCATGGTGAAATTCAGAAAAACAGATCTACCTATGCACTATCATGTTATGACATGTCACAAAATGTGTGGCAGTCATACATGGATGTGTATGAACAATAGTAGGTGTGTGTCGGAGAGTAATAAATAAGAAACACAGTACAAATTGGATAACTAAACACATTTCCAAATAGTCTATCAGAAGTGCAACTGTAAGCCAGCCAACATCACAGATGAGCAAATGCAGGTCTAACAAAGCAAAATAATTCCCAACAGCCATGAAAACACAACCATGCATATGAAAGGAAAACAACCAAGCACAGTACCAAACAAAAACTCTGCAACAAAGCACAACAATGCCTGCAAAATATGTAAGAAGGTGTACACAACCAAAACAAAAGTGTAATGGAATGCATATGTTACACACGCACATATGCGATGTCAAAGACAATACACAGGTGTAGATGTATATGTATGGCTGTCAGTGGCCTAAATGGAATGTACATGAAATCAGGGGGAAATACACATACACTCACTAATTGCATGGAAGAATATTCACAAAAATGTAACACCACAGCTTAAGAAATATATCAGGTTCTGCACATGGATCTCAACAATGTAGACGTGTTAATGAGGACAAGGATGTATTGCAAGCAGTAGTCAGCGACTTGTGCGCAGATGTCCTGCATGTGTGAAATGGTCATACATTTGGCACGTGTTCACCATGACAATATAATACATGTCAATGGTCAATAACTGCAGCAAAGGCAAACATATATGCAAAATATAATATGGAAATATGAAGGTAGAAGAGAGATGGACAACCTGGGCCCACATCAGGGAAAAGCAGGATAAGATAAGTTGACACACTGCAAAGGCATGTGTACAGCACACATAGTGCAGTAGAAGCCAATCAAAAATACATTTAAGTAAATGGAAAATGTATGTCACATGTTCAAAATTATTTCTGATGTCCACAGAAATGGCCATGTATAAAACACACATACACAGTAATGTGCAATCATGTAACATCAACATACCCAGGTAAGCAAGCTAAGAATTTCAAACACACACACACACACACACACACACACACACACACACACACACACACACACACACACACACACACACACACACACACACACACACACACACACACACACACACACACACACACACACACACACACACACACACACACACACACACACACACACACACACACACACACACACACACACATATATATACACAAACATGCAAATGTTGAATCAACAAACATAGGTGTATGTCACCAACCCTGTTCATTACTGAGCAGAGGACACTCCTGTGACCATCATTACAGCACATCAGTATGTCAGTGAATGCTCACATGTCAAAGGTACAGTTGCATGTCACTATGGATCTCACTATGTGTAGACACACGTGTGACTAATTAATGTGTATAACTATTTCTGCAAGATGTGAATGAATAAATAATGGATGTGAAAATTTAAGATACAGTCCAATAAATGATATGGCTATCAGCATGTTGGCAGCATAACACAATTGGAACACACAAACAATACTTACAAACAGGAGAGACCAGGCTGATATGGCTAAGGCTCACAAAAGACTTCCCAGGCTACCTCCCTGAATGAATCACACATAGCTCATGCCATATCCTGGTAGAATGTTCACATCATGTCCTTCATTTGTGTTCTTAACACATTGGCCATAACCTCCCTTATCTCCTACTGATAATCATTGCTGTTTCAGCTCTGGTGCCATCTCCCCTGGGGTGCAGCAGGCATGATGTTTCAGACAGGTGTCTGTCCAGCTTAGTCATCATCATCGTCAGTGTTATCATCACCGTCATCATCTGAGGACTCCAGCAGTGGCCTGGCATGTGCTCATCATCTGCGTCTGATACATGAATGTCCAAGGGTCCTGTACTCTGTCAAGCTGAATTGTAAAACATTCCAGAAATTAAAAGCAAATGTCTATCACACAGCACATTCCTATGAAGATCATAGTTGACCTTGATATGACCCTAATGTGCATATCTGCAATTTAACATACCATCCACTGGTCACTTCTGCAAATACAAATATGAGACTAAAGGTGTAGTAACATACATCAAACCTCTTATTTAAAACACAGTTTAATTTTAAATGTTACAGACATGAGCAGGTAGCAGAATTGTAATCAACACAGTCGCTGCTAGTGAACTGCTCCTAATGCAAACAACACATTCCCTGTGTCACTTTATTTGTAGCTATGGGCATGACCAATAACAGAACATGTCAGGGAGAATGCATCCATCAGCAACATTGAGTACTTCAATCAAGACCATGCAATGGAATGGATAACACAGCTAACCAGTGGGAATTATGACATCACCTGAACATTTGAATACTGGTGAGTATGAAGAATTGCAGGCATATGCAAATCAAGCACATGTAACATATCCTGACATTTAATGGACACATGCCTGACACTGCCTCATACCACATTAACATAATGTAACTTTTTAAAAAACAAAACATAGCTTGTAAATGTCAATATAATAGTATTATGGTGACCTGAACTGTTTAATAATGCCATCTGTCTCAGTAAACTGTTCATCTCAGTTTATAGAAATGGGTCATCATTCCATTTCTTTTTCCCTGTCATGTGTTCCCTGAACAGTTATGTCTGTGTGTGACTATAAATATGAGGTTTAGCTGAACCCCTCCCACTCACCACTTGATAGCCTGAAGGAAATACTGTATACCATATTCCACACAACCATCACTAGGGAACAGCTCTGCAATGCACTTTCCATGGCAAAGTACCCAACATCAATGGCCCCAGTAACATCCAGGGATGCTTACTTCATAGCATGAAGCATGACCTCTCTGGTACATTTGAATCACTTTTCAGCTGTAGCTTAGAGTCTGCTTTTGTGCCCAAATAATGGAAGATAGCTACAGCCATTCCCCTGTACAAAGGATTTCAAAACACTGATGAGGGAAAATGCAGACCCATAGGTCTGATGAGCCTCATAAGTAATCCCATGTAAACATTTATCCTGGATATGATAAATGAGGATATTGATAATATGCAAATGCTGGCCCTATCACAATTCAGTTTCGTAAATGGAGGATTATGCCTATTAAATGCGTTGGACTTCATTGCGAGCATCAACAAAGCAATGTATGTGGCCAGGGTAGTGCACAAAGCTTACATCAACCTGACCAAGCATTTTGATGCAATACCCAACTTAGAAATTTTAGACATGCTCAGAAAGTTAAGTATAAACCATTTTATCCACTACTGGATAGCCAAATGGGTCACTGATAGGACCCAGGAGATCACAATAGGTGAGGACACCTGCACCAAGATCTCAGTCAGTAGCAGGGTCCCCCATGCCTCACTACTGGGGCTACTGCTTTTTGTATATATTTCCCTTATGTGGAAGCAAACAGTGAAGGTTTATGGCTGACTACATTTGCAGAGGATTGCAAGACGGAGGTTATCATTGACTCCCATGTAGACACAAGCATTCTTCAATAAGGCCTATCTATGACTAACACATTGTGGCAAAGCCATGTTCTTAAAATCAATTGTAAGAATTGCATAATTGTACTCTTTGGAAAGACAACTATCATGGATAATTAACACACTGATAATCCAACCCCAACAGTCAACCCAGTGGTCAGAAATCTGTGTAAGCATGTAGACAGTAGCCATACCTTCAACCACCATGTGGCTAGAGTGATGAGAAAATCCTTTTGAGTTGCACAAGTTATAAGTAAGGGCATGGCAGTTAGGTCCAAAGAGGTCACTATCACACTGTAGTGTGTCCTAATCACAACAATCCTAGATTACAGTTCTCCCTTCAGTATGTACCTGACCAGGCATATGCAGAAACTTCAACTACCTCAGAAGAACATTTACAGTCCCCTTGCTCTTCCTTTGCATTTAACATACCTTCTCACCTCTACAGAGACCTTTAGGACATACTAGGAGTACTTATTCTGTTCTTCTTTATTAATTAGGATTTTAGTTGAATTTGTATTAGTATACCATCTATTATTTTTTTTCTTTATTTCACAACATGTTTCTGTTCATAAGCTTGCATTTTGTCACTGTTATAAGTTGAACAATAACGTCGTTTACATTTTTAGTGTCTAGCATAACCCTGCTTTCCCCCTTTGTTCCTTCTTTCTTCTACAGCTATAATCTGAATTTAAGAAAAGATGAGTTATCTCAGGAAGGGTATTTCTTACAGGAGATCCCAGATGTTCTTGAGAATCAGTGTTAGTCATTAATGCAAGATATAAAAGACTCCCCATTCTTTTTTCGGCCTTCCACAACTTGTATCATGCTGCATTCTTCATGAAGGACATTTTTATGTTCTTTTTTATACTCTAAAGGTATGTCTCAAAAATACTTCATGGTCATCCATGTATCTCAGAAAATCTGTTACTACCAAAATGCAAGGACAATTTACTAGGCCAATACACTTTGACTAAATATACTTCTTATCCTATATATATTATATAATTATCATACACAGTTTGAGTCTACATAGTCTATTTTGATTTATTCATGTATTTCGTTTTAATAAAAAATATGAATGGAGAGATAGATAGACAGACAGATAGATAGATAGATGTTGTATCTTTCGGCTTTTCCTGGTTAGGGGTCGCCACAGCGGAACTCCGGTCCGCTAATGATTGGCAGTAGATTTTTACGTGCCGAGTTGCCAGCCCTGACGCACGACCTTCAACGAACGTACGCCAATTCATGCACGTCTCCACACAGAAGACGCTTTTAGCTGCGAATCGAACAGGACAATGTCTTACTGTGAGGCGACAACACTACCGCAGCACCATCACCACAGATAGATAGATAATAGCACAATTTTTTTCCTGGTTTAAAATGCTGATGGTCTGCTGGTGAAGTATCAGTGTTTCCTCCTGTATTACCATCACTGATCTGGGCTCAGATAGCAGTAGAGAAGTTGGTTCACTTCCATAAAGGGGAAGTATTTAGCCTTTTCCTGAGTTCTGAGAAAAGAGCATCTCATCTCAGCAAACAATCTCTGAAGGAGATTTACTATTAGTCAGAAGGTTTCTGATTCCAAGAGTGGCAATGCTGCCTGAAGAGATATATCACATATCTGAGAGAATGATGTCCTCATCTTCCTCATTGCACCTACTACATGACTGCCCATTTGGCGCTTCCTAAGGAATGTATATGGGAAGGATAGTCGCATACAAGTCAGAATCCTTGACCTCACCATTAACGGATACTGCAGTTATTTTTAAGCTGAGGCTAACGTTTTTTCTTTGAGGCTAAAAAGTTGTTTTTTCTTTTAAATTAATTCTCTGTAAACATATCTCACAGCTTTTCCATCTCATTTATATCCCTAATGTGAGTTTGTGCCCCCAGTTTTGATTTTATTTCCAGAACTTCATTCTGCTAGGAATCTATTTTGTTTATGAGACTAGTACTAATGCCAAATTACTTTACCTTTTACACAGGTTTTCCAGTTACTGAAAAGAATTCTGTTCTTGGCTTTCACACATCTCTTACAAGTGGCTTGCTAACAGGCTTGCCCCTACTAGGCATGGATGAAGTCACTCACATTCATTCATTACCAGTAGGATGTATTTTTGTGCAGAATATTTCACCTGTCACCATAAACCCTATCCTCTTTAGTTTAACCAGATGCCTCAAAACTGCATTAGTTCTCCTGATTTTGCATTCAGCCTATTCATAATCAGTTATTAATGCACAGTAAATGATATGGTTACATGCATTATTTCCTCCCTTTATGTAGACATAAAAACTGGTAAGTATCGCCATATTCATTATACTCTTTTGTTACAGCATTTATTCCTATGTGTATTATGATTTTAGGCATTATCTTCTTCTGTACCAAGATCCATTGCATTGTTTTCCCTTACATTTGTCCTGTGTGGGTGAATTATGTCAGTATACAGTATATAGTTATCCCCTTTGGAAAAAAACATGCACCCATGAATTACCACATAGGTGGCAGGACACTAAACATCGAAAGTGTGATGAGAGACTTAGGGACACAGGTGGACAGTGGTCTCACTTTGGATAACCACATCGCCACATCAGCCAGGAAATCCTTCTATGTGGCACACCTCATCACTAAGGGCTTTTCATCCAGAAAAAAGGAGGTCATTGTCCCACTGTACTCATTCCTCATTAGACCCATTATAGAGTATAATGCCCCATTTGGTATGTACCTCACAAGACATCTGCAACAGCTGGAAAGGCCACAGAAATACCTCACTAAAAGAATCACAGGCCTAAAGCAGATGCCATATGCTGACTGTCTAAAAAAACTCCAGCTATACTCTGTGGCCTATCATCTACTCAGAGGCGATCTCTGCTTAACATGCAAGGCCATGTCAAACCCTGAGCTGTTGGACATGCTCCACTTAAAGAAATCCCAATCCCTCAGAGCCACACGCTCCAGGGATATAAACCTTGTCATCACAATGAACAAAACATGCTGGAGGGATAGGTTCCTGACCCAGAGACTCCCCATACTCTGGAATAGACTGCCCATACACGTTAAGCAGAGTGCCTCATTGGCCCTCTTCAAAAGGAACTTTGATGATTGGATGGGAGATAGGAAATTCACCCCGGGGATCATGTCAGTCGCCCTGCTAGACAGAGGTCTAGAGAAGTAAATATTGTGGGAATAAATATCCAGGGAATTGTTATGGCTATGCTTGCATAGGCCCTAGGGCTGATAGACTAGTACCATCCTATGAAACTATGAACCTATACCTCAACATGGAATCTCCTGCATTAAGTATTATATATTGTCTCCAGTCACTCCCATCTTGAGGATCTTCTTCTTCAGTCCGTACAGAACCTTCTTTTAGTGCAACATTTAATGTCTGCACCTGCTGTTTTACCATCTCTCCATATGAGTTTCATCTGTGGATCTTTTCTATCCATGTCTATAACTCATATTTACCTTATATATTCATAGGGTCATAGGTGATTACTAGGCTAATGACACCAGGGGAGCTTTTTAAGCTTGGCCATGGTTTCCAAATGTATATGAGAAGTTTTGATACTCTAGGGTTATTTTAAGGGGTATATGTAGAATTCAGCAAGGGTGGATTGAGGGTCAAGTTTTATAGGCTGCCTCTGTCTAGTACAGACATAGATGCCAGATCAGGGGTAAATTTCTGATTCTCTGTGCACTGATCCAAATTGTGCTTGAATCAGTTTAGGGAAAAACTGCTTCATATGGTTAGGGAGCCTTTTCCAGAGAAAGGGTTGTCTCTGAGACATAAAACTGTCCCACAACATGGCCTATTTACATTGCATATGAGGTTTGGGTCCCAAGAATGGATAGTTCTTCTGCTGTTTAATTTGCATATATGCAGCAGGTTCAACAATGGAGGATTAGAGAATGCTTTGTAGGCCAGGCAAAGAATGTCTCTCAGCAATGTGTTGGAGACAAAGTACAAGGAGCTTTGAGATCATCCTCACAGAACATGTTGCTAAGGCCATGTTGTATTCTCCGTGTAAAACATGTCACTAAGGCCATGTTTTATTCTTTCTGTGAGGAAACCCTCTGGATGCTCCAGTTGTTGTGTATGCTTAGTCATGTAGATATCAAAAGAGACACTGTACTCAATTATTTTCCTAATAAGGGTTGAGTGCAGTGGAACAATGACATCTTGGACTTATATGCCATATCCTTGCTTGTAAGTTGTGCAATATGGAATCATTTCCTTACCACCTTAAATACATGATGGTCAAAGGCTATATTACTATCAAAATATGTTCCCAAATCCCTGATTACTGGGTCTACTCATAGGAGTATATTATCAATGTGGTAATGTCCAGGGCTAGCCATATTTACAAAGGATACTTTATGCACTTCTTGCATTGAGTTTTAGACCATGGCCCTTGTACCAGTTATTAGTCTGTGTCAGGCCTTATTGGAGGGTACTGGTATCACTGAGAGATTCTATGAATGCACCTAGTCTGCAATAATTTGCAAACTTAGTCAGCCAGCTAACCATGATGTTGGCTTTGACTTCGGAGGAGTAGATGCCAAAAAGCAGCTGGCCCATTACTAAGCCTTGAGGACTTCACTAGTGACTGGCCTCATTCATTAGGCAGACTACCCTTTTCTAACTTCTTAGGTCCTATCCCTGAGCCTATTTGATGTAAAGTGGGTAACATAGAGGTTTATACCTAATTTTGTAAGTTTGTCTACAATGCCTAAGTGGAGTATTGTATCACTTGCTTTGGCCAGGTCAAGGTAGGCAGTATGCACCATTTTAACTGTGTCCCTTGCTTTGGTAACCTTCTCAAAGAAGTCCATATGATGAGTAGGCATGACCTACCCTTGACAAAACCCAGCTGAGTTGGATCCAGTCTCTGATGGTTTCCTATGTCATTGTTTATTATTTCCATGATAATTCTTTCCATTGCTTTTGCATATAAGACCAGTTAGACTAATAGGTCTCTAGTTATATGGGTCCATAGATGGCCAGCACTTGTACAGAAGGATAACAGTTGCAGTCCTCCTTTCATTTGACTTGGAACCTTTCTGAATGTTTTTGTCAAACAGTGATTCCAGTGGTCCAGATAAATCATGTTTTTCCTTATTAAGAAGACATCCTGGGATATTATCAGGGCCAGTCAATGCAGCTTTTTTGGCTATGGAGACTGCATTGAGGACCTGTTCCCTACTGATAGTCGAGGGAATTATGGTTGATGGTATTTCCAGAGAGGTGTCTCGGGGGAGAAGGAGGTACCTTCTCAATCTTGTCTTTCATTCATTGCCCCTTTCTTTAAAAACATTCCTTTTCTGCTATGTTTTTCATTTCGTTAATGTTTTTCACTGTCTTCATCATTCATTTTTCTTAATTTTGGGTGATTTTCTTAAATATTTTTTGATAATCAAGTACCTACTATCCAAGCTACACACACACACACACACACACACACACACACACACACACACACACACACACACACACACACAAACACACACACACACACACAGACACACACACACACACACACACACACACACACACACACACACACACACACACACACACACACACACACATACATATATATATATATATATATATATATATATATATATATATATATATATTAAACTTATCAAATAAACCCATTTGACTTCATCCATAAGCAATAATGATTCTCTAATGACAACTTGTAAGCTGTCAGACTGGTTCTTTTAAGTTTAAGTTTAAGCATCACATAGAATTTGGCCTCCCAGGTCAGGTACCCTTTCACATATACTTATTATACTGTATTCATACCTTGATTGTTATTGTTTACCATCTACCATGTCTTTCTGTAAAGGACTTGTGTACAGTCAGAATTTCCTGGTAAACAAATGTAAATAAATAAATAAATTAAATAAATAAATACATTTTTGGGGAGGTTTCAGGAAACTGAAGTACCCAAAGAAGTTGCCTGCAGATACAAGGACATCACGAAAAACCTTTCACGGTGACCAGAGGATATGACTGAACTCCAATTCTGGGTCTTTGAGGCAGATGTCTTCCTGCTAAGCACCATGCTGTCCAACAGTATTTTTCATCATATATCATCAGCAGCAGCATTCATAAGCAAATGGCACATTCATCTATTAGCCTGCCAAATTGTAAAACAAAAATCATCCAGATATATTTTAAATGCATAAAAATGAACACAGTGTTTAATATTTAGAAGTCATGAATTAAAGAGTTTAACAATTACTTTGCTAATCCAGTTTGCAGATTTATTTTCTTTAATAACTAATAATCATTTTATTTTTGTATTGATTTATATGTATAGATGAAGGCCATAGTCCCAGACATTCCAATAAAAAATATTTTTTTTTCTGGCCTTAAAGGTAAATCTTCACTAACATTTAATAGTACAGTGAATATATGTTTACTGTTTTTAATCTGTTCTGACATGTGAAATCACACAGTTATTCTCACTGTGTATTTTCTGAGTCGGTTACCGTATTTGACAAACATATTCCAGTTTTGATCTAATAATACAAATAAAGACAGGGACAATAACCTTTGTCCTATTTTGTCTCATGTTACCATTTATACAACTGATCATTTTTAGACCTCATTGGTGGAGATTGTATCGGTTCACTCAAGTGTTAATTTTCCTTGATTGTTATCAGCAGGTCATCGAAATGTGATACTTCCTCAATCTAAAAATCATTAATCAAATGTAATTTTTATCCCCATAGAATTTAATCATGTTGTCTTAGCAACATTACTTTTCATGTTATTTTTAACTACTCATTCAGTTAACACTGTTAAATCTTACTGAAAGATGCATACCACTTGCAATAATGTTCTAGTGTTACTTTCATCAGAATAGCAGTGCTTCATTTCTGCAGTTGCTAATTTGGCATGATTTCTTTCCCCCAGTGAATGGTTACTTTGCTTCTTCTGCATTCTATAGGGCATACCAGTTGCAAATCTGGCAATGTGATTATAGCAAGATGAGAGTTTGTTTAGGTCAGATTTGTTAAGGTTAGTAAGCACAGGAGAGGCATAGAGAAGGGTAGAGAAAAGATGTGTGCGGGAAATGGCCACTTTGGCAATTGGAGTTAGGAAAGTTTTAATCCTGTACAATGACCCGAGTTTATTGTCCCTCTCTTTATTTGTATTATTAGATCAAAACTGGAATATGTTTGTCAAATACAGTAACCAACTCAGAAAATACACAGTGAGAATAACTGTATTCAATATGCAGACGACTCTACATTAGTTTGTTCTGATACTTCCCCAGTTAATTTGCTATCTACAACCCAGCACATTTTTACTGCAGTAGAAAATTGGCTATCAGGGTGTCATTTGATCTTGAACCCAAACAAAACCAAACTACTACTCTTCCATCCAACCCATAAACCCTCACCCATATCATTTACCATACAATCCAACAATGGGACTATAATCTCCCCAGACTCCTATACTAAACTATTAGGAGTTACCATAGACAATAAACTTAAATTCGACATGCACATTAACCATACCATTAAAACAGTTAACAAGAAACTCGGGTCATTGTACAGGATTAAAACTTTCCTAACTCCAATTGCCAAAGTGGCCATTTCCCGCACACATCTTTTCTCTACCCTTCTCTATGCCTCTCCTGTGCTTACTAACCTTAACAAATCTGACCTAAACAAACTCTCATCTTGCTATAATCACATTGCCAGATTTGCAACTGGTATGCCCTATTGAACTCACCACTGCACTAACCTAAAAAACCTAGGCTGGATAGAACTACCTAACCTTCTCCAGATGAACCAACTCATAATAGCTTTTAAAATTCTCAAACAACCTGATAACACTCCTGCACTGAAAAATTTAATTCTTTCCTATTCCAATCTAAGCTGTCTTCGCTCATCAAATAGGCAACTTGTCCAAACAATCAAATCCCATAACTCAGGGGGTGACTCTCTGTTTGCCAATGTCATTGGAAAAATATGGAACTCCCTCCCCTGTAACCTTACTCTTACTACCTCCCTGGTCCAATTCAAAAAGAAACTAAAACTCCATTTTAAGTCACATTGGCTTTGCCAGTGCTCTAACCCAGATTAGCTCTCCTCATTTAACCTAGATCTCTTTCTCCCCATACTTATCCTAGTTTAACAACTTAACTTTTATCTTCAAAAGACCGAACACAATTTTTCCTTGTCCAATCTCTAACCATATCTGTAACCCCTAAACCTCTGTTAAAAAGACAACCTAAGGTATGAACCTATAACCTTAAACCAGACCATTGTATAGTACTCAAGCTCAAAGGCTGCTATTGTCCTTTAACCTAACATGCTTTATAATATTGTATAGGGACCATTGTATTTTTTTTTTTTGGATAGCTATTGCTAGATTGTTTTTGTTATGATATATACTGTATATCTTTCTCCTTAACTGGACTACTAAATGTAATAATATGTAATATTGAACATGTATGTAACCTTCTGACATTGTGGAGATTTTCTCCCCGGGCCTCCGCTGAAAATGGACATGTATCCAGTTGGACTATCCCGGTCAACAAATGTAAAATAAATAAATAAATAAATTTGCATTATTTCCTTTCTGTGCTTTTTCTGTTCCTCGTCAATATGAGTTTGTGTCCGAGTTCAGTTTTCACCTTTATTTTTTCTTTCTCTGGAAATATTCCTCAAAAATATTTTTACATAAGTGATGCATATTATAACAATTCATATGTGATTGGATTACCTCCTCTGCTAGCTGCTTTATATCCAACAACTAATTTCAATGTACCCAATATGGTTTTGAGATCACCTCTTAATTGTTTTCTTTTGCGACTTTTACACATCGCTGTCCTATCAACTAGTCTGTCATACATATTCTTCAGTTAGTATGTGTAATTTATTCTTTCCTCTCTCTTTTGTAGCTCGTTTTTATTAAAAATGCTATTGAGCACTTTATAAACATGTCAGCTATAATAAGGTGAGCACAAGACAACTTAGTGACAGTATATGACAAGAAAAAACTAATAGTGATCTAGTTAGAAATTTTAAACAAGATATGAGCACTAAACTAGGACATACATGACAATAGTTCAGCATTTAAGCAAATGTGATCCAGTAGAAATAACCATGATGATATGACTGAAGCAAACTTTAAAACAACAATAGCATTATGAAAGTTCTAAAAGATTATTAAGTTAACGATATAGAATATAGCTGGAAGTTACTACATGGATTAAAATTAAATAAAAATTAACAATAAGAAGAAAGTTGAAATAAAGATATCCAAAATGTTTGACAATTTGAAGACTGTGGGATCTGAGTAAGAATTTTAACTTCTGATGTATTTTGAAGCAAGTTTAGAATAATGTTCGAAAATTATAAACCGATGAAATTCAAGATGTATTAATTGACATGTTTAATTATATCCCTTATTTAACAATGGTAATGCTCTCCAAGGTTCTTTGTAATTGAACAATAATAACAAGCAGCTTAAACATTATCTAGGCTCATTATAAGTAACTATCATTCAAGCTTCATGCCAAAAGATCTAAGAAAAGAATTCAACATTTAACTCATCTTGCAGTTAAACAAATTATAGTTTGACCTGCTCAGCACAGTTATCAGACAAATCAACTTCTAAAAGTTTATTTGGCAATGACCAAGCTTGATAATGAATTAAGTAAGATTCAAGTTAGTGTTATCAGCAACCAGCATGTTTTCGACTAAAATATAAATAAGTGTCCAGTTCTGGTATCCTCAAGAAATGTAATGTAATTTGTTGAAAATAAGAAATAGGCAGATTTCAGAGTGATATGACATTATGCTAGAAGCATCATACAATAAATTCAAAGTGGTTAATTTGAAATCAGTACAAATTACTATTAGGCCAAGATTTATGATGTGACAAAATCATTACATTTCTTAGTTTTGGGAAATTGAAATCTAAAAGCATCAGTAAGTTGAAATGCAAACTGATTTTTTTTTTGTATACTTTTAGAGGAGTTTTAAAGACAGACTCTAGAATTTGAAATTATATCTAAACAAGATTATCTAAGGCATACTAATCCACATCAAAGATAAGGTGATGTTTAGGATATTTGTTCAGCATGTTTATGACAGTGGTCATAAACTCCACATGGTGTGAACAGGGGGAATAGACATTCAACACCATTAATAAATTGTCTAATGTTTTACAAGTGCATATCATGGACCCTATATATATAACTTAAAGGCAGCCATGGAATTAGCACCATTATGGACCCTATGCATAACTTATAGGCAGTTATGGAGTTAACACCATTATGGACCTATGTGTAACTTATAGACAGTCAATACATTAGCACCATTATGGACCACATGTATAACTTACAGGAGGTCATGAAGTTAGCACAAGTATGGACCCTATGTGTCACTTATAGGCAGTCTTGCAGTTAGCAACATTATGGACCATACGTATAACCCATCGCCAGTCATGGAGTTAGCACCATTATGGGCCCAAAGTATAACTTATAGACAGTTGTGGAGTTAACATCATTATGCAACCTATGTATAACTTATAGGCAGTCAAGACGTTAGCACCATTATGGACCCTACATATAACTTATAGGCAGCCATGGAGTTAGCACCATTATGTACCCTATGTGTAACTTATGGGCAGTCATGGAGTTAGCAGTTTTATGGATCCTATGTGTAATTTATAGGCAGTCATGGAGTTAGCACTACCAGCTTGATATCATTTCATTGGTCTACAATGTCATTAAATTTCATGCACATATGCACTCCATTAAGATGAACATCTTGACAAGATCATTTTAGCATATAACTCTGCAGCCTTATATAATATAGAGTTTACTAAGGTTAGATGAATTATTTTTGCCTCCTGAAGAAAAGACTTCTCTCCTCTAGAAAAAAAATCATGCATTAATGTTTCCTTTTGGATGAAAATGGCAACAAGATCTCAGGGCTGTAGCTTTACATCCATGTGGGGAATGGATTCCTTCCCTGGAGAGAGAGTACTGCTCTTTAAGAAGTAAGCAAGAACTAGTGCAGACGATTATGTGATTTTATCTACAATGGGTCTGCACCCCCCACCCCACCCCCACCCCCACACACACACATACACACAACCCGGTAGTAGTCCTAAGTCCTGGATATATACTGAAGTATTTAGTAACATGTTGAACAAGATGGACATTTTTCACCTCATCTAAAACTTTAGCACATATACTGCCCATGTGCAACTGCTTATGTGTAATCATTCAGTATGTGAAGGACTGC
The DNA here is from genome assembly GCF_019279795.1 of Protopterus annectens. NCBI lineage: Eukaryota > Metazoa > Chordata > Ceratodontiformes > Protopteridae > Protopterus > Protopterus annectens. The sequence goes on along the minus strand of NC_056743.1, from coordinate 947,420,091 downwards.
AAATTGTGAAGGGGCCCAGATACAAACTGGTTGAGTAATGTAATTATGCTCATTTTGGGTCATACTATAACAAAACAAAAGAAACGTGAATATGGTTGAAATTAGTTTACATTTAAAAAATGGTTGTTTTTCAGAAAAAAATTGGAATAATGAAGTAATACTTTATTCATTACTTTATTAGTTTATTCAGTTACTCAGATATCCCAAGGTTTGTAGCAGTGAGGAAGGTTTTGTCATCTTTGGTATGATAAAGCTGCACTCTAGCTGATTACAAGTTCGCTGGTTGTGGTCACAGTAATTAATATGTCACAAATCTGAAGTGTTTCAGAGAGAAAAATATGCCATAGTAGTAAATGATGGCCTAGTGACCAGACAACAAACTGTGGTTTTCTCTAGCTCCTCTTACTCATTCTCATCATGGCTTCTCTTTAACTTGCTTTGTCATGTCACCTAGAACCATAGGCAGTAACAAGGTTAGCAGCAACAGGTCAAAATAGCAGATTCAGCAAGAAGTCAGAAATAGGAAATGTTTGATATGACAATGATAACAAGAATTTAAAATTTTCTTGAGATAATTGAGGGCAAGTCTGTAGTGTTCAGTAATTAAGTCTGATATGTATGGAAACAGAGTTTGCTGTGTTTGATAATTCTGCAACTGTTATACATTGGGAACATTAATTAATACCCCACTCCTGCTTCTGTCTGCAAAGACCTTTATTTGTGTGTGTGTGTGTGTGTGTGTGTGTGTGTGTGTGTGTGTGTGTGTGTGTGTGTGTGTGTGTGTGTGTGTGTGTGTGTTTGTGTATGTGTCTGTCTGTGTGCATGTTCTCACTACTTTTGCAGTAAAATAGATACAGAGTAATAAATCCTTTTTCATCGCACAGCTGATATAGAAGGTAGTGGCTTCCAGATCTAGAAATGTAGTACTCTGCACTCATTTGGCCAGTCATTCAATACAGTACCCCTTTTGGTATTTAACTGACTAAACACGTGGTCACAGTTCTCCATCTGTAAAAAATCAAGAGCATAAATCATAAACACTATGCAGACCATTTCAAAGCTTTGTCTCTCTTCTCAGTGTTATACAGGCTATTGAGAGGTGAGGTCTGCCTTTTGTATGGAACCTCAACAGACCCTGTTCTTTCAGACCTGTTACACATTCTGAAGTCCAATCAATGGTATCAGAATCACCCACTCAAGTTAGCTTAATCTCTTTTGCAAGATTAACACAACATACCTGAGGGATAGCTATATATATATCAGAGAATACCACTCACACATAGGCACAGTATGCAGCAGCACAATGGCACAGCAGATAGCATTGTCACATCACACAAGAGGTTCTCTGGCTTGATTCTTAGGTTCATAGGTTCATAGGTTCATACTAGGCTATCTGCCCTAGGGCATTTATAAGCCTAGCCAGAATGTGTTTGGCTTTCGCCACCCATTTTAAATTTATTTTGCTATGCCCTTTTTCGAGGTTAGTATACTGTGCCTCTATCTAACAGTGACACAGAAGTGATACCCGGGGTAAACCTACGATCTCCCATCCACTCATCAAGATTCCTCTTGAAGAGAGTCAATCAGGGCTCTGCCTAACCTGGACTGGGATTTTATTCCAGAGTGAAGGGAGCCTCTGGGTTATGAATCTGTCCCTCCAGCATGTCCTATTTATTTCAGTGCTGAGGTTCAAGTCTCTCGAGTGCGTAGCTCGATGGGATTTGGATTTTCTGAGGTGCAGCATGTCCATTAATTCCGGGTTGGACATGGCTTTATACGTCAGGCACAGATCGCCTCTGAACAGGCGGTATGCCACTGAGTAGAGCTGGAGTTTCTTTAACCGGGCAGCATATGGCATCTGTTTGAGCCCTTTGATCCTCTTGGTGAGGTACTTTTGGGGTCTTTCCAGTTGCTGCAGGTGTCTGGTAAGGTACATCCCAAAAGGGGCATTGTACTCAATTATGGGCCTGATGAGGGATGAGTAAAGAGGCACGATGACCTCCCTGATCTAGATGTGAATCCCTTCATGATTAGGTGGGCTATATAAAATGTTTTTCTAACCACTTTGGCCACGTGGTTGTCAAATGAGAGATTGCTATCAACTTGGGTCCCCAGGTCCCTAATTACTTCTTCTGTACTTAATGGATTTCCACCTATGTGGTAATTTGTGGGCACTTTGTTTTGCCAAGGGGATGACTATACACTTTTTGGCATTTAGCTTGAGGCCATGGCACTGGCACCGGTTGTCTGTTTCTATGAGGCCCTTTTGGAGGATGCTTGTGTCGGCTGGAGAGTCGATTATGGCACCCAGTTTGCAGTCATCTGCGAACTTGGTCAGCCACAGTCCTTCCGTGTTGGCCTGTACCTCCGAGAAATATATACCGAACAAGAAAGGTCCCAGGACTGAGCCTTGTGGGACACCACTTGTAACTGGTTTGGAGTCTGACATGGCTCCAGCAATTCTAACCATGTGGGTTCTGTCCTTGAGCCAGTTTGCAATCCATCTAGTGACATAGGGTTTATATTTAAGCTGGTGAGCTTATCTATAATGCCCGAGTGGGGTATTGTATCGAAGGCTTTTGCGAGGTCCAGGTAGGCTGTGTGGACCACCTTCCCTCGTCAATGGCCTTGGTGACTGTTTCAAAGAAATCAACCAGGTTTAAGAGGCAGGATCTGCCCTTAACAAAGCTGAACTGGGTAGGATCCAGTGTTTGTAGGTCCCCAATATCTTTATTTATGAGGTCCATGATGATCCTTTCCATAGCTTTGCAGACCAAGCTAGTCAGGCTTATGGGGCGATAGTTTCCAGGATCCGTTGAGGCACCACCTTTATGGAGAGGGACCACTGTTGCTGTACGCCACTCTTTGGGCACATATCCTGTAGTAAGGCTGAGATTGAACAGTAGTTTTATGTTTGGGTTTAGCTCTTCTTTGAGTTCATGTAGGACGCAGCCGGGACACCATCTGGTCCCATTGATGCTGTGTTTTTTGCTTTGGAGAGGGCGGCTCTTACCTGAGCATCTGAGATGTCAGGGGGGCAGCACTCTGCTGGGATAGATATTTGCCCTTTTGGTGGAGAAGTTTGCGCTGAACCTGTCAGCTAGGATGTTGGCAATGTCTGTGGGTTCGGTGTATTTTTTGTCATTTTGGACTAATTCTGAGCATATCTGGAAATTCCCACCCAGGTTCCTAACATAACTAAAGAAAGCCTTGTGATTATCCTTAGTGTCCTGTGCAATTTTTCTCTCGAAGCTGGCCTTAGACAATTTTATGTGTGCCCGTAGTTTTTTGCTGGGCTTGGGATATCTTGGCTGGGATGTCTTGGCTGGGATATCTAATGTGTGGAATCTACATGTCCTCCTTGTGCTTGTGTGGTTTTCCTGTAGGTGCTCCTGTTTCATCCCACATTCCAAAGACATGCAGTAGGTGGATTGGACACTCTAAATTGGCCATAGCTATGACATACATGTGAGTGCATGGTGTGGAAGAACAGTTGAGGTAGGGCTAGCCATCCAGTAGTGTGAACCTTGGCTCTAGATGATTGTCACTTTTGAATGATACCTGGACCCCATGTGCAAAAAAATGGAAAATGGAGTGATGGATGGATGGATGGATGGATGGATGGATGGATGGATGGATGGATGGATGGATGGACAGAGAAACCACTTCTGTTGAACAGGCTTTCATTCCACAAAAAAGCAGAATGCTTCATTTACTTTATTCACATGTAACTTTGGAAAATGAATGGGTAATCGCAATTTGACCTGACTTAGAACAAATGGCCTTCATGGATGGGAGAAACATCCAAGTACCCAACATATACTTGTGTGTCTCATCCTTGGAGAATAATGTTGCAAATTTTAAGGGCTTATAATTACCACGAGAATGGAGAGCTAGGATTCTTAAGATCCTCACATATCAATAGCCTAGTAATTACTTATGTTACTATGAATCTATGAAAACCATAAACTTAAATCAATAGGTATAAATTGATACATTTACTGTAAAAAGTAATACTAGTATCATTCAAAGTAACAGTGGTATCACCCCTTCACTCTTTAATATACCACTAGACTATGACAGGCTCCATTGACATGACAGCAGAGGTTATATGAAATATTCTTGACTACTTGGAAATATAATGGGATGTATACACAGCTCTTTAGGGTTCAGTTTGCCAAAACCCATAGGAACACAGATCTGGAGAGAAGACAAAGATCACATGTTCCAATTAATCTGACTGTTTCTTTTACCTTCTGAATAATATATTGCCCCTGTCCCTATCCAATCAGTGTCTTATATCAGTTTGCCTTAAGTGTATCTCATGCTTTCTGAAATTGTGCCAATCTTCATATTGCCACTTAATCTGGAAGAGTGTTCCATGCATTCTAACCTTTTCTGTTAAAAACTACTTTCACATATCTCTGCTAAGCTTTTTATTTTATGTATTCTCTGCTAAGCTTTTTATTTTATGTATTCTCTGCTAAGCTTTTTATTTTATGCATTCTCTGCTAAGCTTTTTATTTTATGCATTCTCTGCTAAGCTTTTTATTTTATGCATTCTCTGCTAAGCTTTTTATTTTATGTATTCTCTGCTAAGCTTTTTATTTTATGTATTCTCTGCTAAGATTTTTATTTTATGCATTCTCTGCTAAGATTTTTATTTTATGCATCTCTGCTAAGCTTTTTATTTTATGCATTCTCTGCTAAGCTTTTTTATTTTATGTATTCTCTGCTAAGCTTTTTATTTTATGTATTCTCTGCTAAGCTTTTTATTTTATGCATTCTCTGCTAAGCTTTTTATTTTATGCATTCTCTGCTAAGCTTTTTATTTTATGCATTCTCTGCTAAGCTTTTTATTTTATGCATTCTCTGCTAAGCTTTTTTATTTTATGTATTCTCTGCTAAGCTTTTTATTTTATGCATTCTCTGCTAAGCTTTTTATTTTATGCATTCTCTGCTAAGCTTTTTATTTTATGCATTCTCTGCTAAGCTTTTTATTTTATGTATTCTCTGCTAAGCTTTTTATTTTATATATTCTTTTCATACTGTCTTTTTCTCACTAGTCATCTTGTTTTTTTTTTTTTTTTTTTGAAAGTGTGTACCCGATTTCATGTGTCTTGTTTCCTTTGTGGAATGCATACTCTTCTGTCCTGGGTTCCTGCTGTCTTCTTTCTTCAACAGTGTGCTTATTTAGCTATTTTACTCTTTACTTGCTAGCTTATGCTAAAGAATGTGCACTATTGTCATTGCTCTTATCTAAACTTTCTGTATCCCATCAATGTCTTGATGAAATGAGATCTCCAGAATTGTCCATAATGTATCATCAAATTCAATGTCTATAAAGAAGGATAATCCTCTGCTTCCTATGCATTACGGCACTTCACTAGCCATTTGTCACACTTCTTTTCTGCCTTTAGATCATATGATAGATGAGTGTATCCCCAGATTTTGTTTCTGCTTTTATTGTTGCTACTGTTTTTTTTTTCTTGCATTTCTGAAATACTTTAGGAATACATTATTTTGCAGAATTTAAGCTGCCATGTTTCAGACTATTCTGTCAGTATTTCCAGAACACTTTCCAGCCTTTTGTTCATTCTTGTGTATAAACACTGTTGCGCACATCTGTAAAAAGGCACATTTTTCCTACCAAACCTTCTCTAGGAATAAATGTCATCACTGATTCCTGTGGCACCTTGCTAGTAATAATCATTTCATCTGAGCAGATGTTCACACTGACTGTAATACATCTTTTGTCTAGACAGGGTTTTGCCCATGCCACTAATGTACGGCCATCTACAAGGCTGTCTCATTTGTTCCCTGACTTCTTATGAAGTTCTGTGTTAAATATCCAGTTAAAATGTAAGCAGACCACATCTAGCATCCCTTCTCTTGTTTACTATTGGGTTTACCCAATCAAGAAGCCCATTACATTTGTCTGGCATGAGTTATCTCTAGTAAAACCTGTCTTGGGTACATGGCCACATGTACTCTGGTTTACAGTCTCCTTTCCTTCAGCAACGAATCCATCATTTTACCTACATGTGATGTCCGACTGGTAGTTCAGTAATCTTCAGTCTCTGTTTTTCCTAGGATGGTTTAAAAACCCAAAACCTTTCTCACCAATGCAACTAAAACTACACTTACCACCACGTATCTCCTCCCCACTCTTTTTATGGCACTCCTATCCTTACTAACATCCAGGCTTCACAAAAATGAATACTTGAACAAGCTATAACAAAGTTGTTAAATTTGCAGCAAATACCACTTTCAGAACCAATCACTGTATAGCACTAAAAAGCCCAAACTGGTAAACTGATTAGAACTGCCTCATCAACTGACATATACTTAGTTTCTTACCACCTATAAAATTATCCAGCATCCATCTGCCTGTCCAGCAATAAAAAACATTATATGTTCCCAGTTGGTCACTGTGATCCAGTGACCAAAAACTCCCATCTGTCTACAAACCTAGCAAATCTATTGTACATTGTCTGTACTCGTACAAGGTTGCTAAGGCCTGGAACTCCTTACTTGTATCCATCAGGTCTATAACTCCTTACCTGTATCCATCAGGTCTATACACTCTCTCTCTTCTTTCAAAAACACTCTGAAAGATTTCCCAGTTAAAATCTCGCTCTGTTCTTGCTCAAAATCAGGATAAACTATATCCCTAAATGTGAACAAGTTCGTTTTCATTCCTTATACCACCAGTCTCCTTCTTCACAAATTGTCTTCCTTGACTTTCTCTCTAAATATACCATAAGCTTGTTTTAACATCATTTCATATTGCAATTCCTGTTTGCATTAGACTAGCTTACCTTTAACTTCTCTACAAACTGTCTAAAATTTATATAAATATTAAATAATTGAAATATATAACGTGTATTAATTCTTAACCAATGTTTTCTATATTATGTCAAATTTGTTATAATTATCTCAACTGCAGATATATATATTTTTTTTTTAAACTGTAAAATTATTGTTCTTAAAACATTTTGTAATAATTTGGAGCTTTTCTCCCTAAGCCGCTGCTGAAAATGGGCTTTGATTCCTAGTAATCAAATGTCAATAAATAAATAAGAAACAAAGGACAAGAAAGAAAAGTTTAGTAAACTGTAGTTCTCCTGCTTGCCAGCAGCTTTTCAGAAACTGAGTCTTTCCTCTGACTTACTCTGTCTCACTCACATCACTACTAATTCATTTAAGATCAGATGAAGAGGTCAGTTTCATGACTTCTTGCCTAACACTGACTAGAAGTTAACTGGTCTACTAAAAATAATTGATATCCAATATTTCAGTTATATGTTTTAACAGTTAAACGTGCACTGCAGGTGAACTTTAACCTTTTTACTAGTGAGAACATCCCTGCCTAAAGCCAACACATTTTTTTTTTCTAAATTCTCTGCATTCTTAACCCTGATGACATCAGATAAGGCACTGTTCATCAGGAACATGGAAGTGCCAGGTGTTGTTTTCATTGTGAACTATGTTATGTGGTTTTCCAAATGCTCCTATATATTGCCATGATTACCACAAATATTTTTTTTCATTGTTGCCACTGCATTTGAACATTAAGATCTAAGTATAGCTTCACTTAGAAGGAACGTTGCAGCTCATTCAAGCAAGGATTTGTGGAAAGTAGCCCATTCAGAATTCATTCTGATACTAAGTATGGCCACAGTAAGAACTGTCTATACATAAAGTGTAAATGTGGTAATAAAAATGTGTTGTTTAGAAAAGAAAAACATTAATTTTGCAAAACTTTACTATCAAAATGTGGAATGACAGTTACGCCAAACTGGGATGGTCGAATACATGGTTTCCAGTTTCTGTAATACTGATCCGAAAATGTTCAACTCCACCTTAGCGAATGCTAGTGTGCATTTGGGTCGATGTTGTGATTGCAGATCGCACCACAGTGGGGATCAGGAAATTTACCCTTTTCCTCACTATAGTGTGATCTCGGAGTTTGTATACATAATATGCAAGTGGTGTGGGGGGACAGCTCCCCACATGAGGGATGCAGGGAGGCCCCCCCCCACAAAATGTAAGTAGAAAATCATTGATAGTCAGGGTAACCTGGTTAATGTCGCTAATTTTGAATTGCTAATTATCAACATTACCGCTGTCATCATTTTGACAAAATAACTTTTATTTTCAACATTTATTTTCAGCTAAGTAAATGCACGAAGAATTGTGATTCTTGCTTTTGATGGTAAACTGTTGCATATGTAAGCTTGGTACTATTCTAATGACAATGATTATAATGCTGTTTAGAATCAGCCCTAACCCTTCACTGCTGTCACACAAGCATGTTTCCCTTTAATGGGCATCAGCTTGTTCTTTCTGAGCTGAGCATTGCACAGTGTACTTCCCATGATAATAAGCATTTTGTTGCCAGAACTCAGCACCATATGTATGTAGTTGTCACTAACGAATACAGAATGGCCACATCACAGTCCCCCACCATTTTTTCACTATGTTCTTTTTTTATTGCTGGTAGTCCTTGGTTTAGTAGCCACTACCTGTAAGGTATTTTGTGACTACATTGGATACATAATAAAAAGAGCTGCACTTAGTCATGTCTGCTAAATTTCAAATTTGAGGGGGAAATAATGTTAGCCTTCATCATTCTTAATGCTTGCAACTTGCAATTTTTAGCTGAATAGAAGACATTTTATTTTCAATGAAATTCATCTGTTCTGGTTAAAATGACAAAAAAAAAATCCATAGCATAAGGTGTGTTTCATAAACTCAGATAATTATTTTCGGAAATTAGTTCCACTTATCCTGCAAAGAACAGTAGAAAAAAAAGTAATGCATGGAAGTAGGGAACACATTTGTAGAGAATTAAAAAAACATGCAGGAAGATGCAAGTGTGACCACTGCTTGTCCTTTTCAGTGTACCACAGCTGGAAAGGAATGTATTTATCACTGAAAGAAAGGTAGTCATCTGTCTGCAAAAAGTGACAGTGGAAGGAAAGCTGACTTTTATTAACCTTTCAGGTTTGCTATTGGTTAAGGAGGCAGTTTGATAAAATTGTGATGTTTCTAATAGACACTATGTTGTAGAATTCTAGGAACTAACCATTTTCTGGAAAAGGTTGTTGTCTTGTTTAAGTAGATGTGATAGTGAATGAGACCTACCTGTATTCAAATTACCCCATCATTACACAAGGAACAGTTAGGTATAGAAGTTTGTAACTGGGCCTGTAATAGTAAAATGGACTGTGCAGTACAGAAGGATCAGGTCTTTAAAATGGTGATACCCATCACATAACTCTAGAGGAGACAGTCAGCCATATTAGTACCACAGGGGTGTTGCTGGAGGTACAGCTACAAAACACCTTTATTCTATACACTGTGCTATACCAGAAATGTTTAGCCTATTGGAGATAATGCCAAGACTTTTAACACAGAGGATCAGGTGAAGAATATGATACTGTGTGAATGTGTCACAATATTGTATTGCAGCTATTGAAGCTTATTTCTTCTTTGGTTAGCACTGAAACTACTACTGAGTGATATTCAATTAATCGGGGGTATTGTCAAAGATTAAGCAACTGTTTTAAGCTGTAGGCTGAAGGTTTACCTTTGATGAAGTTCAATAGATTCCTTTGTGTTATGTTTTCTGTGTTTTTGTATTTTTGTATATTTTTGTATATGCATATGTGTGTGTGTTTTCATACATGCAGAGAGAGATGGTATGCTTCCCTTCATTGTAGGTGCAGATGGCTTATACTGAGTAGGATGTACATTTTTTTCTTTTGTGAAAATAGTCCTTTTCAATGAAACTATTTTTAGTTAATTTATTCTCCACATGGCTTGCTTTTGGCTGTTTTATTAGGGTGAAATACTCTTTAGTACCGATGTCTTATCTTTGCAATATTGATTTGTCTAACTGGGATATTGTTTTACTGCTGACGTGCTCATAGTAATGGTATACATGTCACAAGAACATTACTTAAGGGCTAACAGAACCTTTGTGAGTAGCACACAGAATGGACTGGAACTTTTCATAGTTAAGGTTTTAAAGTTTCCAGTTTCACATGGAAGAGTAACATTCAGGAAACAATAATAATAATAATAAGAAAAAAGAAGTAGCAATTCCACTATATATATTGATGCATTTCACACTGTATTAATTTCTTAAAATAACATTCTTATGCAAACAGTGATGTCACAGTGGTGGCATTATTCAAAACTAGGGTACTGATCTCTGTACTGAACCTATATCCCTATTGAAAAGGCTTTTGTACCTTAAAGTTTCTTCACTACAGACGAAATGACTAAGGAAGGCACGTTATAGGCCAATTATTTTGTCAGACAGATCTTATTTAATATGTGGTTTCTGTTGTGTTTTTAGAGTAGTGCTTGCGCATTAAAAGGCATGTAAATCATTTGTTTACTCGGGGACAATGTTCCTGTCATTTTTGATGTAAGTCCAGTTTTATATATGTGGGATTCTGACAGGATTTTAGTGCGCTGCTTGTACATTCATGTGGCATGTATTGTTTGTGTCAGTCTAGTGATAACTTACCTGCAGTTGATTCTCAGGCCTTTTTTATTAATAGTGTTTTCTTACTGGATTTTTATTGTAGTGCTGCTGTACATTAAGGACACAATACTGCTTGTGTCTGTGTGGGGACAACTTACCTGCCATTTCTGATGTTAGACTTATTTGTCTTATATGGGACTGACAGGAGTTTAATGTAATGCTTGGGCATTACAGCAAATGTGCTGTTTGCGTGTATATTGGACAACTTACTTCTCATTTTTTTATGTCAAAATTTTTTACTTATATGGGTCTCTGACAAGGTTTTATGGTAGTGCTTGTGCATTTACAGAACATGTACAGTTTGTGTCCACACTGTGATGAATTAACTGGAATTTTTCCTGTCAAACTAATTTTAGTTATTGTTTCTGATAAGATTTTTGGTGGGATGTGTGAAGCCCCTGCACTGGCCCAGTAATCAAGTAGCCTCAGTCCTCACCACTGGCAATAGTGAGGGAAATACACAATGGGAGGATGACAAGTGCACACACAGTAAAGTGCAATTTCCCTTAAGAGCACATAGAGATCACAATCAGTCTGGGGCTGGTTTCTCCCTCTTTCTCCAGGTCCCCAGTAAGACTCCCCACTGGCACAGCTATATGGTTAAGATCTCAACTGAGGGGCCAAGGCAAGACCTCCAACACCCTCTCTGTCCAACCAGTGCTTCGTCTCCCTGCCCAAGTAGCTGACACACACACATACACACACACACTTTGAGATTTGATTTATATGCAAACACACACACACACACACACACACACACACACACACACACCTGGGGGAGGCTGGCACAGGTTTACTAGCTATACCCCCTTCTGCCCATACTATAAGGTAGTTAACACTGCCACCAACCCCTACTTATCAGCTACTATAAAGGCCCTTACAAAGGGTAACCAATCCTACTGTGTTATGTTACTATTATCCAAATGTTAAGTGTGACCAAGACTAAGGCTATTTAATAGTGAATTGCCATAGTTGGTCCTTATCTGGCATAGCTTCATAACTTAAATGTGTGATAGTTACTGACCTTAGGGTTAGGGTGCGGGTTAAGGTAAGTGCATATATACTAATACATGCAACATACACTTTATGCACTTATTTTAACCAGCATTTCGCATAACTGCCATTTCGGTCTTCTAATATAGACCCAAAATGCACAGTCTTTCTCTGAGACAGTTTTTAAATTACTGTCAAACATTACTGCTGGGTCAGCTTGGATGACATCACTCTTTGTCACCTGCCTTCAGTTTCCAGGCTAACAGATACCAACAGAATTTTATCATCTCTATGTGAGAAGTACATATCTCTCAGATGTGCAGCTGCTAGGAAGCAATAAAACACTTAATATTTTAAATCTAGTAATTAAAATTACTTTCAAGGCAATATAAAAACTTCTACCTCTATACATTATGTCTGCTTGCTGCATTGAAACTGAGAAATAACACAATCATAAACCATTTTGATTCCAACTTATTTTCTTGAAGTTTTGCAAGTTAACTTTGTATGTTCCAGCTTCTACTATTAAAACATACATTTGTACAGGTATATAGTTTATATGTGTTTCTGTTCTCTTCCAGTAGGGTACACTGTGGTTGTATTCTTGAAGCTCAGTAAATAGCATATATTTATGTATAAATCATAGCAATATTCACAAATGACATAGAATTATTTACAAAATTCCAGATAGTTGGGCTGGCAATATCACATGGTGCTTATGCATTACGGGGCATGTAATGTTAATGTTTATGTGTGGACAATTTACCTGCCATTTCTTATGCCAGATTAATTTTAATCACTAGGGATACTGCTAGTAGTTGAGTGGTGTGCTTTTACAGTGCATTTACAGTGCAACTGTTGCTACTTTTCTAGCAAGGACAACTACTTATCTCCAGCATATCTGTATCAGACCAATGCTACTTTAAATATTTTTCTGTTGAAATTTTAATGTGCTACTTATGCATTACAGCATTTTAGGGACTTTGTCGTTAGGGCTAAGTGTAAGTGTGCTGTTCGTATAATCACTTGACAACTTACCTTCTGCCTAATTCATAGAGATATCCTATCCATATCCAAAAGCATCCTCCTTGGTCACAGCAGGATACTTAACCTGCTTTTGCTGGTCCAATATCCCCAGTTATTAGAAAGAAAATAACTTGCTTGCATGCATTTGCTTTTTATGTAGGTACCACCAGGGCCTCAACTGAGAGCAAGTGACTTTGCAGTTGACATTTGTTGTTCCACAGACCAATCAATTTCCTGTCCAGTTTCCCCTGATGTAATCCTAACAGCCATTAAGAATCAATGGCCAGTTGCATCCTTTCTGGCTGTTTCCAGAATCTGGGTATGAGTGTCAGAGAACCATCTTTCTGGGACATAGGGTTTGTTCTTGAGGATGACACTGGATGCCTGTGGGAGAAGAACCTTCTGACAGGGGCCCAGATTCCTCTTCTAGCTGGTCACAGAAGTTAACTAGCAATAAATTGGTTAAATGTTAAGTGTATTTTCTTTCATTCCTTGAGTAACTGTTACAAACAGTTCAGAACCATTGATACCTATTAGGCAAACATATAATTCAGATATGTCTGACTTAGAGATTATGTTTCATATCCTATGAATCTTTGAACCCACTTTTGTGATGCTGAGTAAAGCTAGTCTTCACATCCTCCTGAAGAGGTGATTCCTTTATCTCTGTATGTCCAGAATTAATAAGGTGCTGGCCTTTGAGGACTTATATTATTCTGCCTGTTTCAATGTGGATTGTCTGTCTACATTTTCCACAACTGTAGACAGGCATCACACTGATTTTCTATCACAGCCCTATCTTTTGGTCTCACCAAACCTGGCTTCTTGTGTCCTATCTGTGAGCCAGCCAGCAATCCAACAAGTTATGTAGGGATTTGTGCCTAGTTCTGAGAGTTTGTCAATAATACCTGAGTGGGGTATTATATTAAATGTAGGTGGTATGCTCTGTTTTCCTAACAATAGCCTTGGTGACCCAGTCTATCAAGCTGAGTAGGCAAGACCTTCCCTTAACAAAGCCAAACTAGGATGGGCCCAGTGTCAGAAATGTTTTGAGTCAGTTTTAACTTATTTCAAGTAGTTAAACATACCTTAAGATTTTTGCAAAATATCCCAACAGATGTCCAAACCAAAGGATAAAAAGGTCACACTGACAAAACATTCAGTAAAAATTGCAAGAAAAACTCAGCCAAGCTAGTGTTTTCTTTAACCTTCTGTAATGGATGCCAATGAGATATATGCTAATGACCCCTTAAAGACATTAAGTATTTCAGCTACATAGCTTCTAAATGTTTGTAACTTTTTTACTTTTAAATGTTTATAGTTATAAAAATCTTTCCCAAACAAGCCCAGTTAGCGAGGTAAACAACAAATGAAGTAAAAACAATAAACCCAGAAAAGTAGAAGGTAACCACAGGACGAATAAAATCCACCAGTTTAACGACAAGCTGTTGTGAGTGCTTTCACAATGATCAACATTGCTTAATCAGACAATCAAATTTCAGTTAACAACAGTTTATATACACATTTCATATTCAAAACAGCCAATAGAATACAAGAAAAATCTATACACCCTTCCTCACCACTATAAACTAGTTGAAAATAAAAATAACTTAATTATAATTATAAAAATAATAAAAATACAATTCACATGTATGGGGCTTCATGCATAAAACCTTATTAATGATTCTTATTTCAATTTCTTAGATTCAAAATGGGTTTAAGGGGGACAGAGTCATTCAGGCCCAGCCCCCTATCAGCCCTTAATCTCAAAATCCACTGAAGTTCATGGTCTCCCAATCTACTATTTATATCTTGGACATGGACACTTGAAATAAAAATGTATGTTGTTCATCTGTTGTTGATGTTTGTTACCCGAGGATAACAAGAGGTGGGGAGAATATTTTGTATGGCACATGTAAATGTGGCAACTGTGTATATTGTACATACATAGATGAATCGAGGTTTCTTAAACACCCTGGGACAGGACATTAATGGCAGTTAAGAGCTAGTGCAGACTGTAATACCTTTAATGTGATCTATGTCGCCCATTGCAGGACATGCTTTCGTTTCTATGTAGGAAAGATGAATCGTGAGCTCAGAGAACGTATTAGGGATCAGCTGTACTGCAAAAGGAGGGGTTTGGATTATAGTGCTTTAGCTAAACATACTATGTTAACAGATAAACAACATACATTTTTATTTCAAGTGCTCCATGTCCAAGATATAAATAGTAGATTGGGAGATCATGTTAACCAGGCAGAGTGTGTGGAACTTCAGTGGATCTTGAGGTTAGGGGCTCATAGGGGGCTGGGCTTGAATGACTCTGTCCCCCTTAAACCCATTTTGAATCTAAGAAATTGAAATAAGAATCATTAATAAGTTTTTATGCATGCAGCCCCATACATGTGAATTGTATTTTTATTATTTTTATATTTATAATTACGTTATTTTTATTTTCAACTAGTTTACAGTAGTGAGGGAGGGTATATAGATTTTTCTTGTATTCTATTGACTGTTTTGAATATGAAATGTGTATATAAACTGTTGTTAACTGAAATTTGATTGTCTGATGAAGCAATGTTGACCATTGTGAAAGTGCTCACAACAACTTGTCGTTAAACTGGAGGATTTTATTCATCCTGTGGTTACCTTCTGTTTATAGTTACAGTCATCCCAATAAAGCCAAACCTCACTAGCTGTGGCTATGCATTTTCTAGCCTTTTAATTGACCTCATCAATGCAACATAAGTGGATAGGTTAGTTATACTACAGAAATGCAGGGTCGTTTAAACCTAACTAATGGCAATAAAAATTAACATACCTGCAAAATATCCCAACTAACATCCAAGCCAAGGTGTGCAAAGGTCATACAGACAAAACATTCAGTAAAAATTGCAATAAAAACTCAGCCAAGCTAGAGTTTTCACTGTGTGATACCTTAAACCTCCAGTAGTGGGGGCACATAAGATATATATACAAATGACCCCTTAAGAACATCCAGTGTTTTGGCTACATATCTACTGAATAACTATAAAACTTTTACTTTTTAAGTCTTTATGGTTACATTCTGGCCAGTAAAGCCAAACCCCACTAGCTGAGGGCATGCATGTTTCAGCCTTTTCCATGACCAAACTTTATTTGGCTGAAGGGGGCATTGCACTCAATGATGGGCCTGATGAGTAGAGTGGTAGTATAACTTCTTTGTCTTGGATGCCATACCCTTGCATATGAGTTGGGCAACACAGAATGATTTTCTTACTATTTTGGCTACATATTGATCGAAGATCAGATTACTGTCTATATATATTCCCAGATTGTTAACTATTGGGTCAGTTCTTAGGGGTGTTTTCTCAATGAGATAATTAGCTTGGGTAGACAATTTCTCAAAGGGAACTATAAAGCAGTTCTTTGCATTAAGTTTTAATTCATGGTTTTGGCACCAACCATTTTTGCGTGTTAGACCCTCTTGCAGGATGTTTTTGTCATGAGGAGGAATTTATGATAGCTCCCAATTATAGTTATCTGTGAACTGGGTGAGCTAGAGGACATTAATATTAGCCTTTACTTCTGAGAAGAAGATACCAAGCAGCCCTGAGGTACTCCACTGGTAACCGATCTCATGATGAAGGTGGTCTCACCAAACCTGGCTTCTTGTGTCCTATCTGTGAGCCAGCCAGCAATCCAACAAGTTATGTAGGGATTTGTGCCTAGTTCTGAGAGTTTGTCAATACCTGAGTGGGGTATTATATTAAATGTAGGTGGTATGCTCTGTTTTCCCATCCATAGCCTTGGTGACCCAGTCTATCAAGCTGAGTAGGCAAGACCTTCCCTTAACAAAGCCAAACTAGGATGGGCCCAGTGTCTGTAGGCTGCCAATGTCTTGTTGATCATTTCCTTAATAACCTGTTCCATAGCTTTCCATATCAGACTTGTCTGACTGATGAATCTTTAGTTCCCAGGGTCAGTTGATAGTCCATTATTATGAAGAGTAATGACTGTTGCTGCCCTCCATTCACCTGGCCCGTAACCTGTTTTGACACAGTAGATGAAAAGTGTCTCAAGTGGTCTTGCTAGGTCATGTGTTAGGCTATTTTGCATGAAGTGGGGATATTGTTGGGGCCCATTGAAGCAGGGTTTTTGGCTTTAGAGAGTGTCACCAGGACCTGCTCCCTGATGGTGGTTGCTAGAAGTGATTTCACAGGGAGTTGTGGGGGACAAGTGAAGTTGCAGCTAAATTTGTATCCAGCAGATTCGCTATGTCACCCTGGTCAGTGAAGGTTGTGCCATTTACTACCAGTTCTGCATACTGTTGAGTGTTACCTTTAAGGTTCCTGACACAGCTGAAGAAGGCCTTGTGATTGCCCTTAACTTGAAAGGTTATCCTGTCCTCATAACTTGCCTTGTTGGATTTTATTAGACCTCTTAGTTTCTTGTTTAGTAGAATCAGAGCTGTCTTGTCTCTATGAGAGTTGCTCTGTCTGATTTTGGCCATGACTTTTTTTTTTCTTTTGTTATGTAAGCTGTACCAGTGAGGTATGTTTTTGGTGTTAGATCTAGGCTTACTTCTGGTTGGTGCTGCAGCCTCAGTGCAGCCATTTACACATTTGCACATTCTGCATAGGTAGCTCTGTTCTTGGGATTTGTGGAAGCCACAAACTTTTAATAAACTGTTGTGTAATACAATGTAGTTTGCTTTAGAATGGTTTCTAACTGTTATGGATTTAGTTGTGTTTTCCAGGATGATTTTCATTTAGAGGGAGAGAGTTGTGTGGTCTGACTTCACCAATGAGGATGTGACGTAGGGTGGGGTGCAATTTCTCCCATGTTGGTGAGCACTCAGTCCAAAATATTTGATCCTCAGGTTGGAATGTGCACTATATGGTGTAGGGTATTTGTGTTGATAAAGTCCAAGAAACACTGTACCTGTAAGCTGAAGGCAGTGTTTGTTTCTCAGTATTACAAAGCAGACGTAGCTAGGTGTTATGGCACATTGTGCACCTCCATGCTGTGCTGCTCATAGGTTCATAGACTAGTACTAGGCTAACTGCCCTTGCAAGCCATTTTAAACCTAGCCAAGTATCCCTTGTGAGACTCAATCCCTGCACCTTTTGTTTGTAAGGCAAACACTTAACCATTAGGCCACCCTCTAAGAAGACGAACAAGTAAAAAATCTTCACTGTATCTGATCTTGCTGTTTTCCTCTGACTTCATTTTCCTTAGTGCTTTTGTCATTTCTTATATAGTGGGCTCTTCCTCTTCTCTCATCATAGGCTGTGTCTGAGGCAGTACAGCTTCTGTTGGGTTTTCTTCATTCCAAATATGCTGGAAGTATTCCTTCCATCTGCCTCTGATGTAGTGTGGACTGGTGATCTTGTTGTTGCTGGTATCCCTTATGAAGTGTGCCTGACTATCTGCTTTATCTTTCTGTCTTTGCCTTGCAACCTGATATAGTTTCTTTGTGCCATGTACTGAGTCACTTTCCAGAAACTAGTAGAGTGCCTCTGATGCCTTGTTCTTTGCTGTTGCATCTCCTTTGTTAGCCTCTTTGTTAGCCAAGTAGTAGTCCTTCTTAGCCAGGTCTGTCTTTTCTATCTTCCACTTTTTCTACACTCTCTCTCTCTCTCTTTTCATGACTTCCTGGACTTGCATTCCACCACCTTTGCTTATGTACCTTACATCCTACCTGAGTCTGACACACATCTCTTCTGTAGTCCTTAAACAATGTTGTTTTGAGGTGCTGCCAATCTTTTTCATCTCCATCTATTTTCTTTTCTTCTTGAGGTGCTACAGCCCTGAGTAATTCCTTGAATTGTTGTGCTTCCTTTTCAGTCAACTTCCAGGTCTTCAGCCTGGTCTCTGTTGTCTGCTCATTGTTGCAATCAGTGGTTTATGCTGTGGGCCAACTGTTTCACTGGGGATGACTTTGCAATGGCTGATTTACCCCACTGCCTTTTTCACATTGTGAGGAAGTCTATCTGAGTTGCACGTTAAACAGTTATGTATGTTATCTTGTGACTCTCTCTCTCTTTCTGAACCATGTGTTGGCTACTATAAAGCCATTTGCAAGACAGAAGTCTAGAATGGCCTCTCCTTTATTACTGTTGCTCCACCCATGTGGGCCCAGGCAGTCCTCATTTTATGTTCTGTCTGTCCCGATATGTGCATTCAGGTCACCCATTATGAACACCAATTCCTGTTGTCCTGCTTTATCTAGTAGGTTCTGCAACTGCTGTCTGGATACACTCTTTTCCTCACTATCACAACTCTGCTATAGGTCATAGGCTGAGATTATAAATACTGTTCTATCATAAACCTGGCACCCATGTGCCTTATGGACAAGGTAGCTTATACATGCCTGGCTATTAATGACATAGTTAGATACAGGAAATCATTCTTTCAGGAAAATATGGCTAGGCTTAGAAAGCGCCCCCCAGGTCATTAGCCTAGTAACAATTTATGAATCTACAAATCTATGACTAAGGCTGGAGTCTGATTGCCATGTGTCTGTCACTAATTCTGATGACATCTGTCACTGTCACTGCCTTCTGAAGTCTGCCCCTCACCAAATTTCCCATACCATTTCTAGCCTGTCCTCCTTCTGAGTAGTAGACAATGAATCCCAAGCCAAATGGCTTTGCTCCACTGTCCTTCCATCTTGTCTCCTGGATGCATAGGATGCCCAACTTCTGCCATACCATGATCTCATCTACTTCCAAGCTCCATCCTGTCAGTGAATCTAAATTGAGTGTAGCAATTCTTAGTTCATGTTTTACAGGTTTATTAGTTTTACATCCAGCTTTCGCTCAACAGAGCTGTCTCAGGTAACTCAGACTGGGGAAATGGACACCAGCAGGCCAGTGGCTTCTTGAGTGAGGGCTCCTGGGCCTTATGGTGGGCAGAAACTGGCCAATAGGGGCACATGCACCCACTTATCACTGACAAGTACCCAAGTCCACTTGACAATATTAGTGAACACAATTGAATCAACTACAGCCATATTTTCAATGTTGAATGAAAAACCTGCGATCTGTGTTGTACTATCTTGTGGATACTATGCACCGCAATATATGCCAAAGCAGCTTGTCTATACAAATTTACATACTATGTGATGATTCAGAATACATAGATGTTGTCCTCAAGTTCCTGAGAAACAGGAAAATATTACAGTATGTGTGATTATACTATGCAGAGGTGTTTAACAGTGTTGGCTTCCAGAGGCACATCACCTCACTTACCTGATGTACAACCCACAGACACATGGGAAGTTGTTGCCTGTGCAGCCTTTTGAAGATGAAGCCTTGATGTTCCAGTACATGATAAACTCTGTGACCACTAGGTGGATGACCTACCAATGTGATGCATGATTGCCATTATCTAGTACTCACCTAAGGTATCACTGATAGACAATCAAGTACTTCCAAGCAGTTCCACTGCCCATCCAGACTACCAAACAAAATCAGTATCCTGACAGTGTCCCTTATGAGTGTTATTAAGAAATACTCTGCTTCTGAGAGATGAAAGTAGGCTGTGAGAGCAATCATGTTGGCAGATATGGTATCAGATAAATCATATGCCTTGTTCCTTGCATATAATGTCATGTCAGTTAACCTCTAATGTACCTGCTGCACTGTGCTGTTGTGGACACCTACGTCGTTTATATTTTGTACCATTTCTTGAAACATGTGATCCATGAAGAACATACATGATTTACTCATATCCAGAAAATGACTACAATGTGTCTGTAGAACCACAAGCATGAGGACATCTGACTTTTAGGCCAGTAGTGTAGCAAGGGAAGGGTGCAAAGTGATAGAAGATGTGACTGGTACAGAAGTATTTATTTTTTTTTGTTCTTCACTAAAAGAGCTGATTGGAGCATGGATAGGCTGTCAGCCATCTCCTTCAAGGCAGGCACATATTGAACTCCTTTGGAATGACAACAGTAACTAAGCTAGCTGTGGAAGCCAATCCTCTTTTGTTTATATTTGTTTATATTGTGACATCATTCTTAGCAAAGGTAGGATGCTGCTCAAGACTAGCTTCATACCAACCTTAAGTGCAAATTCGGAGAGGTTTCCCACTTCTCTCTTCTTAAAAATTAGAGAATTATGTCTCTAATCATGTGAATGTGAAGTCATTCACATTCACATGATCAATTACCATATCATCTGGGTGTCTAGGATGCAAAGACGTGAGTACCCTAGTGATCTGTCATCCTGGCATCTTAGAGGGAGGTTACTATCATCCTTTCCTTGTTTAGTTTGGTGGCTGAAATGTCTGTGCATCTCACTAGAGAGTCACCCGTGATAATCATTGTAATGATGTGAGGTATCACCAGCTATGCCGGGAGAAGTAGGGCAGTCGGTGTGTAACACATGCCAGCACAGCTAGCTGGAATTCAGTAAAAAATTATATGTTATTTGAATATTAAACTGGTTTGTATAGATGCTTATGTTTAAAAAATGTATTTATGCTTGTGTTAAAAAAGTATCAACAGTGTGTCCTGCTGAACAGAAAATAAATATACATTTATACCAGACTGTACTGTTGTAACTGTGGAAATGTATATATGTTAACAGAGGATACTGGGAAAGAAGATGTTAATCCCAGTTCAACTTTGAAAAATAGAAAGAAATGAAATTACTTAATTTAGACCATAAGATTGTATCTTACAGTTCTGATTGCAGCCAGAGATGAAATGCCTTGGAAAACAAATACTAGGAACCCTTTTGTCTCTAACAGACAGCTAATTGCTACTCTGGAAGATTGGAAGTGTTTTATGGTTTTATTACTTGCAGAAGCTGCAACAGATCTTAGCAAGCTCTATGGGTGTGTATTACTGACACACATTTGCTAAATCCTGGCAGCTTCAGGCTAAGGGGGTAGCATGTGAACAGGAAATCAGATGACCAGATGTATGTGATATCATTCTGTAATCCATCACTAAAAGGATATTTGAATACCAGATGAGACTAAAGTCTCAGAGCAGTCTGTTTTTGGAATGTGACAAAGTAGGACCCCTCATCTACTTCATCTTGCCTTGATCTAGTAAGTGACCAGGGAATAGTAATTCTTTAGATCAGTCAGGAAAATATAGTGAGATTAATTATGTACTGTTTTTCTGTAACTGTGTGAGTCTATTCATCTACGTTATTTTAATATTTCCTGTCTGAAACTCTGGTGTATATTGTAAATAGATATTCCATATTTTCTTGTTCTTTTATTATTTATTATTATTAAATATATTTAAACTTGTCATTGTGGCTGGCCCTTTAGAGAATATTTTAAACTTTGAGAGGACTTACATCTATTTGGTAACACTGTGGCCACTCCTAAAAGTGTTACTACATTGGCCAAACACTATCATTTGTATTAATAATAATTTCACTCAGTATAACTGGGTATGCTATAAAAGCCTTAGAGTAGCTGGTTTTGGAGTGTCGGGGCAGAAGGGGGCATAGCTAGTAAATGTGTAACAGGCTTTCCAGAGTGTGTGTGTGCGTGTGTGTGTGTCTGTGTGTGTGTGTGTGTGTGTGTGTGTGTGTGTGTGTGTGTGTGTGTGTGTGTGTGTGTGTGTGTGTGTGTGTGTGTGTGTGTGTGTGTGTGTGTGTGTGAATCATATCTCAAAGAGTGCATGTAGCAGCTGCTTGGAGCAGGGACACAAAGCATTGGTTTCCCAGAGAGAGTGGTGCAGGCCTTGGCTTGGACACTCGGCTGAGGAATCAACTCTATAGCTGTACCAGTGGGAAGTCTTATTGGGGATCTGGAAAGAGAGGGAATACCAGGCCCCAGACTGTGGGTGTCCCCTGTATGCTCTTAAGAGAAATTGTACTTGATGCAGAGAGCTGCATCTGGAAATACTTGGTGTATCTATTTTTGTTCCAAGTGAATGTCCCTCTCCATTGTCAGTGGTAAGGGTTCAGGCTCCTTGATTACTGGCCCAGAGTGGGGACATCACAATTACATCACCTTATATACTAGTTGGCTTATGATGTAGCCTTAAGGGCTTAAGTGTGCTAGCTTGGTGACATCTCCAGAAAATATTTTGTAGGATGCAGCTAAATATGCAACGTGTAGGGTATCATTGTGCTGCTGAGGATTTTGTGGGTCTGGTTTGAACATCACATGGACTTTGTGGCTTATGGAGGGACTTCTTATAAGTTCACATTGTCCATAGGTAAGTACTAGACAATCAGTCTACAGATTATTGCAGTTTTAGCCAATAAAACATATTCACAAGTTCCCTCCAGCATCAAGGAGGGCATCACAAGGGTGATCAGAAGGAGAATTTGAGGCTGCCCATCCAATTATCCTGGTTTACCTTGAAACTGGCAGGAGAGCTACTCTGCTTGGCATGTAGTGGAAGACTGTTCTAGATGTGTGTGATATGCTAAAGTATGAATGATGTGAATCTATCACACCAATGTGTCTATTTGTCTGTTGACAAAGATTCTGTTATTTTAAATGGGTAATTAGGAAACCATTTGTTCAGTGAAGCAATAAGAGGTCAAGGAGGGTTAGATCTTTCATCACATGAAAGGAAAGACTTAGGTCCTCACAGAGGACTCTGCAAAAGAACTGAGTACAGAGATCAGGCAGCCAGTCTGTCTAGATTACTTGGGGTAGTGGAGCTGTTGTTGTTTATATCAAGACATCTCTGAGGTATCTTGAGTGATATGTTGAGACAAATGCATACATAAAGGGGCATTTTATTCAGTGGTGGGTTTGTTGTCATATATGTAAAGAGGAATTAAGATTTCTTTAGATCTAAATGAGAAGTCCTTTGAACTTTGATGAACTCTTTGATGAAAGAGAGAGAAGACTTTCTGAACTACTGATGAATCACAAAGCTCAAAAGATAAATATCTATCAACAAGACTGCCCTGATCCTCAACAGCATTATCTGATTGAATGGGTATATCCCCTGGGCCTATATTATAACATTGATTTCTAAAAACTTCAAATGTTTTAATATTGAACCCATTCAATCGAAACACCAGAAAACCGAACAGTCAGAATAGCGATTTTTTTCCGAGGGAAAAAAATTTGCTGTTCCGACAAACATACACACAACTCAAGCACACCAAAATAAATAATCCACACACATACATTTCATGAAACCCTACACTAAACCAAACATACACCACTAGCTACCCACTTACCTTAACCCAACTCTGACCCTAAGGTCCTTAACTATCGCACACTCACCTTACCCGCTCTTTAACCCTAACTCACCTACCCCACCCTAACCCTCACTTCCACACAATCGCACATTTACATTTATAAACAAAACTAAACTACTCATCTTCCAACCCACCAAACATGCTCAAAACAACTCTCACTTTAACATCACAGCAAAAGACAACACCACTATATACCCAACTGAACACACCAAATTGCTGGGTGAGGAAATAAACAATAAACTAAAATTTGACATTCACATATCTATGACCATAAAAAAAGTCCACAAAAAAACTAGGAGCTTTATACAGAAATAACCAATTTCTCACCAAAACAGCAAAGATTTCAATAGCAAATTCCCACCTTATCTCCACCCTACTTTATGCCTCTCCAATATATACCAACCTCACCTCCTTCAGTGGTATCAACTCTCACTCGCCCACAAACTAGTAAGCCATCCACTAAATGTCCCATCCCTCCAGAATCTACCCCAACCCTATCGCACCACCAGGCCACTAAGATCCAGCAACAAAAATCACTTGCAGATCACTAAAGCCAATAACTCTACTGGTGAAGCACTATTCTCTTGCACCATAGTCAAATGATGGAACTCCCTTCCACTCACAATTATCTCCGTACCATCATGCACCCACTTCAAAACTTTACTAAAAGCGCACCTAAAAACATGCTGGCTATGCCCTTGCAACTCCCACTCTAATATCACCCACCCCATCCAACCACTACCTTTCTTTCCACTCCACTAACTACCTTGATTATAGCAAGCTCAGATGCTCATAAGCCTAGTACTTATTATACAGCAGGAACTTCTCATTGTAACATTTGTTAATGTCTGTTATGTATTTTACAGATAAAGATTCTAGTTGTCTACTGATGTACTATGTTCTTCATCTGTAAATATGTTGTAAGTAATTGCTATGTTAAATTGTTAATCGCTATGTAATCCAGTGTAACTACTGTCTGTTTATTTTAACTGTGGAGCTTTTCTCCCCGGGCCTCCACTGAAAATGGACCTACGTCCAGTCGGACACTCCCGGTCAACAAATGTAAATAAATAATTAAATAATTATATACCTGAACCACGCCCTAACCCTAACTCACTTAACCCGCCCCTAACCCTAAAGTCTGTCACTACCGCACACTCACCTCACCCGTACCCTAACACTAAAGTCCCTAACTACCGCACACTCACCTTACCCCAGTCCGTTTGCTCACTTACCTTAACCCGGTCCATAACCATCTCACCACACTCACCTGAACCCAATCCATAACCTCTGTTCACTCACTTCCCTAAACCCGGTCCATAGCCATCACACCACAGTGCTGTAAATAGTGAAGCCATGGAACGGACCACAGAAATCTTACCCTAGGTAAAATTTCGATGTTCCGAGGCTTTGCTATTGTCAGCTTTCGCTCTAAAGGGTTCGATATTATAACATTCGAAGTTTTAAAACTTCGATGTTATAATATAGACCCTATCCCCTATATGGTATGATGAGGAAATGCTTTGTTGACCAAGCTGAGCTATGCTACATTTTTTTACATTTAATTTGAAAGCATTGTCCTTGTGCCAGCTGTTAACATAATGTAATCCATGATGGATTAATTGTGAAGTCAACTGAAGATTCAGTAATAACACACAGTTTACAGTCATGTGCAAACATATATGACCATGGGCAAATGTCAAGGAATAGGTTCCAAATAGGAACAGGCTCAGCAATGAACCCAGTGGTACATCACTGGTATTTTTTTTCCTTTCAGAAATGGCACCTATAACTCTTAATAACATGGGTTCTGTTATACAACCAGTTGGGATTTAAATTCAGATTCACAAGTGATAAACAATTAATTAATGGGAAATAGGAAGAAGCTGAACAGTGAGATGTAAGTGAAAACAGTGGAATAGGTCAGCAACGTTAAGTACTTATGAAGATGGTTAAAGAGAAGGGAAGTCTGAGTGAGGAGGCCAAATCTAGAATCAGAAGACGTGATGCTAACTGACACAGTGAATTTAGGATAGTCTGTAACAGAATAACAAAGTAGCTGAAAAGTAAGGTAGAGAAAACAGTGATGTGACTAGTACTACTATATAGTACAGAAACCTGAGCATTGAGGACAAACTGCTGAGGAAGCGTGAGGTGATGAAGATGAACTACCAGAGACTGGTGCTAGGATGTATACCGTGGTATAGATAAAGAAATTAGGGCATCAGAGCAGAAGTCAATGTTCCTCCAAGTGCAGAGACGGTAAAAGAGAAGAGATTGTATTGGTTTAGGCACATGTTCAGGAAAGCAGAAGTTGATTTGTTGAAGAAGATTTGGGGATACGGGGCAACGTTAAGAGCAAGTGAGGGTGTCCAGAAAAGAGATGGATGGATTACATGAAAGAAAGCCTGTCACAGTCAGGCATGACTATTGAAGAAGGTAGGAGACTGACACTGAACTGAGAGAGGTGACAACAGTTGACATGACCTCCTGACTCATACAGAGAAATGGAGAAAAATGGGGTTGATGGTGAAGATTACAAGTAAATCCATAGTGTCTTCATGAGAAATACTGCTAAAGGCCTTGGCCAGGTCCAGATATGCTGTAGTTACTGCTTAACTACTACTCACTACTTCAGTGACTCCTTCAAAGAAAATAATGCGGAAAAGAAATGGATTACAGATCCTTGTGAGTGTTAGGTACTCTGTGCTGATACAACAGACAGAAGGCAGACAAAATCCCTTGCGGCCAATAACAGCAGTATTTATAAATCAAAAAAATAATAGTAACTAAATTGAGATATGAGCAGAAAGTGGGTTGTGTGTCAGCTGAGGCATATATAAGGTTGATGATGTATTAAATCAATCAGTCCACCTTCAAATTTACTGATTCTGGTAGGCAGCCAAATACGGAGGAATGTGGAGGGCTAACATGTACAAGTTCAAAGATATGACCTGCAGTGTTTCTTCTGTTAGCTTAACAAACCTGTTGAGTGCATGGCTGTGTATATTGGCAGAACTCCTGACATTGCTATTTTGTTAGGTTGATGTCATGTGAGTACTGCTTGACTAAACAGACTAAAGGAATGCACTTCTCCTTTGTGACTGGCTGTAGTTCCCAGCTATCAGACGTAACTTAAATGCATCCTGTAAACTCCTGATGCTATGAAGTGCACACTGCAATATAAGCGTTATTAGTGAATTGATCTAATACAGGCAGTTTTACAGAATAATCATTCTGAATCCAGAATTTGGGGAAGATCAATTACTGAGATATAATTATCCCCAGTACGTGCACAGCATGCAGACACAGGTATGGGCATGAAGTCGTGTTCTGTGTTAGACATAATATCTCTGATTTGAATTAAGAATACCTCAAACTGCTTCCTCACAGGTTTAGGCTGTGAAGTTGAATCTAGCCATCCAGCCTCTGTCTTTGTGGCTTTTCTCTCAGCACTCTGCTTCCCTCCTACCTCCCAGAAATATGTTATTTAATTGGTCACAAACAACTATCCATATTTATGTAGTATTAATACTTGACTATTTGCCTGGATCATGGTTGAAAATGGTATGAGAATCACTTCACTTCCCCAGCTAATAAATACATTACAACACAATGCAGATAATAAGCAAGCAAGCATGCTGACAAACAATTGAATGACTAAGAAAACAAAGAATTGCATACATCTAGCAGTCAAGATAAAAAGACTCGTGATTTTCTGTTGAAATATCAAGCATACAAAACTGTGGGAATGAGGGTTGAATGGAAGCAGAACTGTAAGCTGGGTTAACTGGAAGTATGTGCAATTCCTGATCTGGGGTCCCTTGATTCTCTCAACTGTAAGTTGAGGAGCAAAGGAGACAAAAAGTTTTTGTAAAGTTATGAGAAAAAAAAAATCCTCTGAGTTGAGAAACAAAAGACAAAACCTCTTCTGTTATTTTTCTGCGAAAGTAGTAATCTGCCTAATGCAAATGTAAAAAGCAGCTTACTATAGTGGAAGTATAGCACACAAAGTGCTTCATCACTTCAGCCATGACTAAAATATAGTATCACCCTAAGCAAAAAGACTCCATGGTGCCATCTGTGTGCCCACCCTATCCTGGCCTGCTCAGACTACCCAGGTAACTTTTTCTTTCTTTTTCTCACAGTTTGCATTACTCTTCACTCATTTTTGTAACATGTTATATTTAAGCAAGACTGCACAATAATAACTGGAGGGAGGGGCCAACTGTATTAAATTGGGGTGTGGAGGCCACAAGTTCCCCAGAAGTTATGGATGTTCTAGATGCTTTGAGGTACATTTCATGCAACCTTTATACCCAGTTATTGACTTAAAAACATGGTAACAGAAAGAAACTTAGTCTACCTCTCCAGCTTTGTTTTTTCCTGCATCATTTTAGGACATCCTATTTGGCCAAGGCTTCACTGTCATAACTGTATTAAGCTGGGTGCTTGGGGTCTGCTAGGCCATCCGACCCTATGAGGTGTTCCAGATGTTCTGATATGCACTTCAGAGGTTTTAAACAACCTTTTCATCCAACAATAGCCTAAATGAAAATCACAATTAAGGAAAACAATTACCCTTCAACTTTGTCTTCTCTTGCACTCTTTCAACAAATCCTAACTGAGCAAGACTGCCCTCTAATAATTAAATTAAATGGGGGTCTAGGAGCTGCTAAGCAGCCAGAAGCCATGGCTTTATAGATGCTCTGATGTGCATGTTTATTGCTTTTTTCCAACCTTTTGATGCAATGATGGCCTGAACAAAATTCATATGGAAAACAAAGCCAGACTTACTTTTTTATTTTAGTATGAAGTGAGTTCTATCCAGGTTTTAATGCTCAAAACAGACCAAATAAATACCAGATTACAATAAACTAAGACAAATGCTTGTGAGGGTACATAAACCATATCTAGGAAAATTACTTGTTTCCCTACCCCCCACCTCATAATAGTTTGTCATTTCCTATATATCCCCCTGGTGCTAAATTGGGATTAAAATTAAGACACAATTGCCAACAGTCATATTTAAAGCTCTTGCTATCATAGATATATAAAGCATGTCTCCATAATCCTTACCTCCAAAGTACAGCCACCTTATGTGTACCCTTCTGATGCCAGACTGGGAACAAATAGAACATAACATATTTGCTGTCAGACATTATATGTCATATATATATATATATATATATATATATATATATATATATATATATATATATATATATCAACAGCATGATTATTTATTCTCCTGCAAAAGATAGCCACCTGTATATCCATCAGATGTTTGATTTTGAAGAAAATGTAAAAAAAATGATTACAGTAATGTTTCCAACTTGTTACTTCTGTAAACAGTACAGTACTTCTGTACAAACTATAGGGGCCCTCTGTGTATCCCTCTGAAGTTTGTAAGGAAAGTTAAATAAATAATAACATTGTCCCCAGCCCATCATGAGATAAAGTGACCTCTGAGGTTTGGGAGGAATGTTAAAGAAATAATGACATTGTCCCAAACCCTTCACACAAGTACAACAACCGTCTGTATTTACCTATGAGCAGGGCTGGTTTAAGACTAAGTGGTGTTCAGGGCAGAGGTGGTTAATAATCCTGTGTTAAAATCTACTTGTGCAGCTTTGTTGTTTGGGGGGGAGGCCCCAGCCCCCAGAAGTTCTTAAGGTCTGAGTATTCTGTAATGCATTCATCCCCTACTTTTTGAGATATGTCTGTTAACCTGAGAAAGTGGCTATAGGGTCAGTTATTTTCTTCCAAACAATCCCAGTTACATCTATATATACTCCATTTGTCTCACAATAATCAAAGAGGATGGCTGTGTAATGTATGTCACCTTTGCTCCAAACAAACAGTTGCCAGACATTAAACTATTGCATGTTGCTTCACATAATCGCATTAGTACTGTAACATAGCCAGCCTTAGGCATAGGCCAACTAGGCGGCTGCCTAGGGCACCGCTGTAGCAGGGGTGCTTTTCAAGTATTTATTTGCTGTAAGTAGACCAGGATGGGGGCACCGAGTGGGATGGTGGGGAGCGCTATGGAACCCTTTTGCCTAGGGCACCAGTTGACCTAAGGCCGCTACTGACTGTAATCACAAAGTTATAAGCAAACAGCAGCAGACAGTTACTTATTTTCCACCACAGACAATGGCCTCATCAATTATACTTAATCTGACTGTTCATATCAGATGTTCAGATATATAATCCATGTTACTTCTCATAAAAGCACTATGCCCTGCAAAGTTGGGTAGTGACTGTTTAAACTGAGAACATGATAAGAGAGTCAGTTACTTTCATCCAGCCAACCCCAACTCCCATACACCAGTTACAGCCATGATGCCTGACGTCTGATGGCTGTGTAATATTATTTCATTACCACAGTCCACCCAATCAAGATACCAGACATTACAGCATTCCAGTCTAAGCTGCTCCATACAAATCACAAAACTAAAAAAAGATTGCCAAATATCTGGTTGATCACTGACAATATTTCTGTAAAAATAGTAATGAAACTCTTGTGGCACAATTCCTGTCATCTCAACTGTCCAAACAAATCACAAAGTCAAAAATATTGCACAAAATTTCTAGTTAATCACTGTCAGCATTATTGTAAGAATAGTAACAGCACTTGTCTCATCAACTCTATGACATTATTCTCATTTCTGTTCGTAGGATCATGGGTAAATACTGGGCTATCAGTCTGCAGACTACTGCAAGCCTAGCCAATTACCAGAGGTCAGAATCAAATCTGTGCCTTGTATCTCTGAGGTAAGACCTTGACCATTCTGCCCACTCCTCCTCCTTTATGAAATGTTATTTTCTGACAAATTGTAGAAGATTACAGTCAGTCAATATAGGTGCACAGGTAATTACTAATTAGCCGTTTTACATCTAGCCATGCTTTCCAAAGGTATGAATCAAACTCTGTACATTGTGTCTATCAGGGAAACACCTTATCTATTATGCCAACCTTCAACCCTAAAATACATCTCCCCAGTTGCCTTAGACATTGTAATGGATAAGCAGATGCCTTGATTATATTTGAATTCATGATCCCTGATTTACAAAACTAGTGGTCAAAGCCCTGAGCTACAAGTCCAGAACTCTGCAGAATGCCCTAGACGTTTTTTCTGGTAGAATGACACCAGAAAGTCACGCAGTTGTTGAAATCAATCATCTTTTGCTCATATTGTGGCATCATCTTTGATGATGGTAACATGCTACTCAATATTAGGCTCATACCAGCCTCAGACACATAGTCTGAAAGCTCCATTATGTCCCTCTTCATACCGTCAAGGGAGACTAGAGTTTGAGTATACATATTTTATATTTTGACCAGTCAAAATCCTTTGAATCTGTTCAAATACAGCTATTCTAGATCAGATGGAAAACTCCAGTATAAATAGGTTCATTATTAATTAGGTCACATATTGACTGCATGATAGGAAATAAACAGTTAAAATAACCAATATCTTTTCTGACTGGGTGACTGCAAATAAAGGAGTCTCACTGGGGTCAGTTCTGACGCCTTTTCTGATCAATCTATTTATGTCAACAATGCCACTTAGAGAGGAAAATTAAATTAGTAAGTCTGGAGATGACAATACTACTGCTACTGCTGTAAAAAATATAAAAGATCAGGCAGCTAGTCAGTTGTCATTTTCCTAGCTAGTAAACTCAGACATTAGAGATGCATTTTTCTTGAATTGTTGTCTTTACAAAAAAAAATCCTTCGGGTAGCTTCACCCACATTTCAACATTGTGTGGCCTTGTTCCCACAATGTAACATGACGTGAACATCAAGTCATCTAGAGCATACACCCCCAGCTCCATTTATGCCACTGACATATTTTCTTTCAATAGGAGAGCTTTACTAATTTCTTTATTTTCTTAGAAAAAGGAAATACAGCATTAAAAATAAATAAATTAATAGGGAAAGAGTGCCCCTATGACCACGGCACCCTAGCAGCCACCTAGTTCACCTATGTGCAAGGATGGCCCTGAACATCAGCATCTGCCGATCATACCCCTTAACACCTTGCACTTGGCAGCCTCCCCATTTGCCCTGTCTTAGCTATGCCACTGAATAAAAATAATTATTTGATGCTTCTGATACATTGAATCACCTCGCACAGTAAAGCGGTTAGTATATAGAAATCATGTTGCCAGTCGCAAAGCCATCACCTATAGATGCCTTCTGCTGAACTGGACCCGAATGAGAGTTCAGTCAACAAGTTATCCCTTGTGGGATTAATGAGTTTTAGAATCAATACTGCACGGCCATTGGGTAATCTTTTTAAAAGCTTAAGTGCTAACTCTGAAACACCGAAAAGTGATATACCTAAAGCTTGCTAACCATAATCTGGTTTGTAATTAATTAATTAATTCATTTTAAAAAAAATGTCCCCTATGCAGCAGACTAGTAGCTGCTACTGGTCCTTTCTTTGATCAAAGCTACCAAGAGTCCTTCTTGACACCATAGACTTAATCCAATATTTTTCCCCACTGACTGTCTAAAAGGAGATTTAGGCATTCCAATGCAATATCACGGCCATCATTTTTTATGCCTATCCATTCCCTGTCCCCACATCTGTCATGATGTAAAGCCATTAAGGACAAACACATTCATCAGGGCATGCTCCAGTATATTCAGGCTTGGAAAGCCTAAGTCAGTATTGCCACTGGCTACATCATTTTATGCTTATGACCCCTTCCTTCCCCGGGGGGGGGGGCTGGCAAGCAATTAAAGTGCTACTATATTCCCTATGCCCCTGGCTGACTCCTGTGGTGTCAGGTTCATTAGTCCACCTCAGTTTGCTTGGGTTACAAACACAATATAGCAGACTGACTTAGCTAAAAGTCATTAATTGTTACCGAGTACATGGTGATGACTGCAGTAATTAAACTGTGAAAGACAATTTCACTGCATAACATTATCATGCTCAAGACTGCTAGTATCACACTTCTTCAGCATTATGAACAGACTTAATCCATGCCTTAATCTGATTTTAGGAAATTAATAAGCAGACCTTGATTTAGAGGAGAACATGTGTTACTGAATCTGGTAATGTAAGTAGCCTAAATGCACAGGCACCTGTAGTTAGTGAGCTTTTTAAAGCTGGAACTAAGCGAAATCCCCACATGAAACATTCTGTGGCAGCTTTAGGTGTTTCATAAAACAGGTGAGTAAAGAAAATGCAAATCAAGGGTGAACGGCAGTGATGGTCATTATGTGACTTGTAACTATACTTCTCTAAACCAAGAGATTGCATCCACTGAACTGTAGGTCCAGCCATCAGGATGTCTCTTGTACTGATTGATTTATCTTTCTCCTCAGAGCTTTGTTTTCCTTTGTGAGACTTGGGTGTTGCCACAAGTACAAGATGTTATCCTGCCTTAGCAGAAACCATCCATCTCTATCTGCAGTTTGGAGAAGGCTTTACAAATCAACAAATGTGCTTCTTTTCTAAAGTGGATAATAGGTGACCATCTGCAACTAGAGAGTAACTATAACTAGTCTTGTAAGCAAGTTAGGGGAGTATGAAAAAAGATAACCAAACCAAGACTCGCGGTTACAAAAATGAATCAATTTGGCAATGCTAGTCTGCAATAAAAGCATAAAACCAAACGTTATCTAAAATAGCAGCTGACCTGGGAAGATTGAGTATATTGTTTTATTCCACAATGAAATGTGAACCTCAGAAACAAAAAAGGCTTTCCTTCAAAGGACTAGTAAAACTGATAGAACTTGTTAAATTATATTAGCTCTGCGACATCACAGTGATGCCTGTGTTAAGAATCTGAAGGGTTAACATTTCAGATAGTACAACATGGAGAAATTATGGAAAGGATTAACATAACCTCTCAAAGCTTTCATTCTCTAGCTTGCATTGCAAGCTCTTACACCTGCTGAGCAACCCTTAATTTTCCACATTCTAAACCTACTTAACACATTTAGGGACTGGCAACAAAGGTCTGTGGGTTTTGAAAATAATTGAAATGTCATGTACATGAATGACACAAAACTAAAATAAACTTGAATTATTTATTTACAAATTAACTAGACGAGCATGCTGAACAATGAGTTAGTCTTATGTGCAATTTCAATTATGTTCATTTTTCTTATATTTCCTTTGGTATGTTGCCCATAATCATTTTGGAATACATCCAGCAGTATGCACTTTTTATTGTATGAATTAGGCACTATTAAAGTTATAGCTACTTTAATATTTTTTTGTTTATTTAGCAATATGCAATTTGTAATACAGAAGTAATAGTATACAAACTGTTATCTATGAATTGTAGAAAAATTAAGCTATATTATTTAATTTTCACCTTTTCAGTGTTTTTTACTGACAAACAAAAATAAACATGGTCATTAAGTATGCATTTTCAAATCTGCATTTCTGTGCATTTCAGCATATGAATGATGAGAATGAATTTATTTCTGTTTCATTAAATATCCTAAAATAGTTGTGATGTCCCCACTCTAGCCAAGTAATCAAGGAGCCTGCACACTCTGCCCTGGCACTGGAGAGGGACATTCACTTGGAACAAAAATGGATACACCCAGTATTTTGAGATGCATCTGTATGCATCAAGCACTATTTCCATTAAGATCAGACAGGGAACCCATTCAGTCCGGTTCTGGATTTCTCTATCTGTCTTCCTCCAGGTCCCAAATAAGACTCCCCACTGGAACGGCTATAGAGTTAAGATCCCAGCCAAGTGTCCAAACCAAGGTCTCCACCACTCTCTCTGTGAAACCAGAGCTTCACGCCCCTGCTCCAAGCTGCTGACACACACACTCTTTAAGATTTAATTTTCACACACACACACACACACACACACACACACACACACACACCTGGGAAAGGCTGGCACAGATTTACTAGATATGCCCCCTTTTGCCCAGACTATAAGGTAGCTACACCACCACCAGACTCTCCAAACCTGGCTTCTCTAAGGCTCTTGCAAAGATACCCAATAATACCAAGTGAAATTAATATTAATACAAATGGTAATGTTGAACAAGCAGCAAGGCTTTCAGGAGTGGCTGCAGTTTCAACGAATAAATATAAGTACTCTTTAATGGACCAGCCACAATGAAAAATTTAAATATATTTAATAATAAATAATAAAAGAACATGAAAATACAGAATATTTATTTGCAATAAACATCAGAGTTTCATTCATAGAAACTATTAAAATAACACAGACAAATAGATTCACACAGATACAGAGAAATAGTACTTAACTAATCTCACTATATTTTCCTGACTGATCTACAGAATTTATTATTCCCTGTTTCACTTAGTAGAGAAAGGCGAGATGAAGTAGGTTAGGGGCCCTTCTCTGTCAGGTTCCAAAAACATACTGCCTTGAGACTTCAGTCTGACTTAGTTTTAAAATATCATTTTTAGTGATGGATTATAGAATGACATCATGTGCATCTGGTCATCTGACTTCTTGTTCCCATGTTACCTCCATTGGCTAGACACTATCAGGATTTAGCACATATCTGTCAATAATACACACACACAGAGCCTTGCTAAGATCTGCTGCAGCTCCTGGAAGTCATTAAACAATTTCAAACCTCCACCATTCCAGAGTAGACTTTCATTCTCTGGCTGCATTGAGAACTATAAGATACAACCTGTATGGCCTCAGCCAGGTAATTTAATTTCAAACTATTTTCCGAGTTAAGTGGATTGAGGTTAACCTCTTGTCTTCCAGTATCCTTTGTTAAAACATATGCATTTAAACAGTTGCAATAATACATGTATATTTTTTTTCTGTCCAGCAGGGCACACTGTTGGTGCATTTTTAACAAAAGCAACTTTATTTATTTATTATTTATTTATTTCACATTTGTTAACCGGGTTAGTCCAATTGAGTTTGCATACAAACCCATTTTCAGTGGAGACCCCAGGAGAAAAGCCCTAGCAAACATAAGTAAAGATAAAGTGACACTATACAAATATTAAATAACAATCGCAATATACAATAATTGTAAAAAAGAAAAGGTTATTAACTATTTGCATTGCATTGATAGTAAGGAACCCATTTTCAGTGGAGACCCAAGTGGAAAAAAGCCCCATCAAACATAAGCAAAGATAAACATACAGGACAAAAACTATTAAAAATAACAATGCAAATATGAAAATAATTATAAAGAGAAATCCAAAAGGAAAAAAATATGAACATTAAGGGTTGCACTGATAGCAGTGGTTTAACATTTACTACATATGAGAGTAAAAACAAAAATATAACCGTTGTTCAAAAGAAAGACAATGTATAGACATTGGTAGGAAGTGGGGGAAAAAGATAAATAGTGTGGAAAATGGGAGGGGGAGAGAAAGGAAGGGGCTATATTAGGGCTATAGTAGTAGAGTTCAGGGTGTAGGAGGTTAGTTTAAGCAGAAGTTACTAACAGAGAAAGAAAGTTAGGAGATGCAACAGGTTATACAGTAGGACAGACTAAGACTATATGTGATCAAGGCAACAGCATAATTTCAAGTTTAGTAGGTGGGATTTAAGCTCCTTTTTAAAACAGGGAAAGGAAAGGTTGGATCTAATATGGAGAGGGAGTTTGTTCCAATTTAGTGAGACAGAGTGTTTGTAAAGTTGTTTGCTAATATTCCTTTTGGGTTTATAAACTGAGAGAAGATGCTGTTCAGCACTCCAGAGAGGCCGGGGGGAGAGTAGGGTGTAGCATGAGAGGCAAGAGCAGGACAGGCAGAGGGGTTGTTGAGTATGGAAAAGGCAGCGTGGAGTTGCAATTGTAGAAGAAGGTGCAGAAATTCCAGCCACTGAAGTTTATTTAGGGAGGGGCAGTGATGTGAAGAGAGTAGTTGGTTTTGAATAAATCTGGCAATTTTATTGTATGCTTGTTCCAGTTTCTGCATTGACGTAGTTTGGATATTTGTAAGGATGGGGGAAGTGTATAGAAGACTAAGTAAGAGAAATGCCTGCACAAGAGTTTGTTTAGTGGTAGTAGTGAGGACTTTTTTGTTCCTATAAAGTAGAGCAAGCTTTTGGTGGATTTTTCTGATGGCCTGTTGTATGTGCAAGTCAAAGTTTAGTTGGTTATCAATTATAACCCCAAGGAGTCTGGTGTGTGAGGCAGGGGAGATAGTGGTGCCATCTAGGGAGGAAAGAAAAAGGTCAGATTTAAAGTGAGAGAGTGTCTGAGGTAGGAAGAGAAGGAGATGAGTTTTCTTAGGCTTAAGGATTAGTTGATTGTTTCAGAACCATTTTTCAACAGAGATAAAGGAATTATGTGTTAGTGTGTGTAGTTCAGAGCTAGTATTGGAGATAGATAAGAGAGTAGAGTTGTCTGTGTATTGTATTACAGATGAGAGACTGCAGGATGAATATAGGTTGTTGGTAAAACTATTGAAAAGGAGCAGTCCAAGTATGGAGCCTTGGGGTACTCCTGTTTGAACAACAAGGAAGGGTGAGAAAGCCTGCTGCCATCTAACAGCTTGTTTTCTACCAGTAAGGTAGGACTGGAACCAGCCAAGAGTAGAAGGAGAGAGGTTTAGGTCTGAGAGTTTTTAAGACGGATGGGTTAAGACACAGTGTCAAAGGCTTTAGAGAGATGAAGGAATAGAGAGGAGATGAGGAGGTTGTTGTCCCTAGTGTTAGAAAAATATGTATTTAAATATATGTGAAATGCTAGTTTAAAAGCAAGGTAGTTTATAATGCATTTTATTCTATTAATCATATAACAGAAGGGATACAATTCATGTGTAAATGCAAGTAGCTTCTGAAACTGCAGTGTGCTTTGACCCCTGACCCTGGCAGCTGCCAGCTCAGCAAGCTTAATGTTATGCTTTTCATAAGTGATTATCTGCTGGGTCAGGAAATTAAAATGTGTAAATCTTCCGCTTTTTCCTGATAAGATAACTTGCCCTTGTAAATAATTAAATCTTCCTTTCCTGATGTAGTAATTTGTCCCTGTAAGATAAGAACACAGCTGGTGGGAAAGTGAAACAGTGAACAAAGAGGTGAATTTAAAGTCTGAATCTGCTATTGTATTCGAACTGATATGAGACCTTTAAGAAGTAACTTTACAGAAAGACATTATGACTGGCCAGCTGGATAGCAAGGCCGTGTTGTATCTAAAGGAAAAGTTTTTTTTAAATGTACTGCATCAGCATTTTTAGATGAATAGAATACTGTTAGTAAAAGTGATGTAGATGCCTTGTGACTAACCACGTCAGTAAGGTGGGCATAACTTGAATGCAAACACTATAAAATATTCTGTACTTCCTGCATCATGTCAGACAAAATTCTGTACTGGTATGGTTTTTTGCCTCCTGGTGTACACTAGTAAACTTTTGAATCTAAACCTCCTGTGTATTGAATTCTGATTTTTTATTTAACAGTTTGGTCCTTCAAGCCGGAATTCCCTTGGTAAGCTGCAGATCAGAGTGTATCGGTGGTCGAATACTGCGCAGGAGAAGTTA
Source organism: Protopterus annectens (assembly GCF_019279795.1). Taxonomy (NCBI): domain Eukaryota; kingdom Metazoa; phylum Chordata; order Ceratodontiformes; family Protopteridae; genus Protopterus; species Protopterus annectens. The sequence continues at coordinate 947,381,842 of NC_056743.1, read as the reverse complement.
CCAAAATGGTTCTTCTTGAGTGAAAAGACCTCCGACTGAATTGTCGTGTGTAAAGAGGCTGGCCACTTTCTGATCTGTGGCCGAAGAGTGGAATTTGACCATTTTCAAGACCAGGAGGCTCAGGTAGGAAGAATTTGCCTTTTTTCTGTTTTAGATCAGGGACTAGGTTTCAGTATATTATTGTCAAGATTTGTTTTGCAGATCAGGGACAAAAGGAAGTACTGTATATTTTGTCATAGATCAGGGTAACAGAATAAGGTAGACAGTTATTCTAGATAAACTGTAAACAGGAACTAAGAAATTGACATCACGTGATAAAAAAGGGTTACGTAACATTTTCTTTGATATGGGTAATCAGTGCACTAAAACCTCACGAGATCCGCCTAACCGAAGAAATACATGCAATTACAGCGTGCTGATAATGTTAGGTATTATACGAAATGGGTTAACAAATATGAATTTGATGGTAAACTAGATAAACTTACACTAGTTAAACTCCTTAAACAGCTTAAATCTGATGCAGGAGGTCAGGCAAAAAAGCAACGCCAACTAGGCATACCTCAAGCACACAGGTGGATTGAGGAAGCAAATCGTAGGGAACAAAAGCTTAAAAATTCAAAAACATTATTTTTAGATAAAGAGGATAATAACTTGGTAATAGCTACAGCTCCTCCTCCTCCTCCCTTACCCCCTCCCTTACCCTTTTCAGGATATGAAGCGAGTGGACAGGCTGGTCCACCTCCGCGTTATCCTGAAGTTTCAGTTAGACCACAACCATTTGTTAGGGATCCTATTGAGACTAGGTCTCGAACACGTAAAACACATAGGGACACAGAATCATACCAAATAGAGAGGAATCTACAGGATGAGAGTGAGGAAGAAATATGCCCACTTATAGAAGTTCCAAATCCTCAGGCAGGATAGGAAGGGCAGGATCCAACACTCTTAGTATATAGACCATGGACACCGGAAGATATCCGGAAGGCTACTGAGGGAATTCCCCATCCGAAAGTTAATTTTACGAAATTTTTAGAAGATTTACAAGGCATGAGGTTAAGTTACCACTTGAATGGGGAAGAAGTAGAAAAAGTAGTAAGACAAATTATAGGTCCAGATTGGCACATGATTTGTGGCACCTGGAATCCTCTTAATGCAGAACTTAGGCCACTCCCACATAGTGACGCAGAGTTAGACAACAGAGTGAAAGGTCTGACAGACAGAATCTCTGAGAAATGGAAACCTAGAGCAGACTGGACTTGCATTAATCAATGCATACAACAGGAAAATGAGACAATAGATGGATATTATGCTAGATTATTAGAATGCTTTAATAATCATAGCGGTATGTCGGTTCCTGAGAACCAAACAACTGATTCCCCGTATGAACAACAATTAAAAAATGCATTTTTGAAAGGTTGCATTGCACCTATTAGTAGCTTCATTACAAAGCATATGATAGATCATCGAACAGGGAGGCTACAAGCCTTACTTGAATACGCTAGACATGCTGAGAGACATTTTAATAGTAAAAAGAAAAAGAAGGCGCAAGTCTTCACTGCTGAAGACGGAGCTGAAGTATTTGTATTGCAGTCAGGTAAAAAGGGCAAGAAGAAGAATGCCCAGGGAAACAAGCAATCTGACAAACGATCAGAAGATTTTGAAGAGAGGAAAAAGAGAGGTGAATGCTTCAAGTGTGGAAAGAAAGGGCATCTAGCTAGGGACTGTAAACAAAATAAGAAAGCAACGACGGAAGATAAAGGTGATGAGGACTGACTATATGATAGTGAGGACACATCATATGAAAGTCAGGAATCACCAGTAGCAGCTAGAATAGAAAAGACAAATGCCAATGTAGTAGAAGGAGTAGAGGAAGTACAAATTGACTTAGACGAAAATGGAAATGAAATTTTAGATTTAGCATTGTTGAGCCTGGAGCTCTACCTAGCAGATACAAAACCAGAAGTGACACTTCTGGTGGAGGGAAGGAAGTCAAATTCCTGTGTGACTCAGGACGGACTTTGATACACCCCTCCAAGTTACCAGAACATTCTGAATCACCTGATTATATATTAGTAAAAGCAGCAAACGGACAGCTATACAGGGAACCACTCTCCCATGATATAGCAATAACTGACCCTGTTTCAGGTATGACCCAGAGAAGTAAAATAGTTGTTTCTGCAAAGTGTCCAGTAAACCTATTGGGCAGGGACCTTATGCAGATATTTGGCATAGCAGTAGTTCCAACTATACAAGGTATGGAGGCACAGAGACAAATGGATACCTTTGTAGTGCGATCGGAGGGTGAAACCTTTTATTGGTACAGCCAGGACCTAGTCACGACTGGTCCAGGGGCAGTGACCGAGGAGCTGATGAATGTAGCCATCAGTAAAGCCCCCTCCCTTGACACTGATCAACAGCATTTGTTACACTGTACTCTATATTACTGTACCACACCAGGACCTGATAGAGAGTATGAGCAAGAACTGTTTAGAAATCGTGCAACTAGATTGGTTTGCGTACTTTGTACTGGGATACTGAGGGGAACAGTGTAGTTAGCTGTTCATTACCTCAAGAATTCCTTGCATTGTATAGATCAAATCGGTTGCCACATGTTAACCTGACAAAGAACAAAAGTGTTAAATGGGCAGACTTAGGAGAAAAAGTAACAAGATGGGAGAAACAGACTGATTTAGAACTGTCAGAACAAGGGATACAAAAACTGAATTGGTTGACACAGACACATCCAGCTGTACACTTGCAATCTAGCGAGGACAGCTGATTAGCATTTTTATTAGAAGAAGAAGAAAAGGCCTTGTGTGAAATTCCAACAACTCTGTGGTCAACAGGCAAGTCAGATGTAGGACTTATTCGAACAGCAGGACCAGTTACAATTACCCCAAAGTCAGCTTTTAGACCACAGAAAAGACAATACCCTTTGAGAAAGGATGCAGAAATAGGAATTAAGCCTATAATAGCAGCATTACTCAAAGAAGGAGTACTGGTAGAATCTCCTGATTCACCATGTAATACACCCTATTTCCTGTTAAAAAGCAAACGGGAATGGCGGATGGAACAAGATTTACAAGCTGTAAATAATGCAGTAATACCTAGAGCACCCAGACCCACATACCTTGTTAACTGATTTAGAACAGTATTTCTCTGTGGTAGATATTAGCAATGCTTTCTTTTCAATACCTATACATCCTGATAGTCAATACTGGTTTGCATTTACATTTCAGGGTAAAAGGTATACATATACTCGACTACCACAGGGATATTGTGAGAGCCCAACAATATTTGCACAAGAAATGGCTAGCAACCTGGCAGGGTTTACCCACCGAGGAAGTCAAATTCTACTTTACGTAGATGACATCTTGCTAGCAGCCCCCACCCAGCAACAGTGCAGGGAGGATACAGTAGCATTATTGAAATTTTTCGCAATACAAGGACACAAAGTAAACAAAAGTAAGTTACAACTTTGGAGAAAATAAGTTAGATACTTGGGATATGTAATATCCAATGAAGGTAGAATACTAGATGAGGAAAGAAAAACAGCAATTTTGCAAACACCCAGACCAACAACCAAGAAAGAAATGATGTCTTTCTTAGGTACAACTAATTTTTGTCGGAGCTGGATACCAAATTATGCTTTGGACTCTGCTCCACTGACTGATTTGATATATAAGACACCAATGGCAGCACAAGATATTTTACAATGGACAACAGAAGCAGAAACGGCTTTCTACAGGTTGAAGCAGTTGATAGCTTCTTCATTAGTTTTAGGACTTCCAAATTATCACAAACGTTTTTTTCAGACCGTAGATTGTAAGCAAGAGTACATGACGTCAGTATTGACGCAACAACATGGGGACAACCCATAGCTTACTATTCATCACAGTTAGACCCAGTGGTGCGATCTTTGCCTCACTGTGTACAAGCAATAGTTTCAGCCGCAATGGCAGTACAGGCTTTGGCCTCAGTGGTGTTATTTCACCCTCTCACTTTGAGAGTGCCTCATGCAGTTGCAATAATTTTACTACAAGAGAAAATGGCATACCTTTCTCCTGATAGACATCTTTCATGTATGACTATACTGCTGAGCCAACCTCATATGACAATTGAACGATGCACGACATTGAATCCATCAACATTACTTCCAACTCCTGCGGAGGGCACACCACACAGCTGCCTGCAGGAAATTGAACAGTTAGCTTTACCTAGACAAGATCTTACAGATATGCCCTTGGATAATGCCGAGGTGACATATTACGTGGACGGCTCATGCAGAAGGGGTCCTACAGGGAAGAATCTGGTGGGATATGCAGTAGTTACAGACACTGAAATTTTAGAAGCTCAATCCTTACCACACAACTTATCTGCACAAGCAGCAGAGTTGATAGCTTTGATGAGAGCATGTACTTTAGCAAAAAACAAGTGTGTAAACATATATACTGACAGTCAGTATGCTTTTCTACAGTACATGTATTTGCACAACAATGGAAAAATAGAGGAATGATTACATCCAGTGGAAAACCTATTAATCATGCGCAATTTATTTTGGAGCTATTAGAATCTGTTCAGTTACCTACCAAAGTAGCTATTTGTAAATGTGTAGCTCATAAAAAACAACAGGATAAGATTTCAAAAGGTAATGCACGAGCTGATGCAGCTGCAAAGCAAGCAGCCTCAGACTCAGAAACTTTACTTTTAAATGAGGAATTACAATCCTCTGAGATTTTAGATTTAGACATGTTAAAAACAATGCAGACGCTTACTACAAAAGCAGAAAAACAAAAATGGGTAAAAGGAGGTGCAATTCTTGAGAATGGACTGTACATTTCCAAAGAAAGAAAACCGATATTGCCTTCTAATTTATTTAGATATGCAGCTTTGTTGAGCCATGGGCAGTGCCATGTCTCAACAGGGGGGATGGTACAGTTAGTAAATCGAATATTCCAAACATACGGATACATAAACTACACAAAAAAATTTTGTGCAGCTTGTCATACTTGTAACAAGCACCATGCACAAGGAGCATTTAAAATCAAGCAAGGAAGTTTTCCTATACCACCATACCCGTTCCATACTATTTGTATGGATTTCATAGAATTGAAAAAATGTGAAGGGAAGAAGTTTTTTTTTTTTTGTTTAGTTATTGTAGACATGTTTTCTAAATGGGTAGAAGCTTTTTCAACCAAAAACCCGGATGCAGCAACAGTGGCAAAAGCCCTGATAAAAGAAGTAATCCCTAGATTTGGCATTCCGGAGAGGATTTATAGTGACAATGGCACACATTTTGTGAATCAGACGATTCACCAGCTTGGGAGATTTTTTGGTATCTCCTTAAAGAACCATTGTGCCTACCACTCACAGTCAGCAGGACTGGTGGAAAGGTACAATGGTACCCTAAAAAGTAAACTTAGGAAGCTAGTAGAGAAGACCCAAAAGAATTGGATATACTGTCTGCCTTTAGCACTGCTGAGTATGAGAATGTTTCCAAATGTAAAGGGTTTGACTCCCTTTGAAATGGTTTTTGGGAGAGCATATTATGTGCCTCAGTGGAAAGCTCTCATGCCTGCAGAGCAGGAGGCTGACAGTTCGTTAGCAGAATATATGGAAAAATTGTTAAGGAATAAATCTGTTTTGCAGTTTAACTCTTTTTCAGATAAGGAACAGACCAGACCGGTGGAAGCAGTCTTGGCCCCAGGGTCGTGGGTCTGGCTGAAAGTGACGAAAAGGAAAAACTGGGCGAGTCCAAAGTGGGAAGGTCCATACCAGGTTCTGTTGGCAACGCCTACTGCAGTCAGAGTAGCTGAGAGGACGTCCTGGGTTCATTTGATGCATTGTAAACTGGTAAAGAACTTTCAATTTGATAAAAACTTTGAGACTGATACACAACCAGACCGAGATGGCCAAAAGCAAAGCGAATAGAAGTTTAGATCAACCCCAGAGATGTTGCATAATCATTTTGTTGTGTGTACATTTATTAACTGTAATTGTGACAATTTTTCTCTTGCTGTGGTTCATCCTACACACAACCACACAAGTGAAAGTGGGAAGGTGTGATGAAACGTCTATAGACTGGCATCCAAATTTTAACACATACCTGGCCATGAAACGTGTGTATGCAGAGACTATGAACATTTTAAATTGCTGGGTTTGTACAGCTATACCAACAGCATATGGAGGACTGATAATGTCCGCTGTCACTTTGGGGATAAATGAGACTTGGGAGAATTTACTTTTCGACACAGGAACTGTGAGATCACAGGACAAAGTAGCTTTATTTTTACCTGTTACACAAAAGGGAATTGTGTGTTTTTTAAAAACGATACCCTCCAAGCAGGATGGAGTAATTGTAATATTACGATATCCTACAAGTGTTACATTGAAGTTAAAAGTGGAGGTACTGTTTGTAATACTAACTATGATTCATATTTGAGCACAATGAAAACAACATTGAATGAAGTACGGCAAAACCCTGTTTTGTTTAAACAATTGTCAGTTATAGATCAAAAAATGTTTCATGCAGGGCTGATGCGTATTAGTACTAAAGTAGAAAACTGTTATTTTATTTGTGGGAAAAAGGCATATAAATGGTTACCTGAGAATTGGTCCGGCAGTTGTTTTTTGGGTTATCTGGTTCCAGCAATAAGACATACTGTAGAATTACCTTTGGGTAAGATACGAAACATAAGGGAAACAGCTCGAAAATCTGAAGGTCCAGTTAAGAAACCTGTGAATCCAGTTGGAAAGATCAAAGCTGGTTGGAAAGACCATAATTCAGTAAAAGACAAAAGTGAATTGACTCATATGGACTTGGGTGACAGTGTTATATCCTGGTCAGGAATACTACCAGCCTATGGAGCAGTCAAATCAATCTGGGAGCTGAGGAAGTTGTTAATGAGTAACCTAGAATTGGTGACTGATGAACTGAATGCAATGAGAACTGTTGTGCTACAAAATCGGATGGCTCTTGACTTCACCCTAGTGGCGAGAGGTGGTACATGCGCGCTTATCAAAGAAGAATGCTGTGCTTTCAGCCTTGAGAATGCATACGAGATAAATAATCACCTAGAGGTAATTCAGCAAGTATCAGCCATGACTGAACCAGGCCCAAACCCACTGACGGACTTCTTCCAGAATCTGTTTGGGGTGGGGTTCCATCCTAATGAACATTCTAATTGCTATTTGTGTGGGTATACTCCTAATAGGAGCATGTGTTTGCTGTGGAATTCCCTGCATGAAAAGATTAATCAAAGATTTTGTTGATGTATCTGTTACTGAAACTTTCTACCAAGATATTGAAATTGAAAGATTGATTTCAGATGACGCTTTTCTGAAGTATAGATTAAATGACTCACCTAGCTGAAAATCCTGAGTGGGAAAGGCTAGGAGATGAAATGACACTATGCATACTTCAAAATAGAATAAAAAGTATTAATAGGGGGAAAATGTTAGAAAAATATGTATTTAAATATATGTGAAATGCTAGTTTAAAAGCAAGGTAGTTTATAATGCATTTTATTCTATTAATCATATAACAGAAGGGATACAATTCATGTGTAAATGCAAGTAGCTTCTGAAACTGCAGTGTGCTTTGACCACTGACCCTGGCAGCTGCCAGCTCAGCAAGCTTAATGTTATGCTTTTCATAAGTGATTATCTGCTGGGTCAGGAAATTAAAATGTGTAAATCTTTCGCTTCTTCCTGATAAGATAACTTGCCCTTGTAAGTAATTAAATCTTCCTTTCCTGCTGTAGTAATTTGTCCCTGTAAGATAAGAACACAGCTGGTGGGAAAGTGAAACAGGTGAATTTAAAGTCTGAATCTGCTATTGTATTCGAACTGATATGAGACCTTTAAGAAGTAACTTTACAGAAAGACATTATGACTGGCCAGCTGGATAGCAAGGTGTATCTAAAGGAAAAGTTTTTTTTAAATGTACTGCATCAGCATTTTTAGATGAATAGAATACTGTTAGTAAAAGTGATGTAGATGCCTTGTGACTAACCACGTCAGTAAGGTGGGCATAACGTGAATGCAAACACTATAAAATATTCTGTACTTCCTGCATCATGTCAGACAAAATTCTGTACTTGTATGTTTTTTTGCCTCCTGATGTACACTAGTAAACTTTTGAATCTGAACCTCCTGTGTATTGAATTCTGATTTTTTATTTAACACCTGGCTTTGGCAACCTTTTGAGTAAAGGATAGTAAGGCAGTCAAGGTACTGTGTTTAGGGTGGAACCCATGTTGCGAGAGGGTGAGAAGATTTTTGTGGATGAGATAGGACAGTAGTTGAGTATGTATACATTTTTCAAGGATCTTAGAGAGTGGTGAGAGAATACCAGTTGGTCTATAGTTAGAGGGTTTAACAGAGTCGTCACCTTTGTGCAGAGGGGTGGTATAGGAGGATTTCCATATTTCCGGTATGGTAGATTCCTGAATAGAGTGGTTGATTAAGATAGATACAGGATATGCAATAGAGTCAACAGCAATTTCAGAAACTGAGGGGGGTGTTTAACATTGGAGTGAGAGCATCGGTCTAGTTTAAGAAGCAGGGATTTGATATATTTAGTAGAAACAGGTTGCAAGGTTAAAAGCTGAGAGACAGAGGAGCATAGAGGTTTTGGGGGAGGTGAGGGTGACACAGAAGAGTTGGGATGAGCAGAGTTACCACAGGATTGGAGTTTAGAGATGCTGTCTATGAAGTGTTTTTTGAGTAAGTCTGCAGTTTCAGAGGGAGACTGATAGGGGAAAGGGTTAGGGATGGTAGGAGAACCAGTGTGGAGCAGGGAGTTGATAGTACTCCAGAATTATTTTGGGTCATTTGGGTGAGAGCTTTGAAATTTAGTGAAATAGTGGTGTTTAATCAAAATAATAATTTTTGTACACAATTTCTGAGTTGCTTATAACCTTGGAGAAAGGTGGGAGTTTTAGTGGTTTGCCATTTTTTCCATAGAGCATCTCTTTCATGCATCAAAGCATGAGTAGCTTTGGAGAGAACTTTACAAACATTTTTCAACACAAGCATCTCTACAAATCAGTTTGATATATAAATGACATATAATTCTTTACACAATTCCAGCTAGCTTTCAGTGTTGGCAGGGGGCTGACGCTATTGCTGCCATCACTCGGTAGGCTATAGTTGCTTTGGACAAATTTTTAAACCTTTTTGCTCCTCAGGGTGGGTCATGTATGATCATTACTTCAAACAGGACTGATTTATGATCAGACTTTTACCAGGGAGGGCCCCACATATGGGGTAGTGCAGTGATCACCTATGTTGTTGAGCACTATGTCAAGGATGTTAGAGCCCCTTATGGGGGTGCTGACTATCTTTTCCTGAGCATTAGTGTTAACAAAGTGCGGGAACCTTTGGGTGAATGCATTTGTGCTCATATATGTTACCCAATCAAAGGAAGGATAGTTAAAGTCACCCATAACCAGGCTATTTGGCTGTACTGAGAGTGAATCAGGTAGGTTCAGGTAGGTTGTGTGGTTGTGTGGTTCACAGTGGGGGACCTATAGCTGACAATTTTGTGGAGAGGAGTCTTTCCAACAGTTAGTTGGATTTGGAGTAACTCTAGGGACTTGTACTGTTCAACCAGCCTAGAGGTATATATGTCTTTAATGAAGATTTTTTTTCACATTAGTTATATGTTCTGAAAGTGTGGAAGGCATTGTAGCCCTGCATGGGTGGGGTACTGTATAAGGCCTTGAACCATGTCATTTGTGACTGTGCAGACATCAGCATCTTCCAGGGTGAGAATTGCTTCAAGCAAGTGCAGTTTCTGATTTAGACTCCTAGCATTAAGCAGCATAACCCTGAGTTTGTTTCTGGAAGATATTTTTACATTGGGAATTTCATTCTTATGACATTGCCTAAAAATGCAGTATGGGGGAGGCAAGTACCTTTGCCAGCAACTTAAAGCCTAAAGGCAACAGGTGAAGACCATCTCTGGCAAAGGAGCATAGTTTGTTGACCATATCTTCCCAGGCTGTCAGATACTGGATCCCCCCCCGGACTGACACCAGAAGCTAAGCCAATTGTTGAAGTCAATCTTTTTTTTGTTTGTATTGTGGCATCACCCTAGGTGAAGGAAGAATGCTGCTTAGGGCTAGGGACACATAATCTGAAAGCTCCATCATGTCTCTCTTCATATAGTCCAGTAAGGTACATCTCAAGTCATTCACTCCAACACGGACTATGACAAAGTCATAACAGTACTTGTTGTTGAGAGACTTGACTGAGTGTGTGATTTGGCAAATCCTGGCAGCAGACAGACAGCTGACAGTGACCTTCTTCTTGTGCAGCCTAGTGAGGGGGACATCTGTGTGTCTCACTATTGAATTGCATATGACCAATACATTTGGTTTAGATAAGTTTTACCTTAGGGGCTTATCAGGTGAGACACTAATGCATGTGTTATTATGTGTAGTGGGTACTGTTGGGACCATATTGTGTGCAGAAGGTTTGCTCTTGTATGTCTTTACTCTTTTGGTATACTTATAGTGAGTACATTTATATATGTGCAATAATGTGTTGTGTGCTTGGTATGTGTGGGTGATGGACCATTGGTGCTGACAACCGGCTTGGTATTTGGTTTATTTTTACACGAGAGAGACAGCATTGATCCCAGATTCATAGTATAGATACATCTCTCACATATTGTATTTGCATGTTTTAGGAGAAGTAGGTTGTCCATATAAATGAATTAATTGCTACATTGCCTCAGGATGCCCATATCAATTAGGCTGGCTGGAGAAATGGTGGGAAACTGACCTTCAATTATGCCAGGTGTATTCTGTAATAAGTGGTGGAAGGTAGGTTAGATGGACTAGGTTCCATGGGAGGTTTAGGGGTAGAAACGTGTGCCAGCAACTCAAAAAGCACTCTCTGAACATCAGTGTGAAACTGCTTTGTGCACTGAGAAGCAGGGAAGCTTAGGAGGGTTCCCAAGCAGTTATCTAGGGAAAGTTTGACGTTTTAAGCATTTGCATCTATACACAGCAGTGCTAAACCCCATTGTGTGGTGTACAACTACACGCAAATGCTGTGTTTAAATATCAGCTAAGTAAAACAGTTTTCAAACAATCCAACCAATAGGAAAACCCAAGACTGAGCCTTGTTCCAACAATCCCCAAAACAGATGGGTCCTTGACTACAGTCTTCTGCCACAAGGGTGCAGGAGGCCTTCTTAATGTAAGATGGCTGCCTTTAGTGCTCAGAAAATGGCAGTCTAGCTTCTGCAAGTCTGAATCTGGCCTATGCTATAAATTGTTCAAGTACTGTAAATAGGCAGTAGAGAAAACACAGTCCCAAACAATAAAAACAGTTTAAAATAGGCAGCAACAGAACTGCAAACAATTTAAAAGTGCAAAGAATGTTATAAAAATACTTATTTTTCAGCAGAATTCACAGGATGCACTTGATTTCATTCAGATTGACTTCAGGTCTCTGGCTTAGGAGGCCAAACTCTGAGCAACTCTGGTAAACTTGTTTTTGAAGGAGAGAGACAGAAGTGACACCACTAACAGTGTCACAGCTGATAAGAAGTTGTTGGAGAGGATTACCTGGTTGAGGATAATTTTGGAGAGTTTGTTTGGAAGGTGGAGTTTAATGTATACAATCGACATGGGACAAGGCAGGGTGAGTTTTAAATAGTATGATATTCATGTGAAGAAAGAATGCACCTACAGCAATACTTGCTAGTACGATTAATCTGGCAGCTGAAACAGTAGAGAGTGGAATAATCTTCTGGCAGAAAGGAATATTAGGATGAATAGATTTGTTTTTTTCTTGAGGGAACCTCAAGTGCTGTAGGGTTGGCCAGAGGGTAAGGAAGTGCATAAAAAGACAATATGATTATATATGTGTAGGGAGCACTAGAGATACCTTATAAGGCAGAAAATAGCCTCAACAAAAAGACAGTAGTCTATAGGGGAACAACTCAGGGTGGAGATTCACATAAATCAGGAATTACAGGGAAACTGGTAATGTTGAACATGGTGTGAATGGGAGGGTAAGTTTAAATAAGGATGGAAGGGGCATATGTAGGAAGAGATGGAAGTTATGAAGGTGAGGAGTAAATGACAACAAAAGGTGGTAAGAAAGGCAGGTTTGGGATAAATAACTTACACTGAATAAAATGACACAGAACAAAAAGAAGTCTGGATAAGATAATGGGGGTTTACAGGCAGCAATGTAGCCAGGTAGAGCTGATGCTGAATGGGTAGCAGAAAGGGGAGCAAGTTGCAATATGGATCATGTCATGGTTGCAATTATTGCCTTACTAACTGGATGGAGGAACACCTGTGTATTTTAGTGAAGTGATCATAGAAAAGAAAGGATGGCATGGTGGAAGCTGGCACGCATGCATTTAGCTACATGGTAGTAAGTCTAAAAGGTGAACATGAGTAGATTTAGAAGATAGATATTGTTTGCATGCCTCCAGATCTGAATATATGAATGGATCTTTTAATTAAGGCTAAATAAGGAAGATAGCGAGGGGGGAAAAGCCAAAAGCAAAGTGTGATTTTCAATAGTTCACTGTTTGAATAGATTATCTTAGTTAGGGACCTTGTAAGAGGTCATTCATTGCAAGTCAGTTTCTAAGAGGAACACCTTGCTGCATACCAATCACCCATTGTTTTATTTAAATGGTTTTAGATTCTCCATTTGTCTAACCTCTAAATACAACTTATTCCATCCTTTCTCAGTGATAACTTTAAAGAATGTCTCTCCTTTTGATTTTATGTTTGTGATCATCCTATTCATTGTATTAGCAGTCCTGGTGGTTGTTTTATGATTAGTAAAAGAGATACCCAAATTACTCTCTGTAGAGGGTTCCACAAACATTTATATACACAGATTAAGTCTGCTGTAACTGCTCGACAATGCACATGCACATCTAGTGTTTACAGACATTTTTCACATCTTAACCTACTTACAGATTTTATAAGTTTGGTGTACTTCCTCTGTACCTTTTTTGAGGTACTTTAAATCATTCCTACTAAGCCAACAAAACCAAGTCCCACACTTTCATATTGGTATATTAATATGTTTATATATTGCACACAAAACATCTGTATTCCTTGATGCAATTGATCATATCATGGCTCTTATGATGCAAAACACTTCCTATCAGTTATGACGACATGCCCTTTAAATTCAAAATTATCATTCAGTACTGTTAAGTCATCATAAGTATCATCATTTAGTAGTAAGGCTCTCCTCTAGGCAATATGGATACTCAACATCACTTTACCAATGTGCAAGACACTGCACTTTTTGCAATTAAAGGATACCTTGTTTGTCCTTGCCTAGGTGTGGAGTTTATCAACATTATTCTGTAGTAAAGTGCAATTACTCTGCTGAAAACATACACTAGCTGTCCAGCAGGACTATCCTGGCAAACAAATGCTAAATAAATAAATAATAAATATTTAATGTTTTTGACAATGGGCTTGCTGTTTTGACATTGGCTGAGAATTTGGCAGTCAAATATTTCATAGTTGCTGGTAAACTGACTATGACAATATGGGATAAGAATGTTATAGAACCTTGCAGCATACCTTTCATTACTCCATATTTACCTGACAACCTGACAAATAATTTCTGTCAGATTTCAGCACACAATATAGCCCTTTTGCCAATTTCTAGATAAATAGGTATTAAACACCAGTTTGTGCATGGTAGTAATAATTGAAATCTATAGGACTGAGTCAAATGCTTTAATTAGACCTAAGCAAATGCCATCTACAGCAATATCAGAATCAGCAGCAGCTTGTATTACCTCAGAGTATGTTAGTTATGCAGGACTGACCTTTTTAAAACCATATTGAGAAACATCACCTTACAACAGTGACCCACATTGTTCTAAACATGTTAACAAAGCTCTGTCATACACCATTCCTATAATGTGGGTAAGATTGTTAGGTCTGAAATAATTCAGATTATTCCTAATTCTTCCCTTCTGTACTGGAATAACACAAGCAGTTTTCCATTGTTCAGGAATATAAGCTGATTCCAGTGACTGCTGAAACATGTAACATGATGCACCAGTTAGACAACATGTTATAAACCCAAAAAATAACAATTTAATTCATCAGGTCAAGAGACAGCATTTTTTTTTAGTTTTACTAAATGAAGTTTGGGAACAGACGAAGTTGTCATGGGACAGCTTTAGTGTGGGGTGGGTGGAGGTAGAGGTTAGAATGTAGGGAGGTAGGCAAGGTGGGATAAGTGTTTTGGGTAGGGATCAGGTAGGAAAGGGTTAAGCAAGTGGGAAGATGAGGGAGGAAGTGAGGTAGGATTAATGAGTGAGTCATAAGGGCTTTTGAGTTGAGATTTAGTGTTGGGAGGCACATTTGGTGTGATCTTGTTGTTGAAGCAAGATCACGTCCTTGACGGCCTGAGGTGTGTAAAGTAGGCCTTGGGTGGTTTCCTAGCATAAAGATGAGTACAATTTGTTGTGGTCATATCTACAGGGAGGGCTGGTTTGTTTGTTTTTTTTCTGTCCCTCTTCCCTCTCAACAGGAATTGTGTTAGGGTGATGGTACAGGGGAGGGGAAGATGGATTATGGGCCATACAAAAAAAAAATAAAAACAACGAGAGAGAGAGAGATAGTGGAGAGAAAGGGGGATGTGTGCATGGTCGGGTAGTCAGATTGCAAGTAGAGGCCAATGGAGTGGTGCTAGTTACTCTGGTTGTTTTGTTGGTGGTATAGTGTAAAGTTACTTATTGTGGCGAGGTCCTGGGATGCCTGTTATCTTGCAATGGTGGTTGGTGTTGCAGCGGTTGCCTTTTTAATTGCTGAGGTGGTGTGATGGTGGTCAGTCGTGCTTTCCGGGTTTTTTTCTGTAGGTAGGGCTGGTTTTCTTTTTGCAGGCTTTTTGGCGAGCAATGCAGTGGTTCCTTTGTTGGTGATTCATTGGTGGTAGTGGCATTTTCACCAGCATGCATGGCCGTTTTGGTGGTCTGCACATGCACAGTTGGTAGGTAGTCCATTGAGTAGGTTATATATAAAATATACATAGTTAAATGGGCTTAGATATTGGGAATATAGTTTTTCCCATGTGTTAGGGGCTTCAGAGTCTGTATTCATTTCACGTTGGTGGTTTTAATGTTGTCCCTGGTGATCAGAGTGTTCGTAGCATAATGGAAGAGCCGGTAATGCGTGCTCCTCACTGAAGAGGAGACTGTGCATGCACAATTTCACTGCAATGGAGTTTTTTAAATAATAAAAAAAAAAAAAAAAGAGACTACTAAACCGGATTAACATATTGTAGGATTTTGTTGCGCATATTGTTGGTGTGTCCTCCTAATCAAGTTTCTAAGTTTTAAGAGCAGTAGTTTTAAGCTGTCCCTATTTGTTCCCCCATCTTCAGCATATTCATGTGAATGCAAAACCAGTGGTGGGAGGTTGACATAATAGTGTAGGTGTTTGCCATACAAACACAAGCTGCAGCGTTTGATTCTTATGGTCAAGCCTAAGATGTCCCATAAGGGCACGTAGTGCAGTACTAACCCCCCCCCCATTATTATATTTTATCATTTTAGGCTTTGTCCAGATATTTGCTCTAAGAGGTTGAGAGGTATTGAGCGGCTAGGCGGGTTGCCTCTCTTGGTATATAAAAAAAAAACAAAAACAAAAAAAAAAACCAATATATATAAAATAAAAAGAATAACAGGGAAGTAAGTAAGATGAACAGGAAGCATGCACTGGCAGGGATGCAGGTTTAAGGGGGGCTTTGAGCAGTAGGGGACTTTAGATGTTGGTAGGTCTCGTGAGTTAGGATATATTACTCTGGCCATGGGGTGCCTGGCAATGGGTTTAAGACTTGGTAGGGCAGAGTATTTTGTGAAAGGTATTGTCAGAGCAGGTGGTGTACTTATACATTGCTCTGATTTCAATGTCCAGGGTCCTGGGTTTGTCACTAGGTAGGTATGCTAACTTGGCTGCTGTTACTGGATTTACTTGGGGTGGGTATTTAGTGATTTGGCTTAGTACTCATAGATTTCAATTGATCTTTTGGCTGTCTTTAATAAAGATGTATTTATTTCCTGTTCTAACTGTGTTTATTTCTTTTCTCCAGGGTGTGTGGTGATCATGGCAGCATTGAGACAGAAGTGAGCCAGCATTGTGGCACAAGCAAAAGACCTGTTTAGAGAGATTACTAATAAGGTTCCGACAGCCAGTATCCAGGGCCCAACTACTCGGAGGAAGCGGCAGATGGGGTCTGGCACTCGGACATCAAGAGCTAAGAGAGCCAGACAGATGGCAATGGAAAAGAGGACAACGGAGGTCGAGATGCCAGTGGCAGCACCTTCACATTCGACAGGTAATGATTCACCAGCCTTGGTGGGAGTAGAGGCGGTAGATGCAGTTATGGGGAAGGATTCAGGGTTGAGTGGTGTGTACAAGGCTCTATATTGGGTAAGGGCTTGGAGGCTCTAGCTGATTGTGATTTGGGTTTTGATAATACCCTTTTGTTGTTAGAGGAGGATTTGGGGCCTGGCATAGATGAGGTAGGGTCAGAGTTTGGGTCACGCCTGGGGGGACTGGTTGGCGATGCAGGCACTATGGCAGGAGGGAGTACCATTTCTATTGACCCAACACATATCACTGGTAGTGAAGGAGAAGATCTGGAAAGGGGAATGTATTGATATTTTTGAGTTGATTGATGTGGATGGGGTTCAGCATTTGACAGAAGTGGAGTTGGCTAATGGGAAGGACCTGTTGGTGGCATTGGCACCTATTGGTTGCAAGCGGGTGGGTAGGTTTCAGCCTAGGACGTGGGATAAATGGGTCTTGGGATTTGTAAACTATATGGCAGTGTGGTTGGAGTGGGATAATTTGTTGGTTCTGCCTTTCTTGGCTTATTTTTTGACTGTACAGGAGGTGCAGAGGTTACAGCCAGGGAATGCATGGTTTTGGTACGACCAGAAGTTTCCTAAATGAAAGGCATTTGACAAATCCATGCGTTGGGAAGTCAGACACCTGGATATTTGTTTTTTCTACCATTATGGATACTTTTGGACCTGGTAAAAGGGTGATTCAGCCAGTGGAAGGGGGTTCAGGGGTCTGTTGGGCCTTTAACGCAGGGAGGTGCTCATGGGTAGGCTGCAGATTTTCCCATGCTTTTTCTAAGTGCATGGGGGTACATGCAGCCACACAATGTGGTGGGGGTGGTGGTCAGTTTGGTGGGCAGGCATCTTATGTCACGGTCTCAAGAGTTTGGGGTGGCCCTCACTTGGCATTGCAGGGAGTACACGGCCGTGTTAATTTTCATAACCAAAAGGGTGGGTCCTTTCGGGGGAGGGAGGGGGTCATCCAGGGGACCCATTCACCTATTAAGGTTCAGGTCTTGAAGGGGTTACTGGCATATTATCCGCTGCTGGCTGTGGCTGGGGATTTAATTGAGGGTTTTTCTAGGGGATTTTCGATTAAGTCTATTTGGTGGGTGAAGGTTAGGTTGGGAAAAACTTGAGGTCTGTGAGAGGGAGAGAGGATGTTTTGCAAGCTTTGACTGAGAAGGAGTGTCAGGCAGGGAGATTGTTGGGCCCTTTTGATTGGCTGCCTTATCCTGAATTTAAAGTGTCACCGCTAGGATTGGTTCCCAAGAAAAAGCTGAGTTAATTCACTTAATTCATGATTTGTCATACCCTGAAGGCAAGTCTGTTTATGATGTCATCCTTGGGGAAGAGGTTAAGATATCGTATGCGTCCTTGGATGATGCGGTCCTCCTCATTAGGAGATTTGAGGATCCCTGGCTGGTTAAGGTGGATATTGAGTTGGCTTTTCACCTGTTGCTGGTGCGGGAGGAGAATTTGCCATTACTGGGCATGCTGGTGGGTGATAGGTTTTATTTTGACACTGCCAGGCCTATGAGATGTACAGTAGTGTGTTCTACTTTTGAAAAGTTTAGCACAGCACTGCATTGGATATGGCAGCGTAGGGTAGATGGGGAGCATGAAGTTCACTATCTAGATGACTTTTTGTTGGTGGGTGAAGGAAGATTAGGGGCTCAGCTGACAATGCAGGAGTTTGAGGGGATGTGCGAGGCCTTGGGAGTACCACTCACTAAGCATAAGTTGGAAGGCCCAGCGAAGGTGTTGGATTTTTTGAGTTTGACAGTGGATGCAAGACAGGGTTTGTTTCATTTGCCAGAGGATAAGGTAGTTTTGGCTGCAGGAGAAAGTCACCTAGGTGAGGTCCAAGAGTAAGGTTTGTGTGAGGGATGTCATGGAATTGTTGGGCTTGATGAACTTTGTCTGCAGGGCATTTCATCCGGGATGTATATTTTGCTGGTTGGTGGCTTTTCTCTTAAAAGGGGGGAAGAGTAAGCATGACAGAGTAAGGGTCAATAAGTTAGCTTGGGAGGATTTAGCTTTGTGGACTAAGTTTTTACATCAGTTTAATGGGACGTCATTCTGGCAGTTGGATTGGGTTGGACAAGGGGATCTGCAATTGTTTACAGATGCAGCCGGGGGTTTGGGCATGGGAGCTTACTTTATAGGGCAATAGTTTTCAGTGCCATTGCCCGCTCATTGGTCCGAAGATTGGAAGCAGGATATTGCCTTTTTGGAGCTGATGCCAATTTGCGTGGCTTCTGTGATATGGCAAGAGCATTTGAGGCAAAGAACGGTGGTGTTTAATTCAGACAATATTGCTGTGGCACGAATGTTACAGGCTAAGACCACTAAATCCCCTCGTTTGTTATTGGTTCTTCATAAACTTGTGTTACAGAGTTTATTGACTAACTTTTCATTTACAAGTTTACATGTGGCTGGGGTTAAGAATGAGATAGTTGACAGTGTCTTGTTTTCAGCTTTGCAGATTTTGGCAGGTGGCTCCAATAGCAGCATTGCATCCCTCAGTCATTCTAGATAAAATTTGTCAGATTGGCCAGTAATAATCAGCAGGTTGGTGAAACAGTCATGGGTGGTATCTACAAGGAGAGCTTACGGTAGGGCATTGAGTGATTTTGAGGCAGTTACCGGATCAAGAGTGTGAGTGGTCAGAGAGTTTGTTGTTGTGTTATTTAGCCAGTTTGTGGAAGCAGGGTAAGGCAGTTCGAACGGTGAGGGTGTCATTGGCATCTATTGGGCATTTGCCCAGTTGGCCATGCTAGAGGACTGGACTAGGTCATGGTTGGTGGGGTGAGTATTGAAAGGGTGTTGTATAGCTGAATGTCCTGCTACAGAGAGGAGATGGCTTGTGACTAAGAGGATTTTAAGTATGTTGCTAAGGGGCTTAGGTAGAGTATGCAGATGTATGGATGATTATGTGGTGTGGAGTATGGTAAGCATGTGGATGTATTGTGGGGCATTTTGTGTCTGAGTTGTTGGGTTCCTTGGTGTGGGATGATTTGCTTATATTGCCCAGGGTGGTGCATATTAGGCTGAGGTCTTCAAAGACGGATCAGGAAGGGAAGAGGATGCCGATAGTCTTGAAAGAAGTTAAGTCAAGTTGGAGATGTCTTGTGGTGTGGGGAAAGAGATTGTGGGTGGCTAAAGGAAGTAGAGCTCAAGGATTAATTTTCACATCAGTATGTGGTAGGGCATTGATGGGTGAGCAATTGAACTTGATTATGAGAAGGGCTCTTAGTAGTGTTGGTCTAGAGGGGAATAAGTTTTCTTCCCATTCTTTCTGGATTGGTAGGGCATTGGATTTAGCGAAGGGAGGAAGTTCAATTGAAGTTATCAAGAGGGTGGAATGGTGGTCTTCCAATGCCTTTTTGTCTTACATTAAGTAGTTTGGTGAGAATTTTGGTTTAATTTTTTTTTCTCTTAGGTGAAAGAAGGGTCTTCATCTTGGGTCATTCTTTCGCATATTGGGTGTCTAGGCATGCAGCGATTAAACGCAATGGAATGAATTTGGGTTTGGAGCAGTTCAGACTGAAGGTCACCTGGCATGGTGATAGAGGGTTGATGTGGAGCCAGATATTACAGGTATTTACCATGTTGCAGAGTCAGTGGGGATTGCCGCATATTTTGATGATTCATTTAGGGGGGAATGATTTGGGTAGAATTCCAAAAAAGCAGTTGGTTTATCACATTTGCGAGGATGTCTTAGTATCGAGAAGGCTTTATCCATCAGTCATTTTGCTTTGGTCTGAGATTATTCCCAGGTTGTGTTGGAGGGAGGCAAAATCATTTTCTGCAGTGGAAAGGCCTAGGAAGTATGTTATCTTTACAGTAGTGAAATATATGAAAAAAGTGGGGGTGTGTACTATACGGCACATGGAGTTTGAGGCCAAGGATCCAATGTGGTATAGGATGGATGGAGTTCATCTCAGTGAATTTGTTCTGGATTTGATTAAACTTAATTTGGGGTTAATGGTGGAGGATCTAGTAAAAGGGAGTATTGTGTGAGGGGGAACAGCCCTTTCAGGCTGGTAGGCGGAGAAGAAGGGCAGGCTTGTCCCTCTTCTGTTCCCCCTCAGGAGGATAATTGGAATTGGAGGTGGTGACATTTTGATGGTGGAAGACTTGGAGTGGAAGGATTGAATTGGTGATATGCTAAGGTGAGCGGGGATGCTGACTTGTTATTACAATGATAAGTGAGCAAGTGGGGGATGCTGCTTATCCAAGGGTGAGCGGGTACACTGCCTTTATGTTTATTTATGTTATTTTGTTGCAATGAGTTGAATTTGATTGTTTTAATAAAGTTTTCATGTTACTATTTTATTATTCATTACAATAAAGGTCATCAAAAGTCTGTGGGTGTTTGTGTAGTTTTTAATTGGACTGTGACAAATGAAGTTTGGGAACAGACAAAGTTGTCACGGGACAGCTTTAGTGTGGGTGGGTGGAGGTAGAGGTTAGGATGTAAGGAGGTAGGCAAGATGGGTTAAGTGTGTGGGTAGGGAGCAGATAGGAAAGAGTTAAGCAAGTAGGAAGATGAGGCAGGTAGTGAGGATTAATGTGTGGGTCTTAAGGGCTTTTGAAGTGGGATTTAGTGTTGGGAGTCACATTTGGTGTGATCTTGTTGCCCTCCCAGCCTGTTCCGTTTTGGTGATGGTTGGTGGGGCAGAAAAGAGGGACATGCTTGCCCCTCTTCTGTTCCCCCTCAGGAGGATAACTGGAATTGGAGGTGGTGACATTTTTGATGGTGGAAGACTTGGAGTGGAAGGATTACATTGGTGATATGCTAAGGTGAGTGGGGACGCTGCCTTGTTATTACAATGATAAGTGAGGAAGTGGGGGATGCTGCTTATCCAAGGTTTGCTGCCCTTATGTTTATTTATGTTATTTTGTTGTAATGAGTTGAATTTGATTGTTTCAAAAAAAGTTTTCATGTTACTATTTTATTATTCATTACAATAAAGGTTGTCAAAAGTCTGTGGGTGTTTGTGTAGTTTTTAATTGGACCGTGACAATTGCTTATTTGATCAGCTTTGTTTTATTTCTGGACATTTCTCACTGATGATAACATGTTTCTTCCTTACTACCATCCATACTTCATAGTTTTAAAAAGATTTTTTGCAAACCTTCTAACAATATTTATTTTCAGCATTAGACTGTCACCCTCAGATAATATAACTGACTTTGCTTCCAGCTATGTTTATTGACATGCTTGATTTTTTATTTTTATTTTTTGTGGCCAATAGTAAGTCCGGCTAGTTTAATCTCATGCTCCTTCTTAACTCCTCCGACAGATTTCCTACTCTAGCTAATACAAGCTTAATATTTCTCTATATTTCTTGATGATAGACTCATGTTCATAATATGCCATATTTTCTTGTTTTACCTGTCTTAAGAACACCTGTTGCACCAGACTGGCCCAGCCAGCTTTCCTTCTCACTCCTATGAGATAAATGATTTTATTTCTCATTTCAGTCACCTAGATTTAAGTAGATTTCCCACAGTTTCCCTTGACAGTACCTACAAAAAACTCTTCCCCAAGATTCAGTTATTCAGTTCAAGGATAATTGTAGTATAGTCTACTTTGTTAAAGTTTCGGCAGTCCCTCCCTTTTTTTACATTTTAACTTAATGATTCCCCACTTTGAACTGCTCCATGGAGTGATTAGAGTTTCCCAGTGGACTATTCACCTCTATTTTTTTATATATATTTTTTATATTAATGTCAGCCATGGTTAAAATAATGTCTAAAAATTGTGTTTAAATATTTTGGGGAAGTTCAATGTTGTTTCAAGGATATGTCAGACAAGAGTGTTAATAAAACACTGTCTGTCTTACTTTAAGACAAAAAGTATTTCCTATTTATCACAGTGGCATTAAAATCATCAACCAGCAACATCCTTCTGGTAAGTTTGTAATTTCACTTTTATTTTGGGATGAGCTCCTATAAAAACTATGCACTGTAAGTTAGATCCATTTCCACCAACTATAACAAATATGATTTCCAAAACTTGACCAATGAAAGTCATAGCTGAATTACAGGCTTTGGTAACACAGTATAAAGCCCTACCATCTTTATTACTAACACGTTAGTTATGATACCCTCTAATTTATCATCAGAGGGCTAATTTGGTCAATATACCATGTTTCAATAATTACTGTTACATTTTCACTGTCTTCATGCAAGAATATTTCTAAATCAGACATTGTTTTTATTAAAACTTTTTACATTGCACAGCACAATATCCAACTCCTCTGCTTTTGATTTTTTTTTCATTAAAGGCTGATCAACTACAATTTATTTCTCAATATATTACTTTCCACATGGCTCATGTGAAATCCATCTTTGGAAAAATGTTTACTATTTCCTGTCATATATTCCAAAAATGTATATGCAGAAATCCTGCATCCAGTGTGAGCCTTCTGATGTTAAAGTTTGCTATACTAGTCACCTTGTTCAAATAAAACTCACATTTTGGAATAGATAAATTATCCATAAAAGTTAATTTCCCTCTTTTTCTTTAACATAACGTAATGATGTCCTTAAATTCATCCAGAATTTAATCCAGTGTGCTTCTGCATATATTAATGTAGCTATCAAAAAGTGTAATATTAGAGTGTGTTTGCATTTTCTTACTTAGTTTTGCAATATGTCTCAAAATTCTTCCTGAAACATCCACTTATGCATGTTAAAGTTACTTGTGAATGATCCACTCTGGGTAAAAAAAATGTTTAATGTCTCAGCATGAAATTATTAATTATCAGGACTTGCCCATTTTTAGATCCAGATGTATTACTTATTTATCAGTATCCTCTGCATCATGATTTTTGCCACCCCCAACAGCTGGAACCCTTAGTCTGCCAAATCATGGGGGGTCTGCAAGAGAATGCTCTGGTTAAGTGAAGCTCACTTATGGTCTGGATTGCTTTTGTTTCTTCATTATCTGTGCAGGTAACTAGTCATTAGGGACAGTGAACAGCTTTGCATGACTAATATGTATTTCTCCGGAGCAAGCAGAAATACTTCATGTTGTGGCAGTTTAGTATATACTTGTGTAAACCACAATTCAAATATATTACTTTGGTTATTATAATTATTATTTGTTTTATTTTATTACAGATATCTATGCTGTATAGAATCAACAAAGTGACAATAATTGCTGTAAACAGAGCCTATCCCTGCTCCATTTGTCCAAGTTTAGCTTTCGGTATTTTGCTTTGCAGATGTAATTTGTATTTGTGTGAAACATGTAAATCCTTTACTTGGCTGACTCTTGTCTGTTTGTGTGAAAGTTTCAAAATAAAATGCTATAGCCAGTTTTTATTTATTTTATTACAATCAGGCATCTGAGGTAAACATATTCAAAGAACAGGGTGCAGGGGTTGTCTGTGGTTGTAAATGACTGGCCTGGTGCCTTTTTCAAGTTAAACAGTATTATTCTATTTTTTCAAGGCTAATTTATATTTATATGAAGCGCGCTATTATATTTCACTGTGTATGTCTAATATGCATGTTTATGGGAAATAACATTTAAATAAATTACTGTAGCCTTTTTGTTGTAATCTGACAACTGAGGTATACACAGACAGCAAAAAGACTCTAAAAGTATGAGTACAGGGGCTGTCTGAATATGACAAGTGACTGACTTCAAATAAGCTGCTGTGGTCATGTTTTGCTAGGATCAAATCTGAAGTATACAGAGCAAATAAAGTGGCAATTATTGCTAGTAATGGGCCAAGCTACAGATAAAAGTGATTTACCTTTCCTGTTGTTTTTTTTCCTTTTCATTCCTTGGGACTGTCTTGTTAGGTGTTTTACCTGGACAAGAGACAGGCATCCCCAAGTGAGCAGAATGCCCTGTGGCTTGTATATTCATTTACAGGTAAGGCAAATGGCTCATTAATTTCCCTAATGACAAACTTCAGGTGATAGGGAGTGACCCAGTATGTTGGTGCTGCAGAGCAATCTGTCCCCTGGTGGAGACCCCTGGTTAATGACAGTTCGAGGAGATCCAGTACATGGTGCCTGCCACAGCAGGGAGTGTGCCGCCACATGTTCACTGGGCTATATATATATATATATATATATATATATATATATACATATATATATATATATATATATATATATATATATATATGTATGCATTTGCAAGTGGCAGCACATGCTTATTGACTTACACTACATGGGTGCAGCACACACTGCCCATGCCAGATTTCCCCAAAATAGAGGCACCTACTTCTCCCCTGGGATGGGTGTGCTGTCTTGCTTTATCATGCTGTTGAGCCCATAACTGAACTGAACTGGCTCACCTGGGCCATAGTCTGGTCTTTGTTCCTCTACATCCTAGAGATGGCACAACCCAGCTGTTTTTTGATAATTATATTAGTAGTGATTTGACTTTATAAGGAGTAGTGTCACATACTTTACTCTGTTTACCAAAGTCGGTGTTAAGCGGTCATTGTTGGTGTGCAGAGGGTGTTGTGGTGTACCTAAGAGCATTAAGTTGTTCATACATTCTTTCACTTTCACTTAGCAGTATACATATTAAGTCTCTTTCTCTGGAGGTTTTAGTAGAATGCATAAAAAGCAACTGAACACCACCACAGTGTGCAGAAACCATCATTACTACTTCAGGACATTTGATTGTCAGTGTGAACTCTTGGCTGTCATTCTTTCTGTGTGGAGCTTGAAGGTCATTTCTGTCCCTGCATGGGTTTTATGCATGTGCTCTGGTTTCCTGTAACACCCCAACAATCTGCTGTAGGAGAATTGGCATTGCTATACTTTGCCTGTAGGTAACTATGTGCAGTGACACAGTGAGCAGCATTGTCACCTCACAGAATAAATTTCTTTGTTGGGGTACTACTGTGCAGTGACACAGTGAGCAGTATTGTCACCTCACATAATACATATCTTTGTTGGGGTGTTACTGTGCAGTGACACAGTGAGCAGCATTGTCACCTCACAGAATACATTTCTTTGTTGGGGTGCTTCCTGTGTAGAATCCTCATGTTCTTCCTGTTGTTGTGTGGGTGTTCTTTGGGTACTCCTTCCTCCCACTTGTGGTGTGTGTGTGTGTGTGTGTGTGTGTGTGTGTGTGTGTGTGTGTGTGTGTGTGTGTGTGTGTGTGTGTGTGTGTGTGTGTGTGTCCGTGCATGTATGTACCCGAGTGCATGTCTACCTTTTCATTCTTGCCCCTGTTGATGACATTGTCTTTATAAGCAGTCATTATAGGAGTCAGAAGTGACTTCATAGCACTGCATGGATTGATTGATGGATATAATAGTACAGTGTATGCCTATGTGTGTGTGTGTGTGTGTGAGTGTGTGTGTGTGTGTGTGTGTGTGTGTGTGTGTGTGTGTGTGTGTGTGTGTGTGTGTGTGTGTGTGTGTGTGTGTCTCTGCATGTGTGCATGTGTATCACTGCATCTTGTGATAGACATAACTTATCAGGGGTATTGTTGGATGTAAAAAAAAATATTCCATGAATTTAAAATTTTAAGTGTGTAGACACACAATATCGAGGGACACATATGTAGATCTTCTGCGCCATAGTACAAAACTGTTAAAATGTACTAGAGGGACTGGTTCATAACCCATAGACTGCCCATGCTCTGGAATAGACTTTCCATACATGTCAAGCAGAGCAACGTGCTGACCGTCTTCAAGAGAAATCTTGATGAGTGGATGAGAAACAGAAAATTCACCCCAGGGATAACTCCAGTGGCTCTACTCGACAGAGGCACTGGGAACTAAGGTTGGGTGGCACAATGCCAGGGCAATCCTATGGCTAGGCTTGTAAAGGCCGCAGGCCCGTCAGCCTAGTACACACCTATGAAGCTATGAACCTATGAACAAGTAGTTATCTTTCAAACACAAAGTTTAAAATGCATCCTAGAGCATAAAGGTCCAGAGAGCTTCTAGTAATCTGGTGGTCTCACTGCTCCAGATGAGTAAGAGGACACTGACACAGACTTAGAAGGGTGGTCCTAGCCTAAAAACCTCTGACCTTGGACTCATCTAGTCTAAACTGTCAATGGACAGAAATACACAAAACCTTTCTATAGCTTGTGCAAAGGCTGGAGAAAGTGTAGCTGTTTTTGTTTAACTTTCCTAACTCAGAATCATACATAGAAAGTTGATACATGTGTAGTCAGTGCTGGCGACAGTGTCATTATTATTACCTTAAGTTTTCTTCAATCAAGCCTCAGTAGTATGCACAGAAACTTGATATAGCTTGTGTGAGGGCCGTAGGCAATGTGGTCATTACCTCTTTTAACTTTCCATGCACTCAAACCCTCAGAGGTTGGTGTAGTAGATTGCTATAGCTTGTCTAGGACAATGTACTGTTTAGAAGCAGCACATTGGAATATGTTGCTGTGATTATTATTATTTTCACTTTCCTCACGATTAAATATCAGGTGTGCATCTCTGGGAGACATCATGTCTGTATACATTTCAAAGAAACAAGATCAAATATGTTTATGCCACAGTTTGCTCTTTAAATTTCATCCCAATCTCCCATCAGAGGAGTATAAAAGAAGTGGTCGCTCTTTGAGATTAGAGGCTGAGGAGGCATGCTATAATAAATGTATCATAGCAACAACTTGAAATATAGTACAGTGGTCATTTATTCATTCACTTTCACCACAGTCTAACACCATAATGTTGAATACCTTTTTTAGGGGGGGGGGATTAAGCACTATTTCTAGGCGATTTGTTTATTCTTTCAAACATTTGTCTTCTCAGTTTATTGTGAAGTGATGTTTTATTTCTTCCTCGAGAAAATCAGACTGAATTTCTTTCTTTAGTCAAGTATTGTTTGTCCAGGCAATTACTGAATCAAATGGTTTAAAAAACTAAACTGCACCTAAGAACATCTGAATGCAATGGCTTCTTATGGCCTAGCAGACACCAGCCCTAAAGCTTAATATAATGATTTCCTCCACCATGACAGCACAGTCTTGGCATATTAACATGTATTGAAAAGATAGAAGAAAAACTTGAAGATTCAGATGAAGTGTAACAAAACAAGAAAGAAGTATTTAGATGATGTGTGGAAGCCAGGATGGGACAAAATGCGGGGAGGCACAAGCGGTTGCAGGGGGAAATGGGACTGGTTTGTGCCAACCTGAGCAGCAGCAGTTTAATGCCGTGCAGTTCAGGAAACTGGTGATGGTATGGGGTGTCCAGTGAAGGCCAGGTGAACACTTTGGAGTCCTTTCCCTAGGCCCAGTTTTACCTAACAGTGGCCCTGACTAGTGTAGAAGAATAACCAGGTAATAATACATGATGAAGTGCGTCTAAAAAATCAGTAACATCATGGCCACATTCTATCTATGGCAACTGTTATTAGTGATGCTTGTATATGATTGTGTGCATATATGGCTGTAATCTATCCTAGACCTTGGTGTGTTTATTACTGAGTCTTCTTTGTGGAAAATAAATAAAAGTAAACATCTTTGCTGTTACAATTAATACAAGGAAATAGATTAACTAAAAATGCAAGAAAATATCTGTGTGTGTGTGTGTGTGTGTGTGTGTGTGTGTGTGTGTGTGTGTGTGTGTGTGTGTGTGTGTGTGTGTGCGCGTGTGCGTGTGTGTGTGTGTGTGTGTGCATCTGCGCACATATGTGCAAATGTAATTGGTCAAAGTGCCTCACCAACAGCTGTTTCTCTATCACAGTCTTGCAGATAACTTAAGAGTTTTACTATAGATTCCTGCTGTCAAATTCATGTATATAGCATTGCATTGTAGTATATATTAGTGGAATGACCTCTTTTCCAACTGTTGAAGAAATTCCTCTTTCCCCAAGTTGCAGTATACTCTACATTTACCATAGTAAGTCAAAGGCGTAAGGCAGAAACTGCCCACATTGGCATTTGGACTTTGAATCATTATGAATAGAAGACTCAATTTCACATTTGCATTCAAGTCAAATTGAATCTCTGCTAATGATCAGGATATGGAGCCATGTTTTGTTCCATGTTTGTACTCAGTTACCCATTAAATATTGTGTGACAATATAAAAAGTTCAGTACTGGTGCAGCTGAAACATCTGAAAGGGAAAACGACCAGGAAAAGAAGCTAAAAATGTTTGTCCTGCAGGTACTTGATATAGACCTTCTAACCACCATTCCCTGTAGAAATTATGCAATCAGTCTTGAATAAAAAAGGACTCAGTAAGTCAAATTGCCAGTAGCAAATTACTGAGGTCACTAGATAATCCTAAATTATTGTCATTACATAACTATACCAAAGCAAGAGACACTGAGCATTACTTAGAAAATCAGTTAAAGGTTATATTAAATTACATGCTCTTGTTGGAAATAAAGAGATG
>NC_056743.1:947148119-947348119 GCF_019279795.1 Protopterus annectens | reverse complement strand
CCAATTAACCATGGCGTATGTTCTGCTGTGAAATCAAGTACAGCATGCAGGTACATCTGAGATATATTACATGCATCTCATACTTGTACTGTAGAATTGACTCATGGTTCACAGTGCAGTGAGGATCTGTGAAAGGACCAGACTTATCGAATTTACTCAGATCCAATATTCTTTTCTAAAAACCAGTATGATTTGCAATATAGAGTTTTGCCATACAGTACTGCACTGCTGCAACAACATAAGTGTGAACAAAATGAATGCTGAGTTTATTTGAAAAGTTGTTAAACAGAGGAATTTCAAAAGGAAAAATAAAGAACTACTACTTATATCATCCTACCGTCACTGAATCATCAGATAGCCAAAGAATGCAAGTCCTTGGTGACTTCTGTTCTTAGTCCATAAGAAGTTTTTAAATTATGCATTTGTAATAATTTTAAAGGAACAGATCATACTCTGTGAAGCTGTTTGGATTTGATACTGATCCATGGTCTACAATGCAGATTTGTAACCCATTAACTATGTTGTTATTTTTGCCAAAGTATGCATCATGGCTCCATTTAGCTTGAGAAATAGTTTAATTCCACCTCCTTTGGGCCTCAAAATCCAGTGGGTTAACCTTGGAGCTAGATTTTAAAATGTGATCAAGAATGAGACTTATTCGGATGTTAAACTGTCTGGAAACCTTTACGATTTCTGTTAATCCCGACCTTCTTCTTCTTCCATTTATCCATAGCTAAACATCTCTTTAACAAATTTGTGAAAGGCATGCAGGACACTTGGGAGACAGAGGTGAAGAACTGCTTCTGATGCCAGCTTTTTCTGATGGATTATTTATTGATGTTGTCACCATTTTCTGCCAATAAAGATAATGCAATAATAATATGAGATATTGCTGCACTGAGTAAGTGGCCAACTCAGATGTTTCAACTTGTCTGCACTAACTGGAGCCTACATTCAATGCAATCAGTGCTATTTTTATTTAGTTTTATTTAGTTAGTTAGTTTTTATTTATTTATTTATTTGGTAAGAGAAATATGAAGTGTTTGTTTACTTTAAAATGGATAACACTTCTGACACTGGATATGAATTTATCACTTATCTCAAGAGTCAGTGATGTGTTTCCCGGCTGTGAGGAGTTGATTACTTAGTTATTTGGACATAATTATCTTCCTAATATCCTAGAAACTGGAAGATTAATCCTGACATTGAGACCTACCTGCTGTAATTTAGATCTGGCCCTACTCACATTTTATTTGCTGTTGTGAAGATATTTGTACTTTTGCAGACTTTTTTTTTTTTTTTGGGTGGGGGGGTTGTCAGGATCAGTGCATTTTGTCTGTGTTTCCTGAAATAGTTGGAAATGATTTTTCTTCTGAAAAGTGAACCTTATGTCTTCTACAGGCTGCAAACTGCAGACATGTCTTGAATACCTGTGTATCCTCACTATAGACTGCATTTGACAAACAGGCTCCCTGACTCATTTCAGCCAGAATTCATGAGGAAGCACAGAATAGGGTATATAGTAGGGCACAGAGTATGGCACAGAGTAGTGCATAGAGCAGGGAGCAGAGTAGGGCACAGAACATGACACTGAGTGGAGTGTGGCATAGGGCACAGAGCAGGGCACGGAGGAGTGAACAGAGTAGGGCACAGAGTAGGGAATGGTGTAGGGCACAGGGCAGGGTACAGAGTAGAGCATGGAGTAGGATACAGAGTAGAGCACAGAGTAGGGCACAGAGCAGGCACAGAGCAGGGAACCAACTAGGGCATAGAGCAAGGGACAGAGTAGAGTGCAGAGTAGGGCACATGGCAGGGCACAGAGTAGGGAACAGTGTAGGTCACAGGGCAGGGCACAGAACAGGGAATAGAGCAGGGCACAGAGTAAGGGCACACAGAGGGCACATGGCAGGGCACAGAGCAGGTAACAGAATAGGGCACATGGTAGGGCATAGTAGGGCACATTTTATAAATAATATTCATCTAGTCAGGGATAAGATACTGTTATTTATCTTAATTCGTATTCAATTGAGTGAAGCACTTGATACTGCAAATCCTCAATATATATTTAGAAACTAACGTGTAATACTAAATATTCATACTGCAAAATATATTATTGTAAATCTAGTAATATAACAGATACACATCACTTTGGGCAATTTACCTTCTTTGCTGTCTCACTTTTACCTTCTTTATTTCATATATATCTTGAAGAGTGGGCAAGCAGTGCCTTTGATTTGGTCAAAATGTTGGATCCTCAAATCAATTTTCTCACAACAGCTTGCATATTGTATACCAGGTTATATTCCTTGCCATCAGCTACATTTTTATTGATTAGGGTACTACAAGGTTGGTGGAAACATAAGTTCATTTCCAAGCTCCTCAAGAGAAAGAACCAGGAAAATATCTTCTGAGGTCAGCGTTATTTTGTCAGCAGACACTATAATAACAGGTTAAGTATGTTATCCATGGTGGTGTTGTTGCCTCACAGCAAGAGGTTCTCCCGTTCAATTCTCGGCTGGAGTGCGGGGAGTGTCTTCTATGTAGAGTCTGCATGTCCTCTCCGCGAGTCAAGTGGTGTTCCGAAAGACATGCATGAATGGGCGTGCCTTCACTGAAGGTTGGGCATCGAGCTGGCAACTCAGCACTGTGAAAATCTACTGCCAATCATTAGCGGACTGGAGTTACGCTGTGGCGATCCCTTACCGGGAAAAGCCGAAAGGCAACAACAAGTACTGCCACAGATTTAGTTCTGAATGTGATTGAATTGAAAGACCAATACACATAAGGTTCAGGTTAAGGCACTTTAATTCTTGCGGCAAGGAGACAAAAACATACATGCAAAAATACAGAGTTTGTCTGATCTGTAACAGGAAATGAAGCCATTCTTATACTGTTTTACAAGACATTGCCTTCTAAAGCTGACGTAATCAAATACAAGCCTACAATATTTTTTTTCACAGCAGATGTTGTTCAATATTTTCTGCTGATATTACATTACATTTCTAGATTTGTGAGAAACTTTTCTTGAAAGATAACATGGCCTCGACAACCACTAGCTAGTTACAATTATTTCTACAGTGCTGTGTTTCATTTCAAGGTATTCTGCTTATTCAAGCATAAAGCAAACACAGATTATAGTTCATATTCTTCAAGCAGTCTTTGTTCTACTTATCTATACTTCCTGCAGCTGTGTATGTTCTCATAGCACAGACAGGGCTAATTGTCTAAGTTTAATAACATTATAGAAAGCAGTATTGTTCTATTCATTATTTTCCTGACCTAGCAGAAAATCATCTGCTTCTCAGTAAATTTCCTAAGACATAAACAAGATTTTAGCTGTGCTGACAAAATACAACGTCAGAAAGCATTCGCAGTTTATATGGATTTATGCAGTATGAAATAGAATAAATGTGTTAACCCTTTTGGGCTTTCTAAAAGCACTAATATACACATTAATACATATTTTTCTAACATTTCCCCCCATTAATACTTTTATTCTACTTTCAAAAGCATAAATGGTTTGTTTCTTCTCTTAACCTCTTCCATTCAGGATTTGCAGTTAAGAGAGTCATTCAGTTTAACTTATGAAAGCATTTCAGTCTTTAACAGTTCTTCAAACTCAGTACTTTGATATAAGGTTTCAGAAACTGACAGGTCTATAAAATCTTTGATCAATCTTTTTCATGCAGGGGATGCCACAACAAACACATACTCCCAACAGGAGCATACCTACACAAATGGAAATCAAGATGTTCATTAGGATGGTACCCCACCCCCCAAACCATTTCTGGAAAAAGTCTGTCAGTGGCTTTGGGCCTGGTTTGGTCATGGCCGACACTTGCTGAATCACCTGAAGATGGTTGTCTATCTCGTGCTGGTTGTCAGGAATGTACGAACACCACTCTTCTTGGATTAAAGCGCACATACCACCTCTCGCTGCTAGGGTGAAGTCAAGAACCATGTGGTTTTGAAGCACCACAGTTCTCATGGCATTCAGTTCATCAGTTACTAATTCAAGAGCGGACAAAGTTGCGTTGCTCATTACTTCGAGGAGTTTAGACAGTTTTCTCAGCTCCCAAATTGATTTTACTGCTCCATTTGCTGGTAATATGCCAGACCATGATATAAAAGTATCACTCAAGTCCATATGTGTTAGTTTATCGCCCATGGAATGATGGTTTCTCCAGCCCGCCTCGATTTGTCCCACTGGATTCTCAGGTTTCTTGACAGGTTTCTTGGTGACCTCTCTTGCATTTCGAATTTTACCTCGAGGCAAAACTGCAGTGTGTTGTATGGCCAGAACCAGGTAACCCAAAAAGCAACTGCCGGACCAATTCTCAGGTAAATATTTGTATGCCTTTTTCCCACACACAAAATAACAATCCTCTACCTTAGTAGTAACCTTGCTATTAACATATACTTGCCCTGCATGAAACATTTTCCTATCAATTATAGACAGTTGTTTAAAAAGAGAATCATTATGTTGTACTTCATTAATTGTTTTATGCATCAATTCAAGAAATGAATCATAGTATGTATTACAATAAGAACCTGCATTATTTGCTTTAGTATAACATTTGTAACGAACTGTCACATTGCAATTGCTCTAACCCACCTGAACAGTATCATTTTTGTAAAAACACACATTTCCCTTCTGTGGAACAGACAAGTGTAATGTTATTTTATCTTGTGATTTAACAGTTATGGTGTCATAAATCAAATTTTCCCAAGTCTCATTGACCCCTAGGGGAACTGCAGTCATTAGTATTCCCTCGTATGCTGTCGGTAAGGCTGTACAAATCCAACAATTCGAAACATTAAAAGTCTCAGCATACACATATTTAATTGCTTGGTAAGTGTTAAAGTTCGGGAGCCAGTCTATAACTAACGCATCGTATTTATTTAGTTCAGCTTGTGTGGCTGGAACAAGGAAAGTTCACAACAAAAAGAACAAGGAAAGGCCACAACAAAAAGATCAATGTCACCAGTATAGTTAACAGGATGATCATGCAATACTTCTGTGGTTGTTCTGCATTCCTGTTTGCTCTGGATTTTGTCATTTTTATTCTTGTTGTGTAACAGTAACAAGATTTTTATCTAGCTCAAAGTTTTTAACCAGTTTACAGTGTGTCAGGTGAATCCAGGATGCACGCTCTACGATTTTGACTGCAGTGGGCATTGACAGTAGCACTTGGAATGTCCCTTCCCGCTTCTGCGTTGTCCAGTTTTTCTTTTTGATGACTTTTACCCAGACCCATGTGCCTGGGACTACTGCTGCTTCTGATGGTCTGGTTTGTTCTTTATCTGAAACAGAATTAAGCTGCAAAAGGTGTTTAGAATTCAACAATTTCCTCATATACTCAGCAAGTGTACAGTCGGCTTCCTGGTCTGCGGGCATGAGAGGTTTCCACTATGGTATATAATATGCACATCCAAATAACTTCTCAAAAGGAGTCAATCACTTTTCATTCAGAACAGTTCTCATGCTCAACAGTGCCAGGGGCAGACAGTACACCCAATTTCTATGTGTCTCTTCGATAAGTTTCCTTAACTTGTTCTTCAATGTCCCATTGTGCCTCTCTACCAATCCTGCAGATTGAGGGTGATACGCACAATGATTTTTTAAAGAAATCCCAAAATACTTGCTCAATTGTTGTATGGTTTGGTTTACAAAATGTGTGCCATTGTCACTGTAGATCTTTTCCGGTATGCCAAATCTAGGAATAATTTCTTTAACAAGGGTTTTCGCAACAGTAGCTGCATCTGGATTTTTGGTCGGAAAAGCTTCCACCCATTTGGAAAACATATCTACAATGACAAGACAATACTTATTTTCACATTTGTTCAGTTCTATGAAATCCATACAGATAGTATGGAATGGATACGGTGGTGTAGGGAAACTCCCTTGCTTGGGCTTTAACGCCCCTTGTGCATGATGTTTATTACAAGCGTGACATGACAAACAAACATTTTTAGTGTAGTTTATAAATCCATATGTTGTGAGCACTCGGTTCACTAACTGTACCATCCACCCTGTTCAGACATGGCATTGCCCATGGCTCAACAAAGCTGCATATCTAAACAAGTTAGATGGCAATATCGGTTTTCCCTCTTTGGAGATGTACAGCCCTTCCTTGAGAATTGCTCCTCGTTTTATCCATCTTTGTTTCTCAACTTGCTTAGTAAGTGTCTGCATTGTTTGTAACATTTCTAAGTCTAACATTTCAGAAGGTTGTAATTCCTCATTCAAAAGAAATACTTCTGAAACTTAAGCTGCCTGCTTTGCAGCTGTATCAGCCCTTGCATTACCTTTTGAAATTCTATCCTGATGCTTGGTATGAGTTATGCATTTACAAATAGCTACTTTCTGAGGTAACTGAATAGATTCTAAAAGATCTAAAATAAACTCTGCATGATTGATTGGTTTGCCAGTAGATGTTATCATTCCTCGATTTTTCCACTGTTGCGTAAAAACATGTACAGTAGAGAAAGTGTACTGGCTGTCAGTAAAAACGTTCATACATTTACTCTTTGCTAAGGTACATGCCCGTGTTAAGGCAATCAGCTCTCCCGCTTGTGCAGATAAGTTGTGTGGTAAAGATTTTGCTTTTACAATCTCAGTATTAGAAACTACTGCATATCCTACTAGGTTCTGTCCGGTGGGACCCCTTTTGCATGAGCCGTCCATGTAGTATGTCACCTCGGCATCATCCAAGGGAACATCTGTAAGATCTTTTTTAGGCAGTGTCTTTTGCTCAATCTCCTGCAGGCAGCTGTGCAGTGTGCCATCTGCAAGAGTTGGAAGCAAGGTAGACGGATTCAAAGTCGTGCATCATTCAATTGTCATATGAGGTTGGCTCAACAATATAGTCATACAGGAAAGATGCCTAGCAGGAGAAAGATATGCTACTTTTTCTTGCAGTAAAATAATCACGACTGCATGATGCACTCTCAATGTGAGAGGGTGGAACAACACTACTGAGGCCGAAGCCTGCACTGCCATTGCAGCTGCATCTACTGCTTGTACACAGTGGGGTAAAGACCACACCACTGGGTCCAGTTGTGATGAATAGTAAGCAATGGGGCATTGCTTGTCCCCATGCTGTTGTGTTAGCACTGATGTCATATAACCTTGCTTACAATCTATAGTTTGGAAAAAACGTTTATGATAGTTTGGTAATCCTAAAACTAATGAGGATGCTATCAACTGTTTCAATTTACAGAAAGCAGATTCTGCTTCTGGTGTCCATTGTAATGAATCTTGTGCTGCCATAGGCTTCTTGTATATCAAGTTAGTCAGAGGTGCAGATTCCAAAGCATATTTTGGGATCCAGCTCCGACAAAAATTGGTCGTACCCAGGAAGGACATCATTTCCTTCTTGGTAGTAGGTTTCGGTGCTTGTAAAATCGCTATTTTTCTGTCCTCATCTAATGTTCTGTCCTCTTTGGATATTACATATCTTAGGTATCTAACTTGCTTTCTCCAAAGCTGCAATTTGTTTTTATTTACTTTATGTCCCTGAGTGGCTAAAAATTGTAACAATGCTACTGTATCCTCTTTAAAATCTTGCTGGGTGGGGGCTGCCAGCAGGATATCATCAACATAAAGTAAAATCTGACTGCCTCTTGGTGGGGTAAATCCCGCCAAGTTGCTTGCCATCTCTTGTGAGAATATTGTTGGACTTTCACAATATCCTTGTGGTAGTCGCGTGTATGTATACCTTTTCCCCTGAAATGTGAATGCAAACCAATGTTGGCTGTCAGGGTGTATCGGTATCGAAAAGAACGCATTGCTGATATCTATCACAGAAAAATATTTCTGTTGAGGCTTCAAATCATTTAATAGGGTGTGTGGATCTGGCACCGTAGGTGCCCTTGGTATTACTGCATCATTTACAGCTTGTAAATCTTGGACCATACGCCATTCTCCATTTGCTTTCCTAACAGGAAATAAGGGTGTGTTACATGGTGAATCAGGTGATTCCACCAGTACTCCTTCCTTAAGTAAAGTTGCTATGATAGGTTTGATTCCTACCTCTGCATCTTTTCTCAAGGGATACTGTCTCCTTTGTGGTCTAAATGCTGACTTTGGCATAATAGTGACTGGTCCTGCTGTACGAATAAGTCCTACATCTGATTTGCCTGTTGACCAGAGAGTTTCTGGTATGCTTTTAAGGCATCTTCTTCCTCTTCTGATAAGAGTGCTAATCAGCTGTCCTTGCTACACTGTAAGTGTACAGCTGGGTGTGTCTGTGTTATCCATTTTAACTTCTGCTTTTGTACTCCCTGTTTTGACAGTTCTAACTCTGTCTGTTTTCCCATCTTGTGACTTTTTCTCCTAGGTCTGCCCATTTTACATTTTTGTCCTTAGTTAAGCTTACATGTGGTAATCGATTAGATTTATAAAGTGCAAAGAACTCCTGGGGTAATGAATACCTAACTATACTGTTCCCTTTTATGTCCCAGTACAGATTACGTAATACTAACCTGTTTGCATGGTTTCTAAACAACTCTTGCTCATATTCTTTATCAGGTCCTGGTGTGCTACAATAAAACAGAGTACAGTGCAACAAATGTTGTTTATCATTGTCAAGGGAGGGGAACTTACTGACGGCTACGTTCATCAGCTCTTTGGTTACTGCCCCTGGACCAGTCGTAACCAAGTCCTGGCTGTACCAATAAAATGTTTCACCCTGCGATCGCACTGCAAAAGTATCAATTTGTCGCTGTGCTTCCATACCCTGCATAGTTGGAACTACCACTATGCCAAATAGCTGCATAAAGTCTCCGCCCAAGAGGTTTACTGGGCATTTTGCAGAAACGACAATTTTGCTTTTCTGTGTTAATCCTGAAACAGGATCAGTTATTGCAATGTTATGGGAGAGGGGCTCCCGATACAGCTGTCCATTAGCTGCTTTCACTAATATGTAATCAGGTGACTCCGAGTTCTCTGGCAGTTTGGAGGGATGCACCAGGGTCTGCGATGCCCTTGAGTCACACAAAAATGTGACTTCCCTCCCTTCTACCAGGAGTGTAACTTCTGGTTTTGTGTCTGCTAAATAGAGCTCCAAGCTCAATAAAGCTAAGTCCAAAATTTAATTTTCTTCACTATCCGTGACTTCATGTACTTCCTCTGTTTCTTCTGTCACATCCTCTACTCTCTCTATCACATTTGCATTTATCTTTTCTCGGCTATTGTCTTCTAGTGATTCCTGGCTATCATATAGTCAGTCCTCACCCTCCTTATCTTCCATGGTTGCCTTCTTATTTTTCTTGCAATCCCTTGCCAAGTGTCCCTTTTTACCGCATTTAAAGCACTCCCCCTTTTCTTTCGCCCTTCAAAGTCCTCTGATCGTTGATCAGATTGTTTGTTTCCCTGGGCATTTTTCTTGCCCTTTTTCCCGGACTGTACTACATATACTTCTGCTCCATCTTCTACAGAAAATACTTGGGCTTTCTTTTTCTTTTTGCTATTAAAATGCTTCTCGGCATGTCTAGCATATTCAAGTAGTGACTGCAGTCTACTTGTACGATGATCTACCATGTGCTTTGTAATAAAGCTGCTTATGGGTGCAATACTGCCTTTTAAAAATGCATTCTTTAACTGCTGTTCATACGGGGAATCATGTGTTTGATCTTCAGGTACCTGCATTCCGCAATGGTTATTAAAACACTCTAATAATCTAGCATAATATCTGTCAACAGTTTCACCTTCTTGTTGGATGCATTGATTAATGCAAGTCCAGTCTGCCCTAGGCTATCTTTTATGTGGCACCACGGGATTTGTTATAGTCTCTCCAGAATGACTACCTTACCATTCTGTTTCCCTGATCTATGACAAGACAAGCAATCTTTTTGTCCCTGACAAAACAATTCAAATCTAGCACCTGATCTAAAACAGAAAAAGGTAAATCTCACCTTACCTGAGCCCTCGTGATTGATCACCTGGTTCGAGGTAAACCTGCCCTTCAGTCACAGATCAGAAAGTAGCTGGCCTCTTTTGTACGACAATTCAGTCGGAGGTCTTTTCAGATAAGAAGAACCGATGTGGTTTCTTCCCTGTATTGTTTCACGCCACCTGGCCTGTCTGATCCGGGCAAAGTGGAGGTTTCTGGTCCGAAGGACCAATCTGTCAAAGGAAAAAACTTCAAAGACCAATACACGTAAGGTTCAGGTTAAGGCACTTTAATTCTTGCAGCAAGGAGACAAAAACATGTATGCAAAAATACAGAGTTTGTCTGGTCTGTAACAGGAAATGAAGCCATTCTTATACTGTTTTACAAGACATTGCCTTCTAAAGCTGACGTAATCAAATACAAGCCTACAATATTGTTTTTCACAGCAGATGTTGTTCAATATTTTCTGCTGATATTACATTACATTTCTAGATTTGTGAGAAACTTTTCTTGAAAGATAACATGGCCTCGATGACCACTAGCTAGTTACAATTATTTCTACAGTGCTGTGTTACATTTCAAAGTACTCTGCTTATTCAAGCATAAAGCAAACACAGATTATAGTTTATATTCTTCAAGCAGTCTTTGTTCTACTTATCTATTCTTCCTGCAGCTGTGTATGTTCTCATAGCACAGACAGGGCTAATTGTCAAGTTTAATAACATTATAGAAAGCAGTATTGTTCTATTCATTATTTTCCTGACCTAGCAGAAAATCATCTGCTTCTCAGTAAATTTCCTAAGACATAAACAAGATTTTAGCTGTGCTGACAAAATACAAGGTCAGAAAGCATTCGCAGTTTATATGGATTTATGCAGTATGAAATAGAATAAATGTGTTAACACTTTTGGGCTTTCTAAAAGCACTAATATACACATTAATACATATTTTTCTAACAGAATGTATATACTTTCTTTTTGGAAGATTATTAGAAGGTATAGTGTGCTGCGGTGGTGGTGCTGCTGCGGTAGCGTTGTTGCCTCACAGGAAGACGTTGTCCTGTTCGATTCTCAGCTAAAGCGTCTTCTGTGTAGAGACATGTGTGAATGGGCGTACCTTCGTTGAAGGTTGTGCGTCAGGCCTGGCAAGTCGGTACATAAAAATCTACTGCCAATCATTAGCGGACTGGAGTTCCACTGTGGCGACCCCTAACCGGGAGAAGCCGAAAGATACAACATAAGAAGGTATGGTGTAAAAATCCCTATATCTGTAAACAGTACTCTTTTTTGCCTTTGTTCATGTAAAACCATCTACCATGATGTGTATCTGTATAGATTTATACTGAGATTGCTAAGTGGAAATCTGTCAAGGGTGTTAGAATGAACCATAATAAGACTTGGGTATTAATTTTGCACCATCAACAACTATCCTCTTTACTTAGCTGCATAATTAAGGTCTCTACAGTGAAGTTATAGCTATGAATCCAGTGATGAATAACAGCTGACTGCATGTTTTAGAACAAGAAACAATAACTAACAAAAACAAGTCATTATTACGAAAATGCCTTGTCTTGAAAGCATACCTGCTTTTCTTAAAAAATACTTTGAACAGTCATGTGATTATAGCTTTGCATTTGTAATTGAAATATTACTAGATTCTTATCTTGCATTCTGTTCTGTAAAGAAATGCTGTAGATGCTGCTTATGAGACAAAAAATCGAGAAGGAAATTTAAAGTCTGCTGAAAGAAAGAATGGAGCATTTTTGGATTCTCTCCACCCAACTACCTTGCCCAAAAGTTATTATTTTGCTCATTTCTTTCCCTATCATCTGTATCCATTACCACTGCCAGGACAATATCAGCACTGTCAGAGGAGCTGCACCATTATCCCTATGGGCTTAGGCTTTTTTACATGGTGCCCTACACCATAATCCCACAAAGATCTTGGTTGGACACTTATTTAGGACTTGCTACATTGGGGACGCACTTACAGACCTAGGCCAGATGAAGTACACTCACTATGCTTGGCAGACCAAAAGTAGACCATACAGTCTATGAATAAGCCAGCAACTAATGCTTTTGTGCCACGACATTGCCACCTCCCTCTTTTCATAATTGGCGACCTTACAGTGACCAGTCTCTCCCATCTCTGCCTGGCCAATTTCTACAGCTAGTTGGGCTGCCTTTGTGACTCAGGTTGCTGGGATGCAATCAAGCCCGCATCCCGCTGCACCATGGAAGGGACTTACAAAAGGATCAAATATGCTAAGCAAATATCCTTCAGAGGAGACACAAAGCCACTGAAGAAATTTGTTCTCAGACTAAATACAAATAAATTACTAAGGCAAATAGAAAGTTAACCCACATATCAAGAGTAAAGACGTATGCTAGTGGTTTTAACACACGAGCTTTAGATCATATTATTCCTTTCCTCAGTCTGCAAACGTTTGTCCACTGATTCCTTATAAATTAGTTATGTTTTGAACTTTAAGTCTTCTGTCAATGTTTCTACTGCATACAATTCGGACTTTCTTGTGGCCTCAGTTTTAGGATCACCCCAAGCTGACTCACCTCACCCATGTCTGCTAACCCTAGCTCATATTCCTAATACTACACATTACCATATGACAAATGCTTTCCCTAGAAGAACTCCTACAGAAGAAACTTGGATACATATACTACCCACAAACTAGCACCCATACCCATGCGCAACACTAAAACTATCCCTTTACCAATTCCTAACCCATAAATTCTGATAAATACTGATAAACACACACACACACACACACACACACACACACACACACACACACACACACACACACACACACACACACACACACCACTAAATCTATCCCTTACCTTGCCCTTACTCTAAATCTAACTTGTAAAAACTTAGACATGCAATCCCATCCCACTTCTCTTAATAGTAAACACACAGTCTTCCCACTTTCAACAAATACAGCGCTCGACAAAAAGTGCTCATGATCTATTTCCACATCCAAACACACAGTCAACAAAACTGCAATTCTGCACATTAACAGAATCATATATATATATATACATATATATATATATATATATATATATATATATATATATATATATATATATATATATATATATATATATATATATATATATATATATATATATATGTGTGTGTGTGTGAATAGATAGTATAGATATATAGATCTATAAAACAGACATCTGTAGACATAAAGATATGGCTATATAGATATTGATAGAAATAGAAATACAGATGAATGAGAGAGAGGGGGAGATATCGGCAAAGTTGAAATTTTTGGATTCTTCTCAGACTATATCCCCTTTGGAGGAGAATAAAGTGGAGGTATTATCTTTCCCCAGCACTTTTTACTTGCTGATAGGTACTGGTGATCAGATTAGTATTATATAACATGCATCTTACATGTTTTCTTCTACTTGCTTTTAATTGTCAGGCTCAGAGAGGAAACATTAAGACATGATGCAGTACCTTTTATTGGACCAACATCAACTTTCCAATTACTCAAGCTTTTAGGCTAGCTTTTGAGTTTTTGGGCTTTCAAGCTATGAACCATATTAGCCTAAAAACTTGATTAACTGGAAAACGTTTGTTGTTCCAATAAAATGTATGACATCATGTCTGTCTTTTTGTATACTTTGTTAGTAAACCAACACCACATGCATTTTTTCCTTACTTACTTAATTATTTATTTTCTACCAAGCTGAGATAGAATAATTCAGTAAGATACCAGGTATCTTTCAATATGTAACTGAATGTACTGCATAAGAATACATCAGGGATTGTGAAAGAAAGCACATTATGGTGATAAGATATTCATAATAACATGACCAGGAACTGTCTTCCATGAATGTGAAATGGGCATTAGTGAAATATTTTGCCTTATTGCAGACAGTGACAAGAGAAGGTAAAACAATAACTGACACATCAAGATATCATCTGTATGACAACACAGACTGTACACTATTTTATAGAAATATGTTTATATGGATTATCATGGCTAGGCATCTCATTCGTAAATACTTTTGCTTAGATAGTAAAGAAATCTGGCCTTCTACTTAAGAAAAATCATGTTAGCTCTTCAGAGTAATTTAAAACTCCCAGTATATGAGCCAGAGAAAGGGAAACAATATAACTGTAAATACTGAATGCAGTTATTGATGTCATATGTGGAGAGAGACAGATGTCATTGTAAAACTGGGCGATTATCATTTCAACTTCATCAGTTCTGGAGTAAAGTGTTACTTAAAATGGTTTAAATGTCATCTACTGAAGTTCAACAGCAAAATCACTGAGGATATTCATTTTAAATTTAGATGACAATGGTAATCATGTAAACTCTTTAAATACATTATCCCCGGAATTCATGAAGCTCGGAGCAAGGACGATTTTAGCCTTGCCCCGAGTGTCCTCCTTACAGATGGTGCAGCAGCACCATATGAATATTTATGAGGATGCACTGCCGCACCCTTGACATACACAGGAAACATGTGCGAGTGCAGTGGGCGTGTTGAAGTGCTCTACGGAGGCTTAAACATGCCCCCACAGTTTGCACAACCTACAATGCTTACTATTGGAGCCTGCCTCTAATAGTAAGCAATTAATTCAATGTCCATGGATACTGAAATGTATGCTAAGCATTCAAGAGTGTCCACAAACAATGAAATCAATGAAATAAAATCAAAGTAGTACACACACAAGCATGTAGTGGAATGTTGAGCCCCTGTCCCTAAAACTATCACAATTAGATTCCCCGCGTCCCTATTTTACATTTGTATTGCTTCATTATTGAAAGTGTAAGCAAAGTGCAGCGTGTTTGCTCGTTGCTGCCCTCTGCTTAGTGTAGCTTACACATCAAAATCATCCAAATAGAAAAAAACATGCAGAATCAATGCTAACATCAATATTGTACTGGTTAGAGCATCTGCCTAACGAACAGGCATTCATGGTTCGAGTCCCACTATAGCACATATAATTTTCCATGTGGAATGTGTATATGAACATATTTATACATCTTTTTGCTGTATAACCTACATAATAACATGTAAATGTGAACTGGAGTACTGCATGAAATGTTTAACTAATGTCATTTAATCAAAGTGGTAGTGTCATAATGAATAAGGCACTAGTAAGCAGGTGTAAGC
The DNA here is from genome assembly GCF_019279795.1 of Protopterus annectens. NCBI lineage: Eukaryota > Metazoa > Chordata > Ceratodontiformes > Protopteridae > Protopterus > Protopterus annectens. The sequence continues at coordinate 947,333,055 of NC_056743.1, read as the reverse complement.
ACAAATAAGCAGTAGTAAACATATATAAGTACCAGTAAGCAAGTCTATGTGCATTTGCACAGGTGTAAGCAATGCCCACACACATTAAGCTTAGTAGAAGCTAACTGAATTTAAGAAACTAACTGGAAGATAGCACAGCCTACCATTGTGCAAACACGCACACACCTGCTCACAACTGCTTAAAAGTGATTTAATCACTCTGTATCCAATGGCCCTTGTTCTGCCCAGCAACAAAATAAATGGCCTCTGCAAAGGTTAAACCCAGGAGCCTGCACACCACAGCCAATGTGATTCACCACTAAGCCATGGCAGATATACATAAATCTGATGTTATCAAAACATATCGTCCAGCACAGTCATATAGCAGCATAGGAAATGTATATAATTATGTAGATGTATGTGCATGTGTATGTACAGATATAATATATATATATATATATATATATATATATATATATATATATATATATATATGAAGAATGAACGTCGTGACAATAAAGCATACAAAAAGAATGAGAAGGAAAACAACAGCAACTCCTGTATTATTTAGTGCTGTCATCTTATGTCATATCAAGCTGGGCAGGGGTGAGCAAATCATTGCTACTCAAACCACAGGCAGGATACTACCAGGCGGGGTAACAGTGTCGATCTGCTAAGTCCTGGTGGGACTACCCAAAAATTGTTAGGTAGTTTGGACTTCTGACCATTACACAAACAAGGGCAGGTATGTTCAAGGACCAAATGGTGGGAGAGCCTGATGATACATGGGTTGGGACAACATACGTATAGGGTCCCTAACGCTGGGTAGAGGGCAATGTGTGGAGGTGTGTTATGGCTGTGAAAGCAACTGGAGAATGGATGGTTTGCATATATGTCGAACTCGGGTGGGGTGGAGGAACCATGGGTATGAAATTATGGATCCAGGCATGTCACAGTTGGATGGCCTGGTTCTAATTGGACCACATCGTGGAGGTCAGTGAGTTCGTTATAAGTATATATGCAAACACACATGCATACATCTATATGTAGAAGTACATTCCCTGTACCACATTCATTCCTTTTGCAGACATAAATAACATGAAAGTGCCCCTACAAACCTCGACAGTAGATAGAATAATAGGTTGTACATAAGAGTGAAGGGACAAATTTGCAAAAATGCAGAAGTGTGTACTTTGTCTGGAATCTGCAAAAATGCAGAAGTGTGTACTTTGTCTGAAGTCAGTGCTGTTCTCAAAAAATAAAATGTGAGGACTTTCTCACTATGAAATAGTTCAATCATTCCTGTGATCTGTCTGCTACGGCAATGCCAATCACTAAACCGGTCCTATTTGTAATATAATTTCGTCAAACTCATACATTATTAATCTTTCATGTGTAACGTGTGCATTACCACATAGTCATAGTTATTAACTTATTGTAGTGTCTTGTTAATGGGAGTAACGATGTAATGAAGTATAGAGTCTAATCTTGAAATAAAGACGTGTGTCCCAGGTGGGGCAACCCAAAAATTGTGAATAGTGTCCTCTGGGTCACTCATTTCATCAATGTTTGTGGACTAAAAAGTTGGGATGTCTGAGGATATGTGGAGTGAGTCAACCCATGTGATGGGTCTACAGGAGTAGGGAGTGGCCAATGTGTAGTGGTGTGGATAAACCGTGTATCCAACTGGAGAATGGATGACTGCTGTGTCAGTGAAGTGTTGGGGTGGGTGTTTGGGGAACTAGGATCCATGGATATATGGGTATATATGCAAATGAAGCAGCACAGCAATAGTGTAGTTGTTAGAGCATGCGCCTAATGAACAGACATTCCCGTTTCGAATCCCACTGCAGCACATATCATTTTCTATTGGTAATCTGTATATGAACATATTTTGACATCTGTCTGCTGTATAACCTGCATAATAACAAATAAAAGTGAACTGGAGTGAAGTGTCAGTGTCATAATGAATAAGGCTCTAGTAAGCAGGTTTAAGCATAAATAAGCAGTAGTAAGCATATATAAGCACCAGTAAGCATGTTTAGGTGCGCTTGCACTGGGGTAAGCATTGCCTACACAGATTAAGCAAAGTAGAAGCTAACTGAGTGTAAGAAACTATAACCAGAGTTTAGCTTTGCTTAGCTCCGCACAAACCTGCACACACTAGCTCACAACTGCTTTAAAGTGCCTTAATCACTCAGTACCCAACAGCTCACGTTCTGCCCAGCAACAAAATAAACAGCTTTTGCAAGGCTTGAACTCAGGACCCTGTACATCATAGTCACATTAGTTAACCACTACACCATGATAGCAATACATATAAAGGAGGTATCATCAAACTAATCCTCACCACAGGGAAATCAAATCAAACATGTGAACTGAATTTATGTACAATGTAATGTTCTATAGCCCGCCACAGGCCATAGATATGTGAATTGGAGTACTGCAGTAAACATAGAGTTGAGGTGTCACTGTAATAAAGTTTTGAAGACCCCAGGATCCCATACAGTGTATGTACACATGACTCACGGATACCAGACACATATATAACCTGCAATGAATAAGACATCATTGACAAAAGGCAAATATAATGCAAGATAACCAATAAGCAATGCTAACCGCAGCACAGCCCAACTAAGTAATTGTAAGCAATGTGTAGGGAAGCTATACAATATGCCCACAGGTACACCTCTTTAAGCAGTGCCAACCTGACGTACGCAGGTGTGCCCATAGCTTAGCCTTTTCGAAAGAGACCAATTATGGAAAAGTGCGGGAATCCGGCCCTACTTCAACCGAAGAGGTGGGAATACGGCTCATAACTGGTTGTAGCATTCCCCTTTAGGCAGAATGGCTGGAGTGGGAGAAGGCACTCACTTTAGAGCGCAGCACTGGGGCATCCAGGAGTCCAAATTCATGGTATGGCTCCCGGTAAAGCATCGTGTCAGGAGACTACTGCAGGGCCAGTACCAGGGCTTGCAGTACAAAACGGAGGCCTGGGACAGTCTCGCTCGTGACCTCACTAGTGCCACAGGTATCCACCGGACTGGTGAGCAGGTCACGCACCACCATGCAGACCTGAAGCGGCGGAGGGGGGATGTCCTGGAACAGTGGATCCAGGAAGCAAGGCAAATGCAGAATGCCCCAGAACTGAGTAAGTACTCCTTCCACTACATAGTTAATAATTGCCTAGTTTGTGTATACTATGGATAGGTATGGCTAAATATCACTGTACTTTTCTGACAGCTGCAGATGAGCGTGCTGCGAACCAGCAAGCCTATGATGCTAGGCTGCAAAGGATGTGACGCGAGGCAGGTTAGTAAATAGCCTGCATGTACTGTCATAACAAAGAAATGTAAGAGCCTAAGAAAGTGTTGTACCAGTATACAGAATTGTGTAATATGCTGCGACTAAAGGTGTAACCCTTGCATTGCTTCTGTTTACTCTGCAGTCATATGTTGTACTATTGCAGTTATTAAATAGTACTGTTGTAGTAAGCAATGTTGCCCACGCTGTGGTATGCAGATAAAATGTGTATGAAGTGCTGTATAACAATGTTGGAAGTGCAAACAGGTCAGTCATATTAGACAAAATACATTTCAAAGCCTCACAACAATTGCTTGATAGCATAGTGTACAGTGATCTTAACTGTAATGCTTTTGTCACACACAGCAGGGCTTTGGATCCCAGGAGTGTTAGTAAGTTGTATGCATAATCATTCCGCACAACTGCACACAGTTTGTTAGAATGTTCAGAGAGAAAGCTGTATGCATATTTACACTTAACAACTGTACAGATATTGCTAGAATGCTCATATAGAGAGTGGTATGCATATTCATACCCCTCAACTGTTCCAATCTGCCCAATATGTCCTGATAAATGGCCCACATCACCTGCCTTTTGCCCTGTTCCCCTGACAAATTAGTGTGATGATACAAGAAATGTAGGCAGCTGTTAATGACATATAATTGATAGTCAGACCTGTACATAGTTAGAGAATGTACATGCAAACATATCTGTCATCCCAGCATCTCACCCAAAGTGTATGAGAGCAGTCTTAAAACATGTTGCATTAACATCTGCATCTTGTCAAGTCTGTATGTAAGACACAGGTCCTGTACATACTAATCTACAAACATACCATTGTACAATATAACGTCATTGGGTAGTGTAATAATACATGTAAGGAACAGACCACTGAAGTAACTATGAATGTTGTGAAAAATACAAGGATATATTAGTTGTTAATTGAACTCTCTCTCTCTCTCTCTCTCTCTCTCTCTCTCTCACCCCTACCATATGTGCAAAAATAACCGATTTACACAACTCATTTGGTATGTCTGCACGCCTAAACTTTGTTGGGACATATGTTCTATTGGTTTATAAATATTCACATCTGTTTCTATGCATGTGCCATGTTAAAATACTCCCATATTGGTGGCATGTTGCCATCAATGAAATCTGCATGTTGTTGTAATGGCCACTGTTTACCCATATATGCATGTGTTCTACCTGCTCTGCAACGGTTTTATATCCGGTGCCCTGGGTAATGGGAATACCTATGCATGCTGTTATAACTAATCGTGAATGCTGTTGACTATTACTAATCCATATCTGCCTTAAACATGCTACAGCATAGCTCATATGGGAAGGCCGGTCCCAGCAGACCCACCTATCCCACCTCAGCTGGCCATGGCACCAGGCACCAGCACATCCTGGGCCCAGCTTGGGACCTCCTCATCCATTGGCCCTGCACCACCTTCAGGTGGAACTGCCACAGGGGATGGGGCTCGACCCCCCCTCTGGGAGCAAGAGCAGACAGGAACCTGTCACCCATGGTACGGTCTGGGCCATGGTGCGTAGAGAGCTCAACAGGGAGATTTGAGACCACCTATGCCAGCTTGAGGGCTGAGTGGCACAACTAGAGGGTGAGCCTGCCCCTCCTACACAGCCCCCAGCACAGCCACCTTCTGGGCTGTGAAAGTGCAGTGGTGACTGACTATGGGTGGGGACGTCAGTCCCACTGTATCCATTTGTGGGCTCATGAGCTTGTGACTTCCAAACACCCCTCCCCGTCCAAGGTGTTTCCCCACACATGTGTCATATACTGCCCCTGTATGCGTCTTGTTTGTCTTGTATGCCATCCTACACAACCTATCCTCCTTGATCATACCTACTCTCCTTCCCTAATATCCCACTCTCACCTAAAAATAAAAGAAAAAAAGGGCAATCTGTTCCCGCAAAAAAAGCACGCCCCATACATAGCTGTCCATTTCGCACACATGTCCACTGGACACATGTAAACATTTCTAACTGGCATCACAGCATATTATTGTTGTCCTCACCCCTCTCTCAGGGTTGTGAGTGTCCAAATGCACCACCAAATTTGTTGCATATGCACAGCCCTTGCTGTAGAAGAAATGAGCAGCTATGGACCTTCCCTACACCCTCCTGCACATCCCTAGCTACCTTGCCTACTGTCTTTCCCTCTTTGTGCCCCTTTTTCACCACTTTCCTATCACCCCTTTTTTCTTTTCTTTTAAGGAAATTAGTGCGGGGGTTAGTGGGAGTAAGCACTTTTAAGCAGTAGTGAGTGGGTTCCAGCCTGTTTGCACGGGGGTAAGCACTGCCTACACAGGTTAAGCAATCTAGAAGGTAACTGAGTGTAAGGAACTGTAACCAAAAGTAACCACTGCTTACCGTCACACAAACCTGTGCACAACCGCTCACAACTGCTTAAAAATGCCTTAATCACTCCGTATCCAACGGCCCTTGTTCTGCCCAACAACAAAATAAACGGCCTCTGCAAGGCTTGAAAGCAGGACCCTGCACACCACAGCCAATGTGATTTACCACTAAGCCATGGCAGATATGCAGACATCTAATGTTATCACAAACATATCATCCAGCACAGTCATTCAACAGTATAGGAAATGTATTTCATTATGTAAATGTATGGATGTGTGTGTGTGTGTGTGTGTGTGTGTGTGTGTGTGTGTGTGTGTGTGTGTGTGTGTGTGTGTGTGTGTGTGTGTGTGTGTGTGTGTGTGTGTCTGAGAGTGTGTGTTTATGTCCAGATATATCTACATACATAGATGCAGATATATATAGATATAGCAAGAACAAACCATGTGACAACAAAGCATTAAAAAAGAATGGAAAGGAAAACTCCAGCAACTCCTGTATTATGTAGTGCTGTTGTCCTATGAAATATCAAGACTCCCTCAGACAGACATGTGTCATTAATACACAGTAACATTTGTACATTGCCCAAATACATTACTATGAGCATTTTATTTACATTTACATTAACAAAACAGTTCCTGTCCAATCACAATGTGAGAACAGTACTCTTGCAAGGTGCTGTGTGCAACATCATCATCATTAAAAAGTTAAATGGGGTAACCATATAGGGACCGATAGTGTCGTGTGTACACTGGGGTCATCTGCATCATGTGTAATTGGAACCTTTAGGAGTCATGTGCATACGAGGATCGTGTGCCTGAGATTGGGGTGAGGACAACAGTAGTATGTTGTGATGCAAATTAAAAAGGTTACATGTGTCCAGTGGGCACGTGTGTGAAATGGACAGCTATGTATGGGGCAAACATTGTTTTGGGAACAGACTGGCCTTTTGTTTCCATTGTTGTAAGGTGAGAGTGGGATGTTGGGGAAGGAGAGTAAGTATGCTCGTGGAGGATAGGTTGGGTAGGATGGCAGACAAGACAGACAAGACAGCATACATGACATATATGACACATGTGGGGGGGAAACATCTCGGATGGGGAGGGGTGTTTGGCAGTCAAAAGCCCATGAGCCCCCAAATGGAAAAAATGGGACAGAGGTCCCCAGCCATGGGCAGCCACCACTGCACCTTCACAGCCCCAAAGGTGGCTATGCTGCGGCCTGTCTAGGAGGAGCAGGCTCACCTGCTAAATGTGCCACTCTGCCCTCGAGCTGGCCTCAAAACCCCTTATTGAGCTCCCTATGCACCACGGCCTGGACCGTATGACGGCTGACATGTTCTTGTCTGGACCTGCTCCCAGGGGGGTTAAGCCCCATCCTTACTGGTGGTTCCACCCGAAGGTGGTGCAGAGCCAGCAGAGGTGGAGGTCCAAGGCTGGGCCCCAGACGTGCTGGTGTCTGGTGCCATGCCCAGCTAAAGTAGGACAGGTGGTTCTGCCAGGACCTGTAATCCCATACAGCCCATGGTGCTGCAGTTCTAACACAGATAAGGCTTAGTAATAGTCAACAGCAGTCAGGATTACTTATAACAGCATGCATAGATACTACCATTAAACCAAGACAACAGATATCATACATTTGCAGAGGGAGCACAACGCATGCATATATACTGCATGACATCTGTCCAAGCGTATATGACTTGTGACTGCAGCTATGAACAGTGGCCCATTATTGGAATGTCACTGTGATAACCTCAGACAGTGACTGTCATACCACTGTTTCATGTGACATATGTCCAATCATGGATGCGATGTCAGTAACTCTTATCACTGTCATCGTGTACTGACTGCAAACCTCACACTATGCTTCTGTAGTTCACAGATGTGTGTTCTGTGAGTAACACAAGAAACAAATGGTTCAGCACACTGATCAGTTCACAGATGACCCTACAGATGGGGGTTTCTTCACAAACAGAGCACTGTGTTGTCAGTTATTAAAACATGCAGACTAGCCATTACCACATATGTGAATTGGAGTGCAGCAGTAAACATAGAGTTGAGGTGTCACTGTAATAAAGTTTTGAAGACCCCAGGACCCCATACAGTGTATGTACACATGATTCACAGATACCAGACACATATATAACCTGTAATGAATAAGAAATTAAAGTGGTAGTAGTCTGAATGAAGCATAGCTACACTTACATGCTCTTGTCAGGTCTGGCACATCACCCTCCTGTCTTTAGGCTATTTTCCACAGTGTATGTTTGAGGAATATCCAGATTTCATCTGTGATGCTGTTTACCAAACACCAGATCCAGGTTCCACTCACAGCGACTATCATGGACAAACACCAATATGATGTTCCTAAAAATTGTACTGTGTTTCCATGCAATTGGCTATGGGAATGTCACCACAGCTGTTCCACATGCAATCAGCTAGAGGAGGAATGCAATAGGTGCAGAGGCCATCACCTGATCATAACCATCACTTACAAAACACAAGCTGCTGCTGTGCAGGTGTACATCTCCACATCCACCAGAGAGTGTGTTGGAGGGACAGACAGAGGCAAAGTACATCAGAGAAGGGCTGGGAGACTAAAACCTAAGCATCTTCGGTCACACACCTACCAGTGCATGGGTTTAAACCCCTGACTGACTAGCCATTACTATTACAAGTGCATGCAGTTACTCCATGTGACACATAGCTGACGTGTTGGTGTGTTGTAAGAACACATATGTGTGCTGGTGAGCGACATCTGCAACAGAGATATAGTAAACATACATTAGGTATAGCACACATGGCTGTCCACATGAACAGATGTCATTGTCAACACAGCCACACTCTCTAAGGGACTCAGACACATTGGCACACTTTGGCAGGGTCACAAATACACTTCCTAATGACTTAGTTTGTCACACTACAGTAATGTACAGGTATTACATGCACCATAGGGATTATCCTGAGGTTCTATGGGCTTGGGCATGTGAACGTGTCTGAAATTGGTCAGTATGCTAATGGGGGTTATACTGGGTGTGACTGTGGTTGGGAACATCATATCCCACATGCAGACACAAGGTGCCAGTACTGACATGCATGTGTGCATTGCTTCATGGGTGTGTAGTGGTTGGCTGTCCAAGATGCCTGTACAAGACTGGGTGAGGGGTAATCCTTGGCATCAGGCCACCTGACAATGGTCTACAGTGTGGTTTAGGGGTGTAGTGTCTGCAATGTCCCACACAGATGAGTATTGTATTAACCATCCTGTCATCCTGGTTCCTATTGTGTGTGGCCATTGCTTTTCAATGCATGCCATGTCTGTGTTTGATAGTCTTTGACATGGACATTTCCTGGGATGTGCACATCCCACATTAATGTACAGTGACATGTTTAAGTGTACCTGGTTTGCCTGACACATGTTATGTACACAGACTGTTATCATCAGATGTGCAAATCCTGGCCTGGTGTGGCAGGACCTGCTAATAGACAGCAGGTTGACCCTGCACCTGCATTGATAGCATGATACAGGTATTCCCTGGTGTCGGTGGCATCTGTCCATACACGGCATGCATGTAAGGCATTGTATGTCCTTTGTGGATCACATTTGATGGCACCACATATGTTGCAGGTGTCCAATGGGGAACATAGTGAAGGTGCATTGTCCACAATTATGTGCCTATAGTACTGATGGACAGGGTGCCATGCCCTCTGCAGCCCACTGCAATCACACCATGCTTACTAACTGTCAACAATGTGTAGGGTACCAGCAACATAGCGGGATTTTTCTAGGCAAGTATGTTTGTGTATGACACATGAGTTCAGAGCGTATTTTGGGTAATTAATATAGTTGCTTTGCTTTGTTCACCAGGCCTTTTACCAGATGTAGGGGTATGGCTTGCCAACCCAGTCTCTTGGCTGATTAAAATCTGTAATCCTCGTGAGGTGGACATTTTGACATATAATATGGCCACCATATAGGAAAACTACAAAACCCACTCCTCAACATGTCCAGTGGTTAGACACTCACGGCCACCTCCACACAGGATATGACTGACAAACACACACACCTGCCATGACTCAAAATAGAACTCCTACCTAACTAGTTCATCACACTAAAGCATTACACAGTTATAGTACACGCTACGGAGATTACTGGGCTATCCCATCCCCAAAGGTGTGTTTCACAAGGAATGACATCAGCTGGTTTACCAAAGTAGGCATTTCAAAATTCCTGCAAGTGAGTAGCCTAAAGTGCATTGCTCACAAAACAGACAGTGAGACACACACAAAACATCCACAACTGACATGTGTGGTTATAGAACCCATGACCAAGATTTTATCATACAACTGCATAGAGAAGTTATAGGATACACCACAGGGATTACTAGGGAAGTGCATTCCCCAAAGCAGTATTTGACAAGGAATGACATCAGCAGGATTACCAAAGTAGGGCATTGTAAATGTCCTGTGAGTGAGTAGGCTATAATGCATTGCTCCCTACACAGACATTGAAACACACAAAACATACATAACTGCCATGGTTGTGGATGGAACCCTGCCACAGTTCTACATCACACTCCAGCAGTATGCAGTTACCCAACTCACTACAGAGAGTACTGGGTTACAGCATTCCCAGAGGTGTATTTCTAGGTGGGTGACATCAGCAGCTTTGCCAAAGATGAGTATATGAATTGTAAGGAGTGTGAGTACTCTAAAAAGCATTGTTCCCTTCTCAGGCAGACAGACACACACATGGCAAGTCTGGGATTAGAACACCTACCAAACTAGTACATCACATTACAGCATTACGCAGTTATGGGACGTGATACAGAGATCACTGGGTTACAGCAGTCCCAGAGGTGTATTTCTAAGTGGGTGACATCAGCAGGATTGCCAAAGTAGAGCCAATGAATCGTAGTGAGTGTGACTAGCCAAACATGCAGCACTCTCAACACAGGCATAGGAACAGACACCAAAGAATCCACAACTCCAGCGTGTGAGTCTAGAACCCATACCAGAGTTCTATATCACACCACAGCATTACACTGTCATAGCATGCACCACAGAGATTGCTGGAGTACTCTTGTCTCCAAAGGTGTACTCCCCAGTGATTGACATCAGCAGGATTGCCAATGTAGGGCATTTGAATTGTATTAAGTGTGACTAACCTAATTTACACAATTAGTCTGTATACATTTATCGCTGTCCTGGCCGGACAAAAATACCCCACCTTTGCAGGTCATGAACCCAGAACACTGTACATTATAGTCACAGTAACTAACCACTAAGCCATCACAACAGTACATGAGAGTGAGGTTTCACCACAGCAATCCCAGTATAGGCTAATCAAAGTTAACATGTGAAAGGAATGTATATACAGTTGTCCATAAAAGACCTCCCCAAAGCCAGCTTCATGCTACACAAGGCAGAAGTGACAATGTTTGTGACACCCATGGAGACAGGAGCTGACAGCTCTACAGATGAATCCTGTACTAAGGTACTGTATAAGCACATCCACTTGTGCATAATTCCTGACATCCCACATGGAACCACAATGCTTACCTCCCAAATAAGCAAGCCAGTCTGGTGGTCTCTTGCCATTAACAGAGTATGCAACAGAAGGTAGACACTGTTTAAGCAAAAAGGATACTCCAAAGATGCAAACAACTCCCTTACTAGCCACAATAAGATGTTGAGATCCCCCATGGAATCCTCCAAAGCTGATTATGCAACTAAAATCACCACAGATTCCACAGACAACCACACACCATTCTATAGTTATGTCCTGAATCTAACAGATAATGCTGAGATGTGCTCTGAGCTACAACAGAATGGCATTACATAGATTGCTCCCACAGATTGTGCCAATATTCTGGTGGAGTGGTTTAGTGCCACAGTCACCCCCTCTCACCTCCAAAAGGACCAATGGCAATATGAACAGAGTTCCGCTGGACTTACCACTAAGCCATCTGGGTTGTATACATGTTTCATGGTTTTTAGAATACACATTTTTCTACAGGTATTCCACAGTACTGAAAACAAATGGAACAGTCACTTTGTGTACATATGTGCAGTACCCTTGAATGTACTGTACTCTGTGAAACAACATAGACAAGTCTACATATGTATAACTGTTCTAAATAAATACTAAATACATATATGCACTTATGGGATGTGTACACACACACATATATATATATATATATATATATATATATATATGTGTATATATATATCTATATATATATATATATATATATATATATATATATATATATATATATATATATATATGCATATACACAGACAGAGCTATAGCTATATCTCTAAACATGTCTGAACACCCTTTGTGACACAGAAGGGTTTCAAAGGAATTGACATGTACACAAAACAGAGGCAACTCTTGTATTATAACATTTAAATCTTAATCAGTTCACCAGAGAAGGGATGGTTGTTGTGTATGTGGAGTTTGGGGTGGGAATGATGGCTAAGGAAGTATACCCCGGGGATTGTGGAGTTTAGGTGGGGGAATGATGGGTATGGAAATACACCCCAGGGACCACATCTGTGTCACTGCTCGACAGTGGCACAAGAAAATAACATACCCAATAGTAATCATTCTTGACTGTCTATTCTTTTCTATTCCTAACTATGTAATAATTTGTAGACTCCACTCACCACAGATGACTACCATGGTGTGCAGCAGGTTAAAAGACATAAGACATGTGTATATCTGTCTACAGGGTCGTCACACATACACAAACACACACACACACTTGCCAGTTTTGTGCTTACAAGTCTTGCCTATGTAAAGGTAACTAGTAGAGTAGTATGCAGTTGGGGTATGTGCCACAGAACCCATACAATTACACTTAATCTGCTTCTGCTTCTGAGCTGGGCGACATCACAGGACTGATTACTTGCAGTGGGGTGGGGTGAAAAGGGTGGTTTAGCAGTTGACAAGGATAAAGGCCAGTGCAAAAGGGGGTTTCTCTTTGGAAAGCAGTAAAACCCACCATCATGACAGGATGCAGACACAAATACACACACACACACAGTTGTCAGTGGTGGGATCAGAACTCTTGCCTATCTACAGATCACTATTACAGTACTACATAGTTACGAGACACACCACAGAGATTACACATTTCAAGGCAGTCAGAATGACCTTCTAAGATTGAGGACATCAACAGGGATACTGACAGTTAAGATGTACATAGCTGTATGTGTTTAAAGTAGGCGTCCATTACAACCTGTATGCACAAACAAGACACATCATCTTAGGTAGTCGTGAGAGATATAGTTGTAGCACAACAAGCCCTGAACTGGAGTATGCCCATCTGTGGAATGAAACAAAAGGAACCACGTCCAAGGCTCTACGCAGAAACCTTTAATCCAAATGCATCCAAATTCACCAACTAAGCGCTTTCACCATAACAAATGGCTTCTTCAGAGTGAGTGAAAAGCATCCATACCTTACATTAAATACTCAACCAATCATTCAGTCATCCAATGAGAAACATTATTGAGCAATTATACAATAATTACAAAAGTTTAAACAACTGAATGTGTCCACGCACAGTGGAAAAAATATGTTATACATACCCTAACAAAAAAAATAGAAAAGCATCCTGTCTATAATTATAATGATATCTCTCAAAAATCCACTAGAAAAACATTTAAATAAAATGCTAATAAAAAAGCTTTTAACATAATTATGTTGAAACTGTAAACAACTTAATGAAACAAATGTGTAGAAAATACATAATGTTCAGCTATTGAAACTAAATCCTGTTGGTCCTATCCTTCAAAACAGGCTTTAAGGAGATGTGTTCATTCAGGCCTGGTGGAGTAGTAGCATCCAATGTTATTTGCCATCTATATTCCAGTAATTCCATCCTCAACCTGACATCACCACCCCCTTTCAAGACTTCCTACTCTATCGATCACAAAGAAAATAAATTTCTTAAATTCCATACAGTGTGTACTATGCATATACAATGCATTGCATATGTCGTGATTTTTAATGGCCCTCAGATGTTCTGCAATCCTGTCCTTTAACCTACGGACAGTTTTGCCCACATAGAATGCGATGCAGCTAACACAGGTGGCAATGTGTACCAAATTCTGTGTGTTGCAACTGCACCTACCAGAGCACCCAATGGTCTTAAAATAGTCACCACTACATAACGTCCTTCATTAATGAACCTACAAAATTTACAAGTTCCACACTTGTACATCCTGGAACATTTGTATATAATTCTATTTCCAGCCAAGATTTCTTTGATGTTCTTCCTCCCTTGCGTATATTATTTTGGGGAAACTTCCTAAATCATTAATCAAAGTTTCATTAAATATTGTGTCCCATATTTTGTTCACCACTTCAACAACACCAGACGTTTGACTATTGTATCTCTAAATTTATGCCTTGCCTTCAAAGGTGTTGTCCTTCTCCTCCATTTCTGTGTTGTTACCCCTTAGAATGGGTTGATATCTACTCCTCCTTTTTCCCAAAACTTTGTTTCTTATTTTTAAAAACAACTTTATTGGGTATCCCGTCTAAAAAGAAGCCAATTAAGGTATACACTTCCTTATTACAAGTGTCATTGTCACTCACTAGTCTAGAAAGTCTTATCATCTGGCCCTTTACTATTCCTCTTTTTTGATGTTGAGGATGCCAATTATTATAATGTAACAGGGAATTACTATGAGACTTCTTCCTAAATATGTTGCTATGTCAAATGTTTTCTGATTTGGTCAGTTTAATATCCAAACATTCTATCTCATTATTGTTCCATTTACTAGTGAATTTGAAAAAAGTAGTGGTACTGTTTAAGTATTCAGCAAAAGACTTGGCATCATCCTCACTTCCCTTCCACAAAATTAGTATGCCATCTAGAAATCTGTTATAAAGAGCAATTCTCTCTTTATATGGTGACCCAAATACATATACTTCCTTCCAATATAGAAGAACTAGGTTGACAAATCCAGGGGCACATTTCGCCCCCATAGCCACACCTGAAATTTGCTGAAACAATTCACCTTCAAATGTTACAAAATTGCTCTTCAACACCATTTCCATGCTTGTTGTCATCATATTTATTTTGGCAGCATTTAATTTACCACATTTTACCAAACTTTGGGTGAAATATTTAATCCCCACATCTTGTGGAATTACAGTAAATAAGTTGATGACATCTATAGTTAGGAAGGACCATTCTATGCCATGACCTGATATCTTATCAAGTCTTTGGAGGCAATGCCAAGAATCTTTCAAAATATGTGGAATCCCAGCCACAGCCTTCTGATTCCCTTCATCCACAAAGGCAGCCAAGGGTTCAGTCTTGGAACCCCGGGACGAAACTATAGCTCTAAAAGGGGGTCCCTAGTGCCCTTGTGTATTTTCGGGATACCAAAAATAACAGGTGTGACTGGGCATTCCATATTTAAAAAAATAAATTCTGTCTCAATAAGTGCTCCTCGGAATAAAGCATCAAGTAAGAATAAATCAGTTTTACGGTATGCTATATGCAACTCGTTGATAGAAATCCTTTGGTAAGTGGTGTGGTCGTCCAGTATTTCCTGCATTTTAGCTATGTAATCAAATTTGGACATAATCACCACACCACCACCCTTATCAGGTTTCATAATTCTCAACTCTTTGTTTTCTGCTAACTCAAACAAGGCATCCTTCTCTTGTGTAAACAAATTAGAATCATAATTTGCCCCCCATTTAGTATTAATTATGTTCTTAATTCCCTTCAAACATAATTTTTCAAATATAGCCACATCCTTGTTGCATGGGGGTACAAAAACACTTTTCCTTTTTAAACACCCATCATTGTTTTGATAACAAACAACATTAGGATTGTCCTTGAAAAAAAGGGCCAAATTAAGCTGTCTCACAAACATTTTGACATTAGTGAATACATCCACCATATTTGTTCTGAAGTTAGGTACAAATGAAAAACCTTTTGACAATACATCATCATGGGCTTCTTTAATATCAAAGGCACTATAATTATAAACTTTGAAGTTGGATTTTGTGAAGACTTTACACTGTGACAACAAGTTCCCATTGTTTAAACATACTTCTACATCACATATAATAGTAATGGAAATATCTGGTAAAACTTCACATGCTACACAGTCAAAAGTTATATCAGAGTCACTTAATATCTCCTCCTGTTGTTGTAGTTGTGCCATTGTTTGTTCCAATGGTTGTTCGCCCGTCTCTGTCCCTGATATTTCATATCCGGAACATAGTGTTGGGTAGTTGAATTCCCCTCCCTTTTGTTCTGTAGCCGAGCTGATCTCCTTAAGAGCGGGTATTCGTCTAAAAAAACCCCGGATGTTGTCTTTCCGTTATCCAGCTCACCATCACCACTATCATAGTCATCATTAACATTTATGGTACTTTCAATATGATTTCCATGACTGTGTTTAATAACTCCATAAACCCGGTTGTTTCTGTAGTCCTTCATATCCCTAGATAACTTCTTGGTTTTTATTTGCATACTTTTTTCTACATATTTATCAATATTGCTTAAAACATCCCTATATCCTTGTACATTTTGACAAAACAACAAGTCCCCACAATGCTTTCATTCAATTTAACAATTTCCATCTCAAGCGTATTTATCTTACTTACATTGTTTTTTACAATTATGTCCAACATTTGTAGACCCGTCTTGTTAAAAAGATCTAAAAGTTCCTTGTAGGCTTATGTCCCTTGTTCTATACGATTGGGAAGTTTCCAGATCCTAAGTCCCTTGGGGACCTGTTGTAAAGTGATAGATTTGACCAAAAATGCATTGTCCAACTGTAGCGCCTTGTATTTTCTACACTTAGTCCCAATTAATTCTGTTTGTTGTTTAACAGTCAGTTCCAAAGCTTTACCTTCCTTTGAAGCAGTAAAATCAAAATTAGGGCCTTGAAACCTCCATTTAAAATCCTCACCAATGTAGTTGTTACCATTGCTGAGTCTTGTTTCGCCTCTCACATTTATGCCCCGGTTGTCAGATGATCGGTCTTCACCTTGCTCACCTGGCTCTCGCCTATTGTTGTTAGGTCTTAGGTCATCACCTCTAGAAGTATTAGAATTGCCGTTAACACCAACCAGTATGTTATTGCCTCGATTAGGTGTGAGTGGTGAATGCAGGGTAAACAACTCAACCTACGAGTCCGTTAGTGTCACCGGACTAGTGCGTGGAACTTCTCGTTCAGTCAAGAGTGACGTCAATCTCTTGACTGCAGCTGTTAACTCAACAACAGCTGCTTCCATGTGTGTGTGTATATATATATATATATATATATATATATATATATATATATATATATAAAATAAATATCATAATAAAATGAAAAATTGGTCCAAAAAGAACTGCCAAACATGCCGAAGGCGGATTCACTAACAAAGACCAATGCCACAAAAAGAAAAATACCCACTGGGTACAAAACTAGTAAGAAACAAAAGGAACCACGTCCAAGGCTAGTAAATGGAACAATAATGAGATAGAATGTTTGGATACTAAACTGACCAAATCAGAAAACATTTGACATAGCAACATATTTAGGAAGAAGTCTCATAGTAATTCCCTGTTACATTATAATAATTGGGATCCTCAACATCAAAAAAGAGGAATAGTAAAGGGCCAGATGGTAAGACTTTCTAGACTAGTGAGTGACAACGACACTTGTAATAAGGAAGTGTATACCTTAATTGGCTTCTTTTTAGACAGGGGATACCTAATAAAGTTGTTTTTAAAAATAAGAAACAAAGTTTTGGGAAAAAGGAGGAGTAGATATCAACCCATTCTAAGGGGTAACAACACAGAAATGGGGAAGAAGAACAACACCTTTGAAGGCAAGGCATTCATTTTGAGATACAATAGTCAAACGTCTGGTGTTGTTGAAGTGGTGAACAAAATATGGGACACAATATTTAATGAAACTTTGAGGAATGATTTAGGAAGTTTCCCAAAATAATATACTCAAGGGGGAAGAACATCAAAGAAATCTTGGAAGGAAATAGAATTATATACAAATGTTCCAGGATGTACAAGTGTGGAACTTGTAAATTTTGTAGGTTCATTAATGAAGGACCTTATGTAGTGGTGACTAACTATTTTAAGACCATTGGGTGCCCTGGTAGGTGCAGTTGCAACACATAGAATTTGGTATACATTGCCACCTGTGTTAGCTGCAACGTATTCTATGTGGGCAAAACTGTCCGTAGGTTAAAGGACAGGATTGCAGAACATCTGAGGGCCATTAAAAATCATGACATACACATTGTATTGTATATACATAGTAAACACTGTATGGACTTTAAGAAATTTATTTTCTTTGTGATCGATAGAGTAGGAAGTCTTGAAAGGGGTGGTGATGTCAGGTTGAGGGTGGAATTATCGGACTATATATGGCAAATAACATTGGATGCTACTATTCCACCAGGCCTGAATGAACACATCTCCTTAAAGCCTGTTTTGAAGGATAGGGCCAACAGGATTTAGTTTCAATAGGTGAACATTATGTATTTTCTACACATTTGTTTCATTAAGTTGTTTACAGTTTCAGCATAATTATTTTAAAAACTTTTTTATTAGCATTTTATTTAAATGTTTTTCTACTGGATTTTTGAGAGATATCATAATTATAGACAGGATGCTTTTCTAACTATTTTTTTGTTAGGGTATGTATACCATTTTCTTCCACTGTGCGTGGACACATTCAGTTATTTAAACTTTTGCAATTATTGTATAATTGCTCAATAATGTTTCTCATTGGATGATTGAATGATTGGTTGAGTATTTAATGTAAGGTAGGAATGTTTTTCACTCACTCTGAAGAAGCCATTTGTTATGGTGAAATCGCTAAGTTGGTGAATTTGGATGCATTTGGATTAAAAGTTTCTGCCTAGAGCCTTGGACGTGGTTCCTTTTGTTTCTTACTAGTTTTGTACCCAGTGGGGATTTTTCTTTTTGTGCCATCTGTGGAATGGACAACTACTGTCACTATACAGGGTTACAGTGGTCATGCTCATACACACAGAATCACAGGACTTGTTTGGATGCATTGACTCCAATTACACAAGGTGAAAGTGGGCATGCTCATACACTTAGTAGCACAGGGCCGTTTGTGATGCACTATGACTCCAACTACACAAGGTTATACTGGCCATGCTCATACACTTAGAAACAAAGGGCTTGTTTGGATGCACTGACTCAAATTACACAAGGTGGCAGTGGGTGCGCTCATACACTTGGTAGCACAGGGCTGTTTGGGATGCACTCTGATTCTAACCACAGAAGGCCACAGTCGGCATGCTCATACACTTTGACATACAGAACATGGTGTAATGGACTCCTATTAGAAACACACAGGTTTACAGCTATGTGCATCTTAACTGTCAGTATATATGCACATCATACAGGTTTACTAACAGATACCTGTATGTGGCCCATAAATTATATATCTGCGTCTGTGCTGTGTGATACACATGCATACATGTACATGAAGTACTGCCATATATATGTGAAGTATACATAATCATGCATGTGTGGAAGTGACAGACAATTGGTTAACTGAGACACACAGGTGGATGCAAAGTACAGCATGTGTCACACACATTGCTGCCCTGAAAGGCATACATTGATATCAGGTTGTGGACAGTGGCATTATACTTGGAACAGTGGCATGTGCAATAATATGTGAGCCCCATTGTCCAATGGTACTGAGTTGCAGGTGTCAAGATGACTTCACCCGGCTGTGTTCGTAGTTGTCATTATTAGCAGGACCACTCCACTAAGTATATCTGACATTGGTTATCTACACAATGTCTGCTGCTGTCCATCACCTTAGATGTAGCATTTGATACTAAGCACAATACTGCCATTCGCAGTGATGTCATGGTACGAGTGGCAACTGCTTGACCAAAACAAGGAGCCAATGTCCTGCTGTAATTATGAGGTTGTCCAGTGTCTGTCATTCCGGGATGACATGGCTGAAAGAAGACCAGCCTTTGTTACAGATCACATGCATCCATGATTCAAGGGAGTGTGGATAATACCTAGGTCGCATTTACCCATATAGTGCCATTCCAAGGCAAATGTCCTACAAGCAAAAGTAACACCCTGACACCTACAAGACAATTGCATTGGATGCCTATGCTAACCAGTGCTTGATGTTCGTAATACATTTGCTCAATGTAGAACCTACAATGGGGAAGACTGACATCTGTGAAGTGAGGAACACCTGGTTTAAGACACTGTAGTGCACAATAGCACTACCACCATATAAATCAGATCCAGACATGTGGGCCAAAACACTGGTACGGACCACTCCAGGTGGTGGTGTCTACATATTCATAAAGGCTACTCACAAGTAAAGACCACTACTCCAACATAATTCATCACAGATGAGTCAGGAACAGGTGACAGTGGCAAAAGCTAGATTCTAGGTTGTATCCTCATGTACATCCACCACCATGTCCTCAGACTACCAACACACATCAATAAATGTGGTATGAAATATTATGGTGCAATACCAAATAACCTTCGATTGGTGGACTGTACCTAGCCCTACATCAACTGTGCAAAGTATCCATGTACTGACACAGTTGCATAATGTGTTATGCAATGCAATAATACCACTGTTTGTAACCAGGTCAGTTGTACACATACCAGGGTCCCTCGGATGTTGTCAGCAGTAACACAGTTGACTGTTGCTGTACACCAGTAAACAACACCCTCATGGTTGGATATGACCTAGATGTACTCGCCCTGGATATGTACATCCCACACTCATACAACATCCATGAAAATACCATAGCTGTTGCTGTCCTTTGTACACACAGGTGGCTACATTCATTACACACATGCACATGGAAGATAGGTCCATGGCTGCTGAATGCTAACAGTACATAAGGTTTGATATCTATGTTGACAGAGGTAATATTCCCTCTCTACTGGTCACCCATGACACATATCATATCATACAGCAATCCATGTGGCATATATGTCATTAGACATGTCCACCAAATGCAATGCCTACAAACATACCCAAATAACATGATTGTAGGACCTACACACATGGCCTGTATTGACAGACTCAGGGAAATACAGCTATGCTCTGTATGTTCTTGAGTAATTACAGGTGATATGTCCATGACGTATGCCATGTGTGACACATAGCTCCTACATATACCCCATGTCAACAATTGCAAGTCATGCATGCTGTGTGCTGTCTGGACATTAACCTTGCCAAGTGTATATGGTGATATGCTCAAAGTACAGTAAGCTGTACTTTAGTTATGGACATATGTTTGGACATAACTATTGAGTGGTGGGGCTACTTTGCAGATGAATGATTATTGAGGACAGCTCACAGGTGTATTACAACCATTCCTACAATAACCTGTGTAACTGCTAAGCTATGGTTTTGTTAATTGAAGGGGAGACACACAACACAGAATGCAGTAAGGGTGACACTGAAGGCAAAACTCTTGACACCTGTAACAGTAACACCTCCCCTGTGCATATATTGTGCATATATCTTAACAGCGGGTATTCGTCTAAAAAAAACCCCGGATGTTGTCTTTCCGTTATCCAGCTCACCATCACCACTATCATAGTCATCATTAACATTTATGGTACTTTCAATATGATTTCCATGACTGTGTTTAATAACTCCATAAACCCGGTTGTTTCTGTAGTCCTTCATATCCCTAGATAACTTCTTGGTTTTTATTTGCATACTTTTTTCTACATATTTATCAATATTGCTTAAAACATCCCTATATCCTTGTACATTTTGACAAAACAACAAGTCCCCCACAATGCTTTCATTCAGTTTAACAATTCCTTCTCAAGCGTATTTATCTTACTTACATTGTTTTTTACAATTATGTCCAACATTTGTAGACCCGTCTTGTTAAAAAGATCTAAAAGTTCCTTGTAGGCTTATGTCCCTTGTTCTATACCATTGGGAAGTTTCCAGATCCTAAGTCCCTTGGGGACCTGTTGTAAAGTGATAGATTTGACCAAAAATGCATTGTCCAACTGTAGCGCCCTGTATTTTCTACACTTAGTCCCAATTAGTTCTGTTTGTTGTTTAACAGTCAGTTCCAAAGCTTTACCTTCCTTTGAAGCAGTAAAATCAAAATTAGGGCCTTGAAACCACCATTTAAAATCCTCACCAATGTAGTTGTTACCATTGCTGAGTCTTGTTTCGCCTCTCACATTTATGCCCCGGTTGTCAGATGATCGGTCTTCACCTTGCTCACCTGGCTCTCGCCTATTGTTGTTAGGTCTTAGGTCATCACCTCTAGAAGTATTAGAATTGCCGTTAACACCAACCAGTATGTTATTGCCTCGATTAGGTGTGAGTGGTGAATGCAGGGTAAACAACTCAACCTACGAGTCCGTTAGTGTCACCGGACTAGTGCGTGGAACTTCTCGTTCAGTCAAGAGTGACGTCAATCTCTTGACTGCAGCTGTTAACTCAACAACAGCTGCTTCCATGTGTGTGTGTATATATATATATATATATATATATATATATATATATAAAATAAATATCATAATAAAATGAAAAATTGGTCCAAAAAGAACTGCCAAACATGCCGAAGGCGGATTCACTAACAAAGACCAATGCCACAAAAAGAAAAATACCCACTGGGTACAAAACTAGTAAGAAACAAAAGGAACCACGTCCAAGGCTAGTAAATGGAACAATAATGAGATAGAATGTTTGGATACTAAACTGACCAAATCAGAAAACATTTGACATAGCAACATATTTAGGAAGAAGTCTCATAGTAATTCCCTGTTACATTATAATAATTGGGATCCTCAACATCAAAAAAGAGGAATAGTAAAGGGCCAGATGGTAAGACTTTCTAGACTAGTGAGTGACAACGACACTTGTAATAAGGAAGTGTATACCTTAATTGGCTTCTTTTTAGACAGGGGATACCTAATAAAGTTGTTTTTAAAAATAAGAAACAAAGTTTTGGGAAAAAGGAGGAGTAGATATCAACCCATTCTAAGGGGTAACAACACAGAAATGGGGAAGAAGAACAACACCTTTGAAGGCAAGGCATTCATTTTGAGATACAATAGTCAAACGTCTGGTGTTGTTGAAGTTTTGAACAAAATATGGGACACAATATTTAATGAAACTTTGAGGAATGATTTAGGAAGTTTCCCCAAAATAATATACTCAAGGGGGAAGAACATCAAAGAAATCTTGGAAGGAAATAGAATTATATACAAATGTTCCTGGATGTACAAGTGTGGAACTTGTTAATTTTGTAGGTTCATTAATGAAGGACCTTATGTAGTGGTGACTAACTATTTTAAGACCATTGGGTGCCCTGGTAGGTGCAGTTGCAACACACAGAATTTGGTATACATTGCCACCTGTGTTAGCTGCAACGTATTCTATGTGGGCAAAACTGTCCGTAGGTTAAAGGACAGGATTGCAGAACATCTGAGGGCCATTAAAAATCATGACATACACAATGTGTTGTATATGCATAGTAAACACTGTATGGACTTTAAGAAATTTATTTTCTTTGTGATCAATAGAGTAGGAAGTCTTGAAAGGGGGTGGTAATGTCAGGTTGAGGGTGGAATTATTGGAATATAGATGGCAAATAACATTGGATGCTACTACTCCACCAGGCCTGAATGAACACATCTCCTTAAAGCCTGTTTTGAAGGATAGGGCCAACAGGATTTAGTTTCAATAGGTGAACATTATGTATTTTCTACACACTTGTTTCATTAAGTTGTTTACAGTTTCAGTATAATTATTTTAAAAACTTTTTTATTAGCATTTCATTTAAATGTTTTTCTAGTGGATTTTTGAGAGATATCATAATTATAGACAGGATGCTTTTCTAACTATTATTTTGTTAGGGTATGTATAACATTTTTTCCACTGTGCGTGGACACATTCAGTTATTTAAACTTTTGCAATTATTGTGTAATTGCTCAATAATGTTTCTCATTGGATGATTGAATGATTGGTTGAGTATTTAATGTAAGGTAGGAATGTTTTTCACTCACTCTTTAGAAGCCATTTGTTATGGTGAAAGCACTAAGTTGGTGAATTTGGATGCATTTGGATTAAAAGTTTCTGCCTAGAGCCTTGGATGTGGTTCCTTTTGTTTCTTACTAGTTTTGTACCCAGTGGGTATTTTTCTTTTTGTGCCATCTGTGGAATGGACAACTACTATCACTATACAGGGTTACAGTGGTCATGCTCATACACACAGAATCACAGGACTTGTTTGGATGCATTGACTCCAATTACACAAGGTGACAGTGGGCATGCTCATACACTTAGTAGCACAGGGCAGTTTGTGATGCACTTTGACTCCAAATACACAAGGTTATACTGGCCATGCTCATACATTTAGAAACAAACGGCTTGTTTGGATGCACTGACTCAAATTACACAAGGTGGCAGTGGGCGCGCTCATACACTTGGAAGGAAAGGGCTGTTTGGGATGCACTCTGATTCTAACCACAGAAGGCCACAGTGTGCATGCTCATATACTTTGACATACAGAACACGGTGTAATGGACTCCTATTATAAACACACAGGTTTACAGCTATGTACATCTTAACTGTCAGTATATATGCACATCATACAAGTTTACTAACAGATACCTGTATGTGGCCCATAAATTATATATCTGTGTCTGTGCTGTGTGATACACATGCATACATGTACATGAAGTACTGCCATATATATGTGAAGTATACACAATCATGCATGTGTGGAAGTGACAGACAATTGGTTAACTGAGACACACAGGTGGATGCAAAGTACAGCATGTGTCACACACATTGCTGCCCTGAAAGGCATACATTGATATCAGGTTGTGGACAGTGGCATTATACTTGGAACAGTGGCATGTGCAATAATATGTGAGCCCCATTGTCCAATGGTACTGAGGTTCAGGTGTCAAGATGACCTCACCCGGCTGTGTTCATAGTTGTCATTATTAGCAGGACTGCTCCACTAAGTATATCTGACATTGGTTAGCTACACAATGTCTGCTGCTGTCCATCACCTTAGATGTAGCATTTGATACCAAGCACAATACTGCCACTCACAGTGATGTCATGGTATGAGTGGCAACCGCTTGACCAAAACAAAGAGCCAATGTCCTGCTGTAATTATGAGGTTGTCCAGTGTCTGTCATTCCGGGATGACATGGCTGAAAGAAGACAAGCCTTTGTTACAAATCACATGCATCCATGATTCAAGGGAGTGTGGATAATACCTAGGTCGCATTTACCCATATAGTGCCATTCCAAGGCAAATGTCCTACAAACAAAAGTAACACCCTGACACCTACAAGACAATTGCATTGGATGCCTATGCTAACCAGTGCTAGATGTGTGGCTTTTGTAATACATTTGCTCAATGTAGAACCTACAATGGGGAAGACTGACATCTGTGCAGTGAGGAACACATGGTTTAAGGCACTGTAGTGCACAACAGCACTACCACCATATAAATCAGATCCAGACATGTGGGCCAAAACACTGGTACGGACCACTCCAGGTGGTGGAATCTACATATTCATAAAGGCTACTCACAAGTAAAGGCTACTACTCCAACATAATTCATCACAGATGAGTCAGGCACAGGTGACAGTGGCAAAAGCTAGATTCTAGGTTGTATCCTCATGTACATCCACCACCATGTCCTCAGACTACCAATACACATCCATAAATGTGGTATGAAATATTATGGTACAATACCAAATAACCTTTGATTTGTGGACTGTACCTAGCCCTACATCAACTGTGCAAAGTACCCATGTACTGACACAGTTGCATAATGTGTTATGCAATGCAATAATACCACTGTTTGTAACCAGGTCAGTTGTACACATACCAGGGTCCCTTGGATGTTGTCAGCAGTAACACAGTTGACTGTTGCTGTACACCAGTAAACAACACCCTCATGGTTGGATATGACCTAGATGTACTTGCTCTGGATATGTACATCCCACACTCATACAACATCCATGACAATACCATAGCTGTTGCTGTCCTTTGTACACACAGGTGGCTACAGTCATTACACACATGCACATGGAAGATAGGTCCATGGCTGCTGAATGCTAACAGTACATAAGGTTTGATATCTATGTTGACAGAGGTAATATTCCCTCTCTACTGGTCACCCATGACACATATCATATTATACAGCAATCCATGTGGCATATATGTTATTAGACATGTCCACCAAATGCAATGCCTACAAACATACCCAAATAACATGACTGTAGGACCTACACACATGGCCTGTACTGACAGACTCAGGGAAATACAGCTATGCTCTGTATGTTCTTGAGTAATTACAGGTGATATGTCCATGACGTACGCCA
Source organism: Protopterus annectens (assembly GCF_019279795.1). Lineage (NCBI taxonomy): Eukaryota > Metazoa > Chordata > Ceratodontiformes > Protopteridae > Protopterus > Protopterus annectens. Next base: position 947,306,978 of record NC_056743.1, on the reverse strand, counting down.
TGTGTGACCCATAGCTCCTACATATACCCCATGTCAACAATTGCAAGCCATGCATGATGTGTGCTGTCTGGACATTAACCTTGCCAAGTGTATATGGTGATAAGCTCAAAGTACAGTAAGCTGTACTTTAGTTATGGACATATGTTTGGAGATAACTATTGAGTGGTGGGGCAACTTTGCAGATGAATGATTATTGAGGATAGCTCGCAGGTGTATTACAACCATTCCTACAATAACCTGTGTAACTGCTAAGCTATGGTTTTGTTAATTGAAGGGGAGACACACAACATAGAATGCAGTAAGGGTGACACTGAAGGCAAACTTCTTGACACCTGTAACAGTAACACCTCCCCTGTGCATATATTGTGCATATATCAGTACAGTTGGCAAAGGAAAGAGTCAGCATGCTTTGTAGCACTTGTGATAGTGCTGTAACTCTGTAATACCTATCATGAGATAGGCAGGTGATTGATTCGCAGTACTGGCATGTGTGGATGTGTGTGTGTCCATATATGTCACATATGGTAGGGAATACATCCCAAATGTTTTTCACTCTCCTGTAGACTGTTGTAGACATCTGTACAGAGTGAAGTGTAGAAAGCAAGACATAGAAAGGGGTTTGAATCTCACACATGTCAAGTGTCTGTATGTGTGTGACATAGGTGTATATCTTTGTGAATGCCACAATGTGTGTGTGTGTGTGTGTGTGTGTGTGTGTGTGCGCATGTGAGTGTGTGCGTGTGTGTGCGTGTGTGTGCGTGTGTGTGTGTCTGTGTGTGTGTGTGTGTGTGTGCATGTGTGTGTGTGTGTGTAGTTATGGCTGTCTGTTCCCTGGAGTGAGGCTGTATTTTACCATAGTGAAATGATAAGGCCCCCTCCCCCCATCCACTCAATGCAATCTAGTATCCCTGTTGATGTCATCATTCTTAGAAGGACATTCTAACCGCCTGTAAATGTGTAAGCCTTGGGGTGAGGTTTGTTGTTTCATAGCCTACTGATGAACCCCCCCTCCCCACATACACTCACCGCAATCTAGTATGCCTGTTGATGTCCTCGATATTAGGCCATTCTGACTACCTGTACATGTGTAATCTCTGTGGCGCATCTTGTAATTGTGTAGTACTATAATGATGATTTGCACATAGGCAGGGGATCTCATCCCAACACTGGCAACTGTGTGTGTGTGTGTGTGTGTGTGTGTGTGTGTGTGTGTGTGTGTGTGTGTGTGTGTGTGTGTGTGTGTGTCAGAGTGTGTGTTACTGTGTCTGTGAATCCCTGAGTGTGTGGGTGTGTATGTGTGTTTGCATCCTGTCATGAGAGCGGGTATTACTGCTTCCCAATGAGAAGCCACCTTTACCCTTGTCATCTGCTAAACCACTCTTTTACCTCCTCCCCGCTCCAGGTAACTATACCTGTGATGTCACCCACTATGGATGTGATGGCTCTGGCCACAGTAGCGTACTACACAGCTATCATGCTCTTGGAGCATTAGATCAGTAGACTTGTTTGAAACTTGGGAGATTATAACTGTACTGTGGAAGCTACAAAGTGCATGCAAGTATTGTCATACAGACCTGTGAGTAGTCTACATTTACATATGGGACACTAACTGAATACACTGAAATCCCCCGGCACATGCAATTACACCTGAAAGAGGAAAGCAGAACATCAACATCAACATGCATTACTGTTGCTACACATGATGCATACTGTCAAAAGTACAAAATGCATTCTAAAACTGTAGCACATGGTATGTCTGCTGCCTGTCAACACTACTCAACAATGGTAATCTACTATTGTCTTCCTAGTATGTTCACCCTGTGCATCAGACCATATGAGCATGTCCCTGCACTGATGGTGTGGATGACAGGGATGTGGCACAGGCATCATCATCATATGCCCAGGGTGATAATGTTTGCCAGAGGCCTAGGCTGCACCATTGGATGACATCATGTGTGTGGGTTAGGGCCTTTTATCTCATTGGGCATGTGTGGATGTTATGCGTGTGTGTGTTGAGGTGCCCAACATTTATTTCTGGTGTGTGTGTGTATATGTATGCACACAAGTCTGGCATGTGGCTGGCCTACACAGGGGTAATATTGACAGCTACAGACTGTACAGGGCAGGTTTTACAGTTCACGATGTTCGGCCACGGCCATGTGACCTGCACCTGCCAGGGGTTGCATGGCCACTACCAGGCAGAGGTCCAGATTAGGTACTGTCTGATTACACATGTCCACTGGAACCGTGTCCCTGTTGGGACCATCCAGGACAACGTGCATGTGGCTTGTTGTGTCCTGGTGTGGACAGTACAGCACCAGCTGCACTGCTGCTGCTACTGACACTATGGGAGCAGGCATGTGAAGTACATGTTCACGTAGACCTTCAACAGGTGATGTAGCTGGCCTGCGTCCACATGCCTGATGCCTCACTCCTACCAGATGTTCTAGCACAGACATTCCACGCTCAAGGATTGATATGCCACGGTCAACGACTCCCACTATATCACCCAATCATCTATCCAAAACATCTGCAAGATGATGGTGAGCATTTGCAGTTGCATGGATGTCAGTTAATGAATGGACAGCAGCCCTCTGAAGCTTCAGACCTTCTCTGTTGTGCCGTTCAACCCATGCCTGTGCTTCTATTACAGCCTGAAACATGCGTCTGGTGACACCAGCTGATGTGCTATGTCTTTCAGGGGCATGTTGGCCAGAAGACCTCCTACGAGCAGCCCTGGGCACATACCTGTGTGGGATATCACCAGTCAGTTGGCTGGGATCATGGTGTGCAGGCACACCGTCCATAGTCTCCACACATTCCTGTTCCATGCTACCACCTACCAAATATCCTTCCACTATGGCCATTGGTGATAGGGTATGTGTAGGCATGAGAACTGTGTCCAGGGATGAGGGGGATACAGGTGGAATGACAACCAATGGCACAGATTCAGCCACTGACAACCCTGCCTGTGCCTCAATCATACTTTCATTATCACTGCTAGAATATGTGGGGACACTAACATCAGGTGGACCGCAGGAGGTCAACGCACCTACATCAACACCTGTGAGGGGCAGACAAGAACTGTACATTACAAGTTATACATCACAGTACAGACACATAGAGACAGACAGGCACAGACAGACACAGACAGACACATGATATGGCACCCAACGGCATGCAACATGCATTAGATATGGCAGAGGCATTCAGCTTAGACAATTATAGTGGTAGTTATCATACATCCCTGAATTGCACACAACAGCATGCATGTGTTATAGCAGAAGGCATGCACCTTACACAAATATAGTAGTAGTTAGCTTACATCCCTGCGTAGCACCATTTGTGTTAGTAGGTTATGCTCCAAACCTGCAACACAATGCATGCATTATGCACTGTTGCACTGCACTGCCATGTTTTGTGCAATGTACCCCACATTTTAACAGACCATCACTGACCTGTGTACATCTTCCACTGATGCTTTGTGTTGGCCACTGCCCCTATGTGTGAGGAGGACATGAGAGGAAGGGTATGTTGAGTGAATACTATGTTTGCCTGAGCCCTAGCTTACATATCTCCCCCGAAGCAGTGCATGTATGTTCAACATTATTCTGCTTACCCCTGCGCTGAGTCTTCAGACAATGTGCATGTGGCTGTACACACATGTTTGACATGGCTATCTCTACTTTGCAGTGGTGCCACCGACCAGCACAGGTTAACAGTACACCAGTCTGATATGTGGCAGATGACCTTGCCAATCACATGTAGTATGACATGTCTTCTGCTGAAGTGTTGAATGACATGCATACATGTTTAACACAATGATGTCCTTTCAAATATACAGTGAGGTAATGGTGTCCCAATGCAGGGATGTGTTATACTAACATGGAAATCCAGCTGAAGCAATGTTATCAGTCCACCCAACAGATATACAGTGGCATACTGCACATTGAGCTGATGTGCATAGCCATTGCAGGGCATCATGTGGCTTCACTATTGCTATACAGTGTAAGTTACAGACACAATTCATAGCCATGACTGTGTTCAGATACAATACATATCTAATGTGGAATGTGACCCACATCACTGAGGTGTATACACACTAAACCCTAATGTGGAATGTGTGACACAGGTCACTGAAAGGTATACAGATGACACCCCTGCACATCTGCAACCATATTGCTGATGCCTGGCAACTATGCCCAGACATGGGTAACTTACAAGTACTTCATGTCCCACATGTTATCTGTGTACCTCAAACACATGAGGAGCAACCATGGCAGTGATGTCTGACACCAGCAAGGTGAATGTACTATATCTGTGGCCTGATGTGGTTGTATGTGTATGTTGTGCAACACATGTATATATTTGGATTCTGTATAGGTGAAAGCTTTCATGTCATGACACACTCAAGATGTTCAAGACATGTTATGTGGTGGTTTGATGTCATGCCTACACAAGCTGTGCACAGGCCTGTATGATGTTTAGTGTGTCACATCTGCAATATCACCATTACACAAAGGCCATAGTTGTATTGTGTTGTATGTACATCCATTCTACTGTGTGTGTTGCTTCATGTCTCTGGCCATCCTCCACGGACATGTGTAAACATGTTTTGTCCAATGGTTGTGATGGTCATCTATTTCATATGTCAGTGTTGTCCCATATGACATACACCCGTAGATGTCTTATGCTCTACTGAGGACAGGGTTATGCAGACAAAGGGTGGTATGTTTGGGATGTGAGATATCATGCTTTGCAGGATAGTTAACCAGTGTTGCAGTCAGCCCACAAAATGTCATGGACATGTCAGATAGCACATGACATTGTGTGACATTCATAGCAAGGGTATAATCCATAAGGGTGAATCCTGTGGGCTGGTCATACTCCAGCTCCAAAATATTTAGAGTGTGTACACACATATGCACTTTGTATAGTACTGTTTGTATTCCCCACATGTGTAATGCTGATCTGTAGTACATGTCCCTACAGTGAACAACACCTCCACCATTGTATTTACAGCTGTCCACACATCTGGCAATGACAGTTTGCAAGGTTTAGTGTAAGTGTTTCATATAGTCTTCAGTTATTCCACATAGATAACAACTGTGATGCATTGCAGGTCTGACCTGTATATATTAACAGGACCACCATACATTATGTGTACGTGTGTTAAATGGCCACATGGCAGATAGCATGCAATTAATATGATCTGTGTGTTATCAAGCCTGATAAATAATAACAATCTCACCAGCAACAGGCTGCTCTTGCTGCAAAATGCATGAGGTACCTAAATAAGAGTGTCATAGCAGTAAGATCATTATCCACACCTGTGTGTTAAGCTACAGGGTGCAATGTGCATGTTAGCACATAAGCCAGTACAATAGACTATACTATGGAGTATGCACATCTGTAGATTGCATAGAGTAGCAAACTATAGTATGTGGCATGTGTGCATACATGACTTGCATATGATGCCATGTTAAATATTGTACAGTAACATGTAACTATATTAAATATAGTTGTGTTATATGTGCAGTAGTGACTTACCAGGCAACTCTTGGCACAGTGGTTGTGAGATGCCCACCTCCACAATACCAGCTAAAGCTTGTGGATGGAGTTCTGCAGGTGTCCCCAGGTTGGCCAGTAGCCCCTCAGTACATGTGAGTGGGGGATGTGTGAGTGGCCCTCCACCTGTTGCAGCTTGTTCCCTAGTGATTGCATTTGCATGCTGTTTCGCCCATCTAATGAGGTCAGTGCAGTGTTGGCGCACCTGCTGATATATGTGATTGTGGACGCCAACATAATTTATCCTCCTGCGAAGTTCCATCCGGTGCTGTGCATCCTGTGGGACAAGGCTGAAGAGTGTTCCATGATTGTCAAGGCGGTATGGAATGTGGACCTCATCTTCCATGCGGGTGTATGGTGGCAGTCTGGCACATGGCATACCTGGAAGACATAATGATGGAGACAGTACAGGTCACAGTAACTCACAGAGAGGTATAGAAGAACAGCTGCACATACATGAGTATCACATTTATTATGATTACAAATATGTCTTGCAAATCTGCATGACACTAACACCACTGACATGTTTAACTCACACACATTTGACACTTACAGGTGATTTGATGTTACCACCATATATGTGTGTGTCAAGTGTTGACATTGCTCATACTCCATGTGGATGTTGTCTTGATGTGGGCATGTCTGTTTGCCTATACTACTGTCTTTACCTATCAGCACATGGCTGGATGTGTTCACATTAATGCAAGAGACCTTAATGCTGTGTATTTGTCACATATATAGTCATACACAGCCTTAAGGAGCATGACCTGTGACCCTGCAGACTTGCTCATGAAAAGGTTTACATGATTTTGCAATATACATCTACATGGCACTGTACAGCAGTATAGCATCCTACTATGTATTACCTGTGTTGCACATGTGAAACACATGGGACAATGGCTAACTTGATGGTATTTGCAGGGTTGGATATTTACTATAGCATGTATGGTCATAGTGAACTAGTAGGCTATATGCCCTGAGCCATTTATGAGCCTAGGCTGAAAGGTTACCTAGCTGTAGCCAACAGACAGGTAACTTTCAGTGGCCAGTTCAAGCAGTGCCACAGAACTGATCCACAGGGTTACTGATATATTTGCCATGCGGTCATCACACCATGTCTCAAAGAGGGGCAATTTGCAGCTTTGCTGGACAGGGAGGCATAGTATGGCAGGAGTATGTAAGTGTATGGACAAGAGACCAGTCAGGCATGATCTGCCAGTTGTACTAGAGAAGACGGATGGATGTATGTGTTTGTTTGAAATCAGGGATGTAGAAGTGTAAACATCTCCAACATCCTGGGTTGCACATTGCTTTTCAGGCATTATGCATCATGCAGCTACTTGCTGGAGGCTGGTTTGGGTGTTGGCCATCTGAACGCGGGCCCATAGTAAATATGTGATCTATTATGGGTCACTATGGGTGGTGAAGTATGGCTTGACAATGAATGAAATCATATGGGTGGATATTCATGGCACCTACCATGTCATTACAAGGGTGTGCAATACCTGTGGCGACTGGTGTGGGACTATTCACTACAAAGAGCTGATCCCCAGCCGCACACCCATACACCATTATGCTCTGACCTGACCTATGGCTAAGTGGTAGGGGTTGGGTTACAAATTTTAAAATGTTTTAACAATAGTGTGAGTAGACAATATGAGATTCACATACCACATACACACATATGACCCATAGGCATATGTGCTATATTGCCATTGAGTCGATTATTGCTCCTAGTTCATAGTCATTTGCAAACTTCAATAGGCAGATGCCTTCTGTGTTAGTCTGTGTGGTATAGATAACAAAGGGGGGGAGTACCAGGAATGAACCCTGTATTACTGTAGCTGGCATTGGTTTGATGTGCGTGTATTAGTCAGACACTTTCTGTAGTGTTGGTTCTGCCAGCGGTCCAGTTGACAACCAATCTAGTGACATAGGAATATACACCTAGTTTACTGAGTGTAGCTGGAACAGAGTATGGGTGATGGTGTCCTAAGACATGGCAAGGTCAAGATATGCTGTGTGAATCAACCTTACTGTCATCTACATCTGTACTGACTACATCAAATAAGTTGATCAAGGTTCATGGCCTTACAGACCAGACTCAGCAGGGTAGTAGTGCACTATTTCCCATTATCAGTGGTGTCTCCCCCTTTGTGGGGTGTGATAACTGTTGCTGTACACCATTCAGTGTGTACACAGCCTGACATGAAGCTATGATTGGACATGATGTGTATGTGGAGTGCAAATTGTTCTGACATTTGTGTAAAATACACCCTGAGATGTTGACAGGTACCATGCAAGCTTTATGTATGGCTTTAGAGAGTGCAGCTTGTACCTGCATAGTTGTTATTACAGGGACTCTGTGGTGTACATGAATATATAAATGAGTGTACCTGTTGGGGGGGGAGGTGAGAGTAGGTTTAGGTTATCCAAGACCCTACCTGGATGAACCAGTGCTATTTCTGTAGGTGCAGTTCTTCTCATGCCATAGTGCTGTGAAGCATGGCAGGTCTTGTTGTTGCCATTATGATTCATGACACAGCTATAGAATGCTCTGTGGTTGGCCTCATAATATGTGGCTGATTAGTTCCACAGTAGCTTTGTGTGGTTTTATATGGTGTATCTGCATCTTACTGAGGCTGACCAGGGATCACCTCCACTCATGTGTGTTCACTCTTGCAACAGTTTCTACCTTCTGTGGTTCAGTTTAAGGCCAGGTACTACCAGTTTGCCTTCCTGTTTGTGTTTGGTTGAATCTTGGTTCTGTTTCAATAGCACAATCACTGCACTTATGTGAGTGCTTAAAGTGCATTTGTGTAGGTTCAGCATTTGCATATGCATTGTCCATCTGTATGGATGCCATGACAGTCACCACTTCGCTCTTAAGAAGCATAACATTGGCTTTGGAGACTGACTATGTGTAACATACTGTAAGCCCTGTTTGTGTGACTATGGTGATCCATGTCATTGGGGGTTAATGAAATCCAGCATGCATTGAGCACAGGTGTTGGTACATGAGAAGTCTTCCCAGTTCATAATGGGATAGTTGAGAGTAGCCATTATTATGGTTTTCTGTCTCAAACCTAATATTCCCCATTACAGCACAATATGACAGTTGGGAATTCTAAGGCATGGTGGGTGATCTGTCACAAGGCGCAATTTGGATTCCACTTTGGCACAAAGGTAATTACTCCACATAATGCATCTGAAGTAATGCAAGTGCATCCAGCGTGGGGGTGTAGATATCCTTCAGGAATATGGACACACCTGTGGCCCGTGTGTACCAATAAAGGATAATGGGCAAGAGGTGAAGTATGTGTTATAACATGGTCATGCAGGGATGCTCTTCGGAGCGTTGAACCATATCACAGTCACTGCACAGATATGTTCTCCATGTTAAGGATTGACATGAGTCCATTTTGAGTTCCTGAAATGTATCATTGAGTAGAGAGACCAGCAGTTTATTGCTTGGCTGTCCCTGTTACAGCAGTGGACTTTCACTTGAACTTTGCATGATGAAGGCACTATAGGGGAAGCATGAGCCATAGCCAGTATCCAGATTCCCAGGGGTGTCAGGTGCAGGCCCTGTCTGGCAAAGCATTGTGGTCTGTCAACCATGTTAACCCAGACAGAGAGATACTGGATACCCTTTGAATTTCACCACTACATTAGACAATTCTGGAATACAATCCTTTTGTCCCTGTACTGCAGTATCATTCTGGCCAATGGCAGAGTGCTACCCAGGCCTTGGGATATACCTGTATGAGCTACAAGACCTGACAGTTCCTACATGTGTGTTTCCATGCAGTCCAGGCTGCTGCATTACAGGTCCTGCACAACAACATGGAATATGGCAGAGCCATGTGTATAGTTCAAAAGGTGGTCTTTGCGTATGGGTATGTGGCTAATCATGGCAGACAGGCAGCTGACAGTATGTTTGCCCTGGTATAGCTTGGTATGTAACATAGAGCTAGAGTTTGCATTCACAAATGAGTACTGTTGGGCATGTTTCCTGGCCACGTGTTCTAAGGAGTGGCACAATTTGGCAAACTATGTCATACAGTTTGTGTACTTTGTTGTCTGTCTATTCCAGCTTGGGAAGTCTCTTGCTTGGCCAGATACTTAGAAGCCTCTGTGAATGTGTGTGATTTCTGGTGGTATGTGTGGGTGTCCTTACTGTGTTCTGGTAATGGTATGTGTTGATTGTGGTGATGAGATGCATGTGTTAACCTACACCTCATGACTGTCGAGTCCAGTCATGGCTGTAGACTGGACTGCCTTCCAGCTTACCTCTGTAGCTGCATCCCAGACAATGTGTGGGGTGTGATGTTAGGTGGGTTTGGCAGTGTACATGGCATAGAGATTACATTCTCCAAGGATGGCCACATACGTAAAGCTGACATTAGTAAACACCAGTAGCTGACTAGTGGACATGCCTGTATGAGCATTCAGTACTTCAAGTACCAAGTACTGTATTTAGTTTACTTATTGCTTATGAAGATGTTTTTAGACAGTGATGCTCACAAGTAAATATTTGTGTTATGGACGTGACAACACTGGTTATTACAGAAACATAGTAGTTAACTTTAGCAGCAATCCTCGTCTGAGGAGCACATCACATCTAGATAGTTGATTACAGATGATGCAAGTGTCAACAGGTCTGTATTCTTTTCTGGGAATATACTCACATATTCACCAGAACCATGAGCTCTGTTGGGCACGGACACCCACTCCCCAAACAGAGTCAAGTATCAATAGAATCTGCTGCCACTATCAACATGATCAGGATATAATCAGATAGTGTAAGCCATCACCTATGAAGCAGATATTACACATGGGCAGCAGTCTCCTACATCTTACACTCCTACTGCAGATGTTACACTGGAGTTAAAGATGATATGCAACTTGTTTCATTACCAGTACTGTGCACAACCTTACATACAGTATTTGCAAGCGGCTGTTAGGTTGGCAATGAGAGGTTAGGCTACACAAACCTGAAAGTTCAACCAGTGTGTCTCTACTCTCAATATCCACTCTATGTAGGTGTGCACATAGCCATTTGGCCCAGCCCTGTAACAAGGGTCACTACACATTTGCATAACATGTACACATGCACAGCTGTTATTGCTTGCAAACGATACTAGAGAGGTGGATATTACATGTCTTATTTGCATGGATAGTTACCTAGCTCTTCCAATTTTCTTTGCTATCATGCTGCTAAACTGTCAGATGACTACAATTCATATGTATCCTGTAGTATTGTAATTGCCAATAGACATAACTACTGTTTGCATACCATAGCAGAAATGCTATGTAAAATGGAATACAGACCTGCCTAGAATACTGTACACTACATAGTTATTGGCACAATATCCCACAATGCAAATCATATTTGCAAAGTAAGCCCACCTTTGACATGTTCATCTCACTAATACACCCATGCATATGTCTACTGTTACAATATATCAACATATACTATCCCCTGTTAAAGCACATACTTGTTGGACCAACCCTGACACTGACAGTGGCTGGTAAAGAATTTGTGAATTTCAAGCCCACATATATCATCCCGTGTGGTGTATGAGGTGTTTACCTTGTGATCTACAGCAGTACACACATAGAATACTACAAGCATTACTACTGCTCAACAATACATCACTACCGGATAGCTATTTCCACTATATGCATTGATTATACTGTAATTATTACAGAACAGGAACTACATGCACAGACATACTAAAAGTTATACATACCTTCTTGGTAATTGGAGGTGTTATTGACTGGTATTTTAATCTTTTTCGGTTTGTGTTTCAATCTTCTGTTGGGTATTTTGTACTGTTCTGCAGGTATATACAGATGGTTTGAATGTGTGACAAGCCATCCTTTTATAGTTAGAGATCAGTAACGTGCTATCCTGATCACCAATTGGTGTTCCAAAGTAGTTAATTACATGCACATCAGCTGTGCAGCTACTCCATTAGCCAATACCATGGCAACAGTGGAATATAATTCAGTACTCCACTTCAGCATTGTCCCTTTGCCTTACTTGTGAGGAAAACAGCCTGGAAGTGTTGTCTGAAATGTATTGTAACAGCTGTATAGAGACAAACACAAATATATTGTGTGTCATGTCTAGAAGATTTGGTCTAAGTGTGAGTACAGCTGTTATATTTCTACACTGCTACTTGTGCAGGATTGGCCTGTACCTAATACTTCTGCATATGTTTCAGTCTGGCCAGGATGCTTTACTTGCTCAAGACTGTATGGCTATGCATATAATGTTAGGGGATTTACAGTGTGCTCACCAGACATCTTTAGTTTGGTGTAAATGTGTATCATACTGTGCTGATAATCAGTAATTGGTAACACTTCCTGATATAATTACTTTTCAACCCTCTGAAACAGGATTTGTACAGACAAACCCTTTCACATCAGCAGCTGTTCCATTGTATAACAGCAACTATTTCACATAGGGCCATATTAGTGTGGTTCTGTCCAGGTATGTCAAGGTTTCAGCAGATGTTGTACAGTGGGTGAATAATTGGTTATGGTATGACAGTATGTATTGTTGTAATTAGTCTTGGTGTGGGGGAGATGTTGGTGGGTGTATATAGCAGATGCAGGTGTGTAGGAACTGCTTTTATACATATTCTATATGTGTGTGGGGGTTATTTCCCCATGTGAACACCTATCCCTTAGTGGACTAATACTATGGTGATTGCAGGCTGATTCATTAAGGCACTGTTAAATGCTTTCTGTATAGCATGCAGGCAATGTTAGTCCTTGAATCCTTTTGACAACACATTGGAATGTAATAAAGTTTTGCTAAATGAAAGATGTCTGTGTATTTCTGTCATGGATATTTGCAGTCATTGTAGTTGTGTTGGTGACTAACCCTAGTTGGCTTGTGTCCATAGAACATATTTGTAATAGTGTATTGGCATATACTCTTCATATGTTATGTTCATATTGTTTGGGGGTGGCAGAATTTGTGATTGCTATGGTCCATGTTATACTCAGATTTGAACACTTCAGATGCTGTATACACACATGTATGTATGTATCTATATATCTATATATATATATATATATATATATATATATATGTGTGTGTGTGTGTGTGTGTGTGTGTGTGTGTGTGTGTGTATAGATATAGATATAGATATAGATATATAATATATATTCTTGCATATGTTTATATGTACCTCCATAGATGTGTAGATATTTTTAACCTATCTATATATCTACATATATGTATATCTCTATATATCGACATGTATCTATCTCTCTCTCTCTTTATATCTATCTATATATATCTATCTATATATATATATATATATATATATATATATATATATGTACATCTGTATATATAATATATATATAGCATACACCTTCCATTGGGTACATGGCAGTTTGTCCTATTTCCACACAATCCTCCCTTTTGTGTTTTAACCTGTCGGAATGCACAACTGGCATAGGTACATCTCAGGTAGCTTAGTGGTAGGTTACTCTGAGGATGGTGTACATGGTTGTGGGTTTTAATCCTGAAAGTGGTTATTATTTTACCTCTCAGAGCAGGCAGTGGTAGGAAAAGCGTGATTAATGCACATTTAAGCAGTTGTAATCAAGTTTGCCCGTGGTCTGTGTGATGGTAAGCAAAGGTTACACCTGTGACGCATTTATCTGTTTAACCATGTTTAAATGCCGCTTACTGTCACGCAAACCCACACAAAACCGATTACAACTACTTAAAAGTGCCTTAATCAACCTGCATCCAACAGCCCTTATTCTGGCCCTCAAAATAAATGAACTGCCCTTGCAGGTCTGGAACCCGGGACCATGAACACCACAGTCACTGACTTTACCACTAAGGAATCTGAGATATGTACAAATGTTATGGTTTTTAGAATATACATTTTACTACGGGCATTCCTCACTACCGAAAACAAATGTGACAGTCAGTTGGTGTACATATGTATGATACATGTTAATGTTCATATGTTTGTGGAATTAAGTGTTGCAATGTGACCTGACAGGGTATATTAGGGATGAGAATGGTTCTTGTTTTGTGTCCTTTTTTTATTGTCTCCATACTCCATGTATACACCTGCAGTTCACTTATTGAACATCCAACACAGGCACTCCTTGATACATAATTTCATTACCCATCATTGAAGTGTGTTCATAGATCATTATATATATGGCTATAGATGTAACTGTTTTATATATATATATATATATATATATATATATATATATATATATATATATATATATATATATAGTATTAATTTTTAACAGCTAGTTATACATATGTAAACTTGTATATGTTGATTCACAAACTACAGTACATTACATATGTACAAAAAGTGACTGTCCCATGTGGTCAGTACTGTGGAATGCCTATAGTAAAAGGTGTAGTCTAAAAACCATTAAATATGTATACAGCTCAGATGGTTTAGTGGTAAGTCCCCATGACCATGGTGTGCATGGTCCAGGGTTCAAGACCTACAATGCTTTAAAATGTTTTTTACTCCAGAATAAGGCTCATTTAAGCTGTCGTAAGCATGTTTAAAAGTGTTTGTGCGACATTAGAGCAGCATTTAAACACAGTTAAACTAAATGAAAAAAACTATAACCTGTGCACACAAACATGGTCACATCTGCTAACTACTCAGGATATATATATTTCAGTGTTGTAACATCTCACTATGTGCTTACATAACATTACAATCTCTGTTGACTTTACTGTCCAGCACACATGGGTTTATATGGGTGTTTCAAATGTTTATTATACTAAAGATTACTACCTAAATATGCAAGCCGTGGTTAAGATATACTTTTTAACATGAAAAACGTCTCTGACTTTATTGGGATTTGAACCACGAATGCACAGATACTATCCGAATGCTGTAACCATTACACTATTGACATTAACATTGCTTCTGCCTATTTCCTATTTAGATGATTTCTATGTGTAAGCTAGGCTGAGTAAAGGGTGGAGGCACCCAAAACCATTGAGCTTCACTTACTCTTGAAATGACAACATAACAAATGAAATGAGAGACTATAAATTAAATTCCTAACTACATTAGGCATAGCCCCTCACTGACACACTTCAAGAGAAACCTTGATGTGTGAATGGGTAACAGAATATACACCCCGGGGATCATGTGTCCCAGAACCATACAGCCAGGGGGAGGGAGAGCCCCTCTAGTTTTATAGCTGCAAGACCTGTTGTGGAAATTGAATGGTGTTGGGTTTTCACGTTAACATGCCCTTTTTAGATCACTAAGTGCCCCTATCACCCTCCGCCACCCCAGTCTTCAACAGCTTCTGGCAACTCTGCCTGGAATCACTTCATTGGCTATGCTTGACAGAGGCTCAGTTACTTCATCAATGGTGCTGAGAAAGCCAACACACTGTAGCTATACTTCTAAATGCCCTTGGGCAGATAGCCTAATACCTATCTGTGAACCTCTAAAGTGCAGGCCATCACAGAAATAATATGTGAATAAACAGAGCTTTCAGATCACAATATACAGTGGGAAATCACCATGTAGTCAGAAAACAGTTACATACAGCAAGAACATACAGAACACTGATACTTAATCACTCCAAATGTCTATCTTTGAAGCTAGAAGACTTGTATCAGTTTAAGGCTTTCTATTGCTTACCAGTAGGTTACCTACAGGAAAGATGAGAAACAAGCACAGATGGGAAACATGCATTCAACAATACCATACCGGCTTACATGTGTCAGCCTTAGGCTTTCAAATACTGGCCAAGGCTGTTGATGCCCCATGGTGCCTTTTTTAGGCAAGGCTCAAAGGTGAATCCCTCCTCCATAAACAGCACAATAGAAAAATCAATGAGGGTTATGCTACTCAATGCCAGGAGTTGTAATTACAAAATGCACACACTCACAGCACTCCTCAGTATGGACAATGTCAACATCTGTGCAGTAACTGAAACCTGTTTTAAGGCTCCTGAGAGCACACAAGCACTACCATACTACAACCCATACCACACATTTCAGCCACAGAACATGGACTGACACAGACATGGAGGGGGGTATCCATATTCATCAGGGATACCTACATCTCCAGGTTAGTGGGGCAGCATGATACCTCTGAGATCATCCATGTGCAGCTAACAACAGCCACAACTACAATGCAAACTATGGCCTGCTACAGATCACCCTCCATGACCCAGGACCACCACTCCACTTACCTGGAGACAGAGGAAAACATAATAGTCCTACCAAACATCCTGGTATTGGTTGATTTCAACTACCTTACCATTAACTGGAAAACTTACTCGAGTACTCACTTCCAGGCCCAGTACTTCCTGAGATTTATCACCTTAAATGCCCTGTATCAGATGGTAAACTCCCCAACCAGAGGTGGAAACATACTAGAAGTGGTAATCACCAACATGGGTGGCAGGTGATCCACAGCAGAGGTAAACTGGTCACTGGTTAGATCTGACCATGAACTATTCACTGATGATTTCCACACCCAACCATCTCCCCCACTCAAGGAAACCACAGTGAAAACCTTTCCTACAGCTAACTTCACACTACTAAAGACAGAGGTGGGAGGATTCACAGCCTCCACGCTAAGGGAAAACACTGCTCAAGATACAGTAAGATTTACAAATGCACTCTATAAGCAGCTACAAGGATGTATGGATCGTGCCATCACTGGTAAACCAAGACTAATTCCTCCAAGACAAGGACACCAGTCTGGTGGACCCCTGCAATAAACAGGCTATACAACAGAAGTAGGACAGTAGTCCAGAAAAACAGCAAATCCCAAGAAGGACAGACATCCGTGACCAGTATTAGTAAGAAGCTTAGGTCCCTCATGAAATCATCCAAGACTAACTTCAACAGGAAAATAGGCAATGATTCGAAAGATAACCACAAAGCCTTCTTTGGCTATGTCAAGGATCTTACTGGTAACACACAGATTTGTGCTGTGTTGGTGCAATCTAGCACAAAATATACTGAACCTACTGATATCGCCAACATCCTTGCAGATACATTCACTGCAAACTTCACCCCCTAAAGAGCCCACAATAATACCGGAAAAGTAAAGTATCCTAGACATCAGTGACACACAGGTGGAAATAGCCCTCTCAAACGGCAAAACACAGCATCAATGGAGGCAGATGGTGTCCCAGACTGTGTCTTGCAAACACTACAAGCCAAACTAACCCCCCACCTAATTAAGCTTTTAAACCTCAGCCTCTACACAGGCTACATGCCCATACAATGGTGCATAGCAATGGTTATTCCACTACAACAAGGTGGAAACACAACTGACCATTGTAACTACCACCCTATAAGCCTGACTAGCCTAGTCTGCAAAGCTATGAAGTGCATCATCATGGCACTCATTAACAAAGACATTTGTAACCTCCAAGCACTTGACCCAACCCAGGTCAGCTTGGTTGAGTGCAGATCATGTCTACTGAACCTGTTTGACATCTTACAGACAGTCACCAAGGCATTAGATGAGGAAATAGGTGGTTCACACATACTACCTGGACCTCGCCAAGGCTTTTGACATCATTCCCCACTCAGGTATTATTTATAAACTCACTACCCTGTACATAAACCCATACATCACAGGATGGGTTGCCAATATGCTTACACAGAGAACCCACATGGTAGGACTAGCAGCCTCCAGGTCCAACTCTTAACTGGTCACAACTGGTGTCCCACAGGACTCAGTCCTGGGACCCCTTCTGTTTGGCATATACTTCTCAGATGTACAGGCAAACACAGGTGGACTACGGCAGATCATGTTTGGCAATGACTGTAAACTGGGAGCCATAATTGACAGTCCAGCTGACACAGACATCCTTCAAAGAGCCTCACAGAGACCAACACAGGGTGTCAAACTCATGGCCTCAAGCTAAGTGCCACAAACTGCATGTTCATTCCATTTGGGAAAAACTAAACACCCACATATTAATTAATTAATTTATTTATTTATTTTACATTTGTTGACCGGGATAGTCTAACTGAATTTATGCCCATTTTCAGTAGAGTCCCGGGGAGATAAGCTCCAAGAGATTACTAGACTACTAACATACAGGTACTAGTTGTTATACAGTTACACATAAGTGGCAGCCACCTTAATACAGATGAGGTAATAGAGGATCTGGGGACTAAGGTAGACAGTGATCTCTCCTTTAACAATGATATCTCCAAAGTAGTTAGGATATACTTCTATGTAGGCCATCTGATTACTAAAGGGTTCGCATCTAGACATACTGAGGTTATAGTGCCTATTTACTCATCACTCATCAGTCCCATCATAGAGTATAATAACCCATTTGGGATGTACCTCAGAAGACACTTCCAAAAGATGGAAGGACCACGAACGTACCTCACCAAGAGGATTACTGGCCTCAAACCTATGTTCTATGCAGCCAGACTGAATAAACTCCTGCTTTGCTCAGTGGCATCTCATTTACTTAGAGATGATCTCTGCTGACCTACAAAGCCATGTCCAACTCAGGCTTAATGGATATGCTCCACCTATGGGAATCTATGTCACAGTGAGCCACACGCTGCAGTGAGCTAAACCTTGCCACAACAATAACTAGAACATGCTGGAGGGACAGATCCCTGTCACAGAAACTCCCCATGCTTTGGAAAAACATCCCTAATTACATTATAAAGAGCCACTCACTAACACTCTTCAAGAGAAACCTTGAAGAGTGGATTGTGAACAGTAGATACACCTCAGGGATCCTGCCATTGGCTCTGCTC
Source organism: Protopterus annectens (assembly GCF_019279795.1). Lineage (NCBI taxonomy): Eukaryota > Metazoa > Chordata > Ceratodontiformes > Protopteridae > Protopterus > Protopterus annectens. The sequence goes on along the minus strand of NC_056743.1, from coordinate 947,288,617 downwards.
CACAGAAGGACAGTTAATTAATCAATGGGGAGGCAAAAGCTGACACATTTTGGCTAGGCCTATGAATGGCCTCGGGCAGTTAGCCAAGTACCTACCTATGAACCTATGAACCTATACATACAGTATCAGCACATGCTGATAGCTTAATTTACTCTGCAGGTGTTGACTTACTTTGTGCCAATAGCAGTTGTGTGTGCAATAGTTGAGGGCTGCTTATGTTGGATGCACACAGTAGACTGCCTATACATGACAATTTACAGGTAGTCTTGTGTGTGTGCCATCCATTTTTACTGTGTGTGCAGGTGGAGAAAGGTGTCAGTCCCTAGGTGCCCACACCATCAATGTGTGTGCTATACGTTCTCTCCTTGCCAAGGCATGGGCATACTGGGCATGGCTCCATCTGCCTACTGGGGCTGGCTCAGGGTGTTCCTGGTCTGCATACCTCTGTGCCTGTGGGGCCCTTGGCAATGCTGGTGGGCTGTGAGGGCCTTCACCATTCTGTCCCTGCTGCAGCTGTTTCTGCAGGATCGTATTGTGTAGCATGGCACAGGGTCTATATTAGGAAAGCGAAAAGACGTTTACGTGAATACTTAAACGTCGAACCATATAGCACGAAGTGGACTTAGAGCAAAAGTAGAAAACCGCGAAAATGGAAATATTGAATTTCCATGGTTGGCCCGTCTGTGGATTAGCTGCATAAGGTAAGTGCTGGATAGTTATGGAGTTTAGGATAGTGTGCGGGTTAAGGTAAGTGCTTAGAAAAGTAATGCATGTTAGATTTAGTGTAGGGATAGAGGTAAGGTTTTGTTAAATGTATGTATGTAGGTTATTTATTTTGTTTGTGTATATTTTCGTAGGGGAAGTGTGCGGTAGTTACGGACCTTAGGGTTAGGGAGGGGTTAAGGATAGTGCATAGTTCGTTGTGTATGTGGGGTTTAGTGTAAGGTTAGAAGTAGGGTTTTGTGCTTTACTTTAGGTTAGACGTAGGATTTGGTTAGTGTATGTATGTGGTTTATTTATTTTATTTGGGTAGGTAGTATATAGCTAGTGGTTAGGTTGGCTGACTATGACAGTTTGATTTTTTTTTCCGCTGTTTAGTGTGTTTGGGATTTTTGCGGTTCACGGTATAGGGGTCGATGTTTTGGTATTCACGCATTGGGTTTTTTGCTTTCATAATATAGACCCCATGGCACATACTATGAAGATGTGGGTACACATGCCTGGAGAGTACTGCAAGTCTCCACCAGATATGTCCAAGCAACGGAACCATGATTTAAGCATCCCAAAAATGCTCTATGATGATTCTGGTTTGTATGTGTGCCTCATTATGGCATTCTTGCATGGGAGTGTGTGCATTTCTGATGGGAGTCATCATCTACAGTTCCAGTGCATAGCCAGCATTGCCCACCAGGTGGCCATATGGGATGTCCCCCACTGGCAAATACCTGAAACAGCTGTGAGGCATGCCAGATGTGGGAGTTGTGATAACTTCCAGGGCTGCCAGCACACACATACATGATAATGCCCTCAGCATTGCACATGACCTGGCAGTTGATGGAGGGGTATCCCTTGCTATTTATGTAGCGCCTACCCTGCTCACCGGGTGGTGACTTAATGTGTATGTGCATGCAGTCTGTTGTACCCAGTACCTCTTGGAATTCTGCCACATGGTGGAAGAAACACATATTGCTGGCCAACTCCTCCTATGTTCAGGGGAAGTATATGTGCTCATTGGCACATGGTAACGTGGCATCCAGGAACTGGTGAAGTACCCTGGATGCTGATGCCTGTGAGATCCCCATGATATCCCCAGTTGGCCTTTGAAGGTTACCTGTGGCTAGTATTCTCAGGCTTACACATACCTTCATATCCACTGGGATGGGTTCCCCTTCTGTTTGTTCTGGTTCTGAGGCATGGCTGGCACAGCTCCACAAGTTGCTGTAGGGTGTCCCTGTCCACCCTGTAATGCTCTACTATCTCCAGATCATGTAGCCCCTGGTAGGTTGGCCTGGGTCTAAACACTCTTCTCCTCCTCTGGTGCATGAGGTGGTTGTCAGCATCATCCTCCACACCACCTTCAGTCTCCAACACATGCTGGTGGATCAAAGCTATGGCAGCCCCTAACATGTACATATTAACAGTTCCCCGTATGAATACACCAATGGTGCAGAGTGTATGGGAATACACAAGTGTGTGTGAGGTGCTTTCACACTTTATACTATTGTGCTATGGATGCTGCTTATGTCATTGGCTGTGTACGAGCAATTCCAGCTGCAGGGTATCTTAATTATAGGTTTTACAAGTACTGCAAGTGTGGAGCCTGTAGTGTGGAGTTATGCTTGCCTGCCTTGATTAATCTGTTGCTCGTTAATTCACTTTTAAACCTAGATCCCCTCCCATTGTCAGGCATGCATCCCCCTGCCAGCTTTCTTATTTTGTACTTTCCCTACTCAGTCATGTGTTGCAAAATGTGTTTTGTAGCTGATATAATGCAATTCTGCTTTGTTCTGCTGTGACACTTTACTGTTTTCTTTGCAGTACAGCTCCTCCCCTTTCCTGTTCTACAGGTAGCTGCTTGCAGCCTTTTTAGCTGTTGTCAATGGCCCACTGTAGGTTCCTAGGTGTTAATTAGTCATTTCTACTCCAATTTCCCTGCTGCAGCATTTCCGTATTTTTTTCCTATACTCTTCCTTTTTCAATTCCAGTGCACGCCGCGCAAACACATTGACTGAGTTTAAGCGCATTTTAATCTCCGTTCACATGCATACTCAGTTACCTTGTGTTCTCTCAGCTAAGCAAAGCTAAAGCCAGTTCAACACACCACTTTCCTGCAGCTTTGCTTAGCTATGGGCAAACCGGGTTAGCATTGCTCCAATGTGCTTACAGCAAAGGTGACACACCACTCTCTTGATGTCATCTTTATCTCATGGGCACACCTCAGTGTTATAACGCTACGCTGTGGGATGCATCTTTACACCTGCGTGGAATCTGTGATTCACTATAACTCCTCTCATTTGCATGAGATTGCCTACTAATTCCCAGATACCGTGCATAACACTGACACAGCCCCTTAGCGACCCTTGCACCATGGTGTGGTGTAACATGCTTGCCATTGGCTATTATGGGGAAATCATGATATGTGTTACATTGCAGTTTTATTCTATATTTTTATATTTTCCTTACAATCCCATTTGTGCGCCGCTGCCCTATGCTTAATCTTCGCAATAGTGTGAAAAAAAAATGTATTTTATTTTTATATTTTGTACATATTTTTTAATGCCAGTGGCTATATATTTAGCCATTGGCATATATTAACAATATAATACATGTGTCTGGCCAGCTGTCATGGCTCCGATTTTATGTTTGCAAAAATGTAAACCATTTTTTATGGTTTACATTTCTGCATGCTTACACTACGCCTGCACCACTTCCTGGATCGCTAAATACCTTCATTTGCATGCTACACTGCTGCAAATGGGGTAATTAGCATACAGGTGCCAGGAGCTGTGCTGGCGTAGCGTACTCTGGTAGTGCACATGGAAACAGCTTGTACCTGGATCGCTCGCCAGCCATATTTGGTGTTGGAATGCCAACGCTACGTCTGCACCTGGTGCAAGCTTCGTGAATCCCAAGGTATATCTTGCTTGGAATTGTAAGCTGATATATTTGGTCTTATTATGTCATTTGTGCAGAGTCACAGTAAGTGTCCAGTTACAGACTGTTGAAATGTAAAAGAAGTCTAAATGATATAGCTTTCAAATGTGGCTTAGTTACACGTCCTTTGTTCTCTGAAAACATGTAATAGGGTGTCACTGAATGTCTACAGGATTAAGGCAGGGCAACAAGCAGTTTTAATTAAATTGGACACCAAAAGTAGCATGAACTATTTTTAAATAATCTATTGATTATCAGTGTATTACTTTTAGAGATTAATTGAATCTACTTTCACAGAGTAAAAGGTAATTGTCAGAGAGCACAAGGAATAAGACTGTTTCATATAAATGTCTAAAGTTATTATCCCTTTGTTCCATACCCATGGAGACAGTATCCTTTATGAGAACTTAAGTAGTGCTAGTATCCTTTATGGGTGCACTTACAGATATATCATCCCAATGTCAACTGAATATCAGCAATGAGGTACAGAACAACAGAAGTGAATGGCAGCAATATTTCTCATTTTATTTACCAGTTTGATAACTGGGTAAGTGGACTGGTTGGCAGACCATTTTCAGCCACATCCCATGAAGCAAGAAGGAAGCATAAAATTATATGTAGACTAAATAATATACAGAGTTGTACATAGTACAGCAACAAAATAGATACAATACATCTGAATGCTATTTACAATTATAAATGCAAATTATATATTATGATTTACAGTATATACAAGTAAACTAGGCATTCAGCCCAGGATTATTTGTTAATGTATGTCTTTACAAGAAAGCTGTGACTACAGATTGAGCTGCAAGGACTAGGTATCGTCATGGAAGCTAGAGCATTTGATACACTCAGGCAGTTGTTCTCTCAGTTTCTGACTAAATAATTGAAGTGTACTTTGTTTCTTCACTTCTGCAAGTTGCCAGTTCCAAACACCTAGGCCTAGCCTAGGGAATCATCGTTCTTCTTTGGAGGTTTTAAAATAAAGTTAAATGAGGGAAATGCAATTTTTCCTTTCCTTAAGTTTCTAGGTGTGCAGTTAGGCTGCTTGATTTGTAATTTTCTTTTTGGGGGACAGTGCCCCATTTTAACAACTTGTAGACTTGACTGCTAAGCAAAGATGTGTCTCTGTCATTTATTGGTAGCTAGTTATACCACTGCAGAAACTGGCAGTGATGACTGCAAAGTTGATCAAGAACAAACCTGCAGAATTATTTTACAAGGCTTTGTATTTCACATGTCCAAGCTGGAATCTATGGTTACAAGTCAGAGCCTATGTTTGATTTTAGTAATAAGCACATTTTAGCTAAGGAATTACCAGCTGTATGGGTGAAGAGGTTTGAGACTCTGTAGTATACTTTTAGGTGGTGGAGTGTATAATATTGTCAGTAACGAGGTCTGTTGAAATAATGGGGTCCAAGAGGATCCCTTGATGCTTCAGCTATGTTACTAATATTGGTGCATTACCATCTGTGTCCATAAAAAAATTTATGTTGGGGAGCTGAGGAGATTTTGTATGGTACAAATATCATAGTGTAAGACTTTGAGGTGATAATAAGGCATTTATTTTATTTCTCCAGGGCTTAAATCTATATGGCTAGATTGCATTTTCTTTTTAGGGGTTAGGGTGTTCTGACATGATCCAAATAATAACATTTCATCTCCATAAAGGATCAAGTCAAGGTGGGCAGGTCAGTGGCTATATCATTAATGAAATTAACAGTGATCCAGTAATGGATCTGTGTGAGACTCCTATGTAAAAAAGTACCTTTGGTTGAAAGACAGAATCCTATGTGTACCTGGAATTTCTCTTTTGGAGGTATTTTAAAACTATATTATTGTATTTGTTTCAAAACTGAATTTAATATGTTTGTACAGTAACAGGTTATGTTTTTTTGTTTCTAATGTTCTTGCCATCTCAATGAACAGCCCTCCCTGTTTGTTTTGAATCATTCATTTTCTGATAAGTTGTCTCATTATAAAACCACTACAAAAACAAATAACAAATGATGTACCAAGTTATTAGCAACTTTCCTTGAGTGAAATAAAAAAGAAACAGGAAGAGAAAAACAATGAACAAGTACATTGCTTGCGGGGGGAAAAGTTGAGAATTGCCATGCTTGAATTAAAAAACAAATATATTTCCTGAGCTTCAAAATACTGTAAATTAGTTGACAATAGTGTCAATAGTATACATCCTGAAATATAAAGATATTTTCATAGCTACACTGCCTTTCAGTCCTCTAGTCCTATAGTCTTCGAAACTGGTGTTTGAGTAATATGAAGCATAGCTTTACATCCTTCATGAAATGCAGGATACGATGTTTGGTTATTGTTGCCAAAGCATTGCCAAGTGATACAACTGCACTTCAAGCTCAGCTTTTTTACAGGAATCATGGCCACCCTACTAATGAATTTTTTTCTTGGATTTGAAATAGGTGACCGGTCATTTTGCTAATAAAATCAAAAGTGAATAAATGCATAGCTGTGGTAAGGGAGTGTAGGGACAAAACTAAATAATCCTTTACCTCCAGCTGGGATAATAATTTAACTCTCAAACCAGACTCTCACACTTGAGAACACTGAATGTGCCAGTCGGTTCTTACTCCAGAGAAAATAAATGAACCACATTGAGTAACTAGGAGAGAGGGGCTTGATAATAATTATGAGGTTGAAATGCAAATAAATAAATACATTTAAAAAGGGGGAGTATGCCTCCAGGCCACCCAACAATATGAAATATTGCTGGGACTATAAAACCACTATTTGCTCCCATCATTAATATACGAATATGTTAGTAACATAAATATTAGGAGATTTATAAAATATTTTATTTATTTCAAAGAGTAAAGAAATTACTCAGTGTGCTAAAGTTAGCAATTTTACTTCAAAGCTTATTATCTTTTCTGTAAATGAGTACCTCAAGACACAGAGTATAATTTGTTACGTTGACATACTGTGGCTGTATTTATTATATCCGCTTTTGTAAATTTTGTGTATTTTTCTTTGTATATCAGCTGCAGTCAGTTGGATGTCTTCTGTCTGATTACTACTATTTTCAGTGAGATGATACATGGTCCCAGTGGGATTCATCCTTACCCACTTCTAATCACAGATATGTACATCACAGCCACATCTGTGTAAGTATCTGATTCAGACTAAATTCATGTGGACTTTTCTGACCATACTTGTTTTATTCGAAACTGTCAACATAGTCTATGTTTTGCATCTGAGATGTTTACCATTACAAGGAATCTGCTTGTGTATGAATTCTGTCACTTCTATGAGCATACACAAAACAATTTTTAAAGTGTCTATGTCATTAAGGGAAATATTGTTACTGGGATTGGTGTCTCTTATGACCCTGCATTCTGAATTAGTTTGAAGTGAACCTTCATGGCATTAAGACCTGATTCAGTTGCCTCTTTCTCATTCATCATGACAGTGTATCTCGTCTTTGAAGCTTCTAGGCAACATCTAAGAAAACCAGCCGTTTAACACTTTTATACTTAAAGAATATAAGAGAATAAATATTTATTTTTTGAAAAAGTAACATTTCAGTGATAGTGCAAGAAAAGGACAAAGTTACTCTATATATTTTTTGGTAGAAATCAAGGTTTCTGTCATCATCTGATACAGCTGTAGCTGAAGGGAAACAATGTGTAAGACTGCAAATTTTGTAATGCGACTAATTCTTTGATAAGTGAAAGAATTCTATGTGAAATTAGAAATGATTAGGTCAAAGTCAGATCATTAATTGAGGCTAACTTGATACTAGCCAAAGCATGTTGATGTGTTTTTAGTGAGTTCCTGTGTGGAACCTAAAAGCATGGATGGAGAGTTGGAAGTATGTGAAATAAAGAATGTGAGTAGAAAAGATGACACATGAAAACAAAGAAGTATGAAAAATATCAAAAAACAAAAACGAAAATCTTGTCAATTGCAATAGTATCCAAGATGGTGCCTACCAAAACAATCAGTCAGACTTGACAAATAAAGCAAGCAATATGGCTACAGGCATGGCAAAGCACATAGTAAATGGAATGTGTAACCTTTGGTAGGGTGGTAACAATTGTGAACAATTCTGCAAAAGCCAAAATGTAATGTTGCAATAAGCTGTATGTGAAATTAAAGGGAAAAGAGCACAACTAATTAAATATGTCTGTGGACACCATTCATTTACATACTGCGACTGCATACCGACAGTGACTAAGCTGTCATTTGCAGTAACACTGACACTATTACTCCAGCTAGCAATGTAAGCAGTGAAGATGGCACGTTGCTCAATAAATCTGATGATTAAAACACGATAATGTCTTTTATAAGCAAGTCCAACCTGATAAACCTACCAACATAACAAAACAAGCAAATAAAAATATGAAGATGGTACTGATCGATGCTAGGACCCTAAACGTAAACCCCGCTCCCTTCAAGCCCTTTTCACCCTGGAGGACACTAACATCTGTGTAGTGACTGCAATATGTTTAAAACAGCAGACAGCACTCCGCTTATGTGGCTATAATGCTGCCCAGCTACTGCAAGAAAGGAAAATAGGTGGAGGTGTCACTCTGCATCCAGAAGAGACTCACATTAAGGCTGGTAAAGCAGCATGATGCACTAGAGCTTCTGCATGTCCAAGTAACCATCAGAAATGTCCAGTACCATGTATTAGCTAGCTATAGAACTCACTCCATGATATAAGAAAGCCACAGTGTCTGTTTACAATAACTATAATCACTCAGTATAAAACCAGATACCATTTTCCAAGGTTATCTAAACTATCAAACTATAGACTGGGAAACCTATAGTACCACTATTGCACAAGCATAGGGATTTCTGGACTTTATCAATACAATGCCCTGGAACAACTAGTCAAAGTACCCACTGGGTGAATAACATCTGGGATCTTGTCCTTACTAATATGGGAACATGTTGCACCATCCCTTGCATATCTTCATCACTTGTAAGATCTGACTCTGAAGAAGTCTCCCTTGAAATAAAAACAAAACTAGAGATTCCCTCCATCCAAGGTACCTTTAGAAATGTCTTTAAACAAACTACCTATTCCTAAGTGATACATTTGCAAGCTTCAAATCTCCACCAAAACACAGTTACCTCCACTGAATACAGGAAAATATACACCACCACACTGTATCAGCCTGTAAACAGCTGCATAGATCCAGCTGTACCCAATTGGAACAAGTGCAGGGCAAACCCCACAAACAAACCAAAATGGTAAAACCATAATATCAACAAGCTTTATAATAAAAGGAAAATAATTTTGACCAAAAGTAAGAAGAGTTATTCCCAGAATGTTAGAGTCTTTGTCACTGAAATAAACAAACAACTTAGGAGCTTAATAAAATCCACCAAAGCCAAGTCTGATGCTAAAAGTAGCTCCCCAAGCCAAAGAGAATCACAAGGCATTTTTTTAATTATGTACATAATCTCAAAAGTACAATGAGCAGTGCTCTGAGCTAACTGTGAAAAATGTTACCTACTCTGAGGCTGAAGATACAAGTAACCTACTGGCCAATACATTTAGCTTTAACTATACCCCTCTCTCCCCTCCCTCTGACCCTCGAGATATACCTGCAACTGGCTTGCTCCCAGCTATCACACACAACTAATTCCTAAAAGTGCTATCAAAAGCTAAAAATAGCACAAAACACAATTTAGCCACACTTTTAACAGCACTGTTCAACCATGGCCTCCATACAGGTCTTGTACCAAGTGAATGGAATACAAATACAGTTACTCCCCTACATAACGGATGATCTTCCACAGACCCAGGCAATTACAGACCCATAAGTCTGATGAGCCTCATATGCAAAGCCCTGGAAAGACTTATCATGGAACTAATCAATCAGTACACAGGGAACCTCCAAACATTGTACCTCTCTCAGTTTGGATTTGTCAAGAGCAGGTTATGCTTACTCAACCTGGTGAATGTTTTTGAAAAGTTTGCCAAAGCAACGGATGAAGGCAAAACTGTACAAACTACTTATCTTAACCTAGCCAGCTTTTGACACAATTCCTCACTCAGGCGTAGTAAAATGAGGATGCTCTGGGCATGGCAGAATATCTTTATGAGTTCATTAATAACTTCTCAGATGTAAAAGTACCTGTCAGGAGGTTACTAGAACATAAGGTAGCATGACTGCAGTTAATGAAGCAATAGTAAGGATTTGCAATGCTTAAACATCTTGTCACTGCGACACTTAGACTTAAATTCTAAGATGTAATGTAACTCACTACCCTCTTGATAGATATGAGGAAAGAAGATTTTGATGCAAGCTGCTGCAAGCAGTTTAAAAACCCTTTTCTTTATAACCACACCCTCCAAATGAGGTAAACTCAGGTACTTACTATGATTTACATATATACACAGTGTATCATGGGTAATCAAAACCATAATTTCTCTTTAGAGGAACAGCTTCTTACTTATATTATGATTTCACTATTAAATCAGCACATGTGATGATTTTCAACGTAGGGTGCTCCACCTGTGAGACATTGTTTATAACTTGTCTTACCAGGATATAAGACTCACTTGTTGCTGTGCTTACTTGCTTATATGCTAATGTGGGTAGTAAAATATTGTGGACTCATTCTTCCATGATGTCCTGAAAGTTTTCAGCTAAAAGAATATTATTGAAAGTGCAGTCATCATCAACAAAATGAATTACAAATTAATACATTTTTTGCATCAAACAGTGTAAACCTGACATTGTATATGATAAGGAGATTACTCCCATCACTGAGGGCTTGTTATTTATGTTTTTCCGTGGAAGGAGTAACAATAAACTTTAAACAGAAAAAGAGATGCTAACCATAGATCTGGCTGCATATCAACTAAGAAAGAATTACATTTGAATCCAATTATTACATTTGAATCAAATTATAAAACACCCCACAACATATTCAAGAAAAGTTTACATAAAGCATTTGCAAGACTTCAAATGCTGTCACTACCTTGTAAAATATGATTTGCAAGTTCAGCACAGGTCTAGAAAATTAGGATGATGATATGTGAGTTAAAAAATTTTTGAAAATTAATGCAAACAACTAATATAGCAAAAACAGCATAATAGCAGAAAAACGTGATTGAAATCTTGCTAAGATTTGGATGCCCTGTGGCTTGTTTCTTAATTTTCTACATCAGGTGAGAAGCATGAACAGCTTAAAGAATGTATGAGGGGAGACAGAAAGCTTCAGTTGATTCATTATGTGAGACACATTCTAGTCATTTGCTAGAAGCCATACTACTAAAATCTGTCTGTCAAACCTAGCTATGTGATGTTCTGTATTGGCCTACTATTCCCGATCAGATAGAGGAAGTAACATGCTCAAAACCTAAATTATAAAGAAGACAGGATGCCTCATGATCTTCATGTTTACCTTCAACATAGTAGGAGTTTACCTATTTCAGTGAAAACTGCACATTATCATCAATATGCAGGCAGCTACTGATTTTTTCCACAAGTTGTGCAAATACATGATACCAGTAGCCAAGATGCTGCTGCAGTGTACCTGTACTTGTTGACAGAACTCCTACTGAAGTGATATCAGAAAATGGTGTTCAACTTGGGTTGTGCTAGTCACTCGACAGTGTAAAATATAGCTGTAGGTGATTTGGTCATATTGACTAATGTCACCAAAATAGGCATGGGCAGCTACCGGTGATAAATGGTTTGAGGTCCTAGCCTATGGCAACCTATGCCAGGGAGCCATGCTAACAGTGGGAGGGGTGTATGTGCCCCTATTGGCCAGTGTGTGCCCACCATAAAGCTCAGCAGCCCTGTATCAATAAGCTACTGGTTGGCTGGTGTCTAGTTGCCTGGCCAGGGTTACCTGGGATAGCTGTGTTGAGTGAAAGCTGGGTGTAAAAACAATCACCCTGACAAACATGACCTGAGAGTTGCTACACTTAATGTAGGTTTACTGACAGGATGCAGCTTGGAAGTGGATTACATGATGATATGGAGGAGGCGGGACATCCTATGTATCCAAGAGACAAGACAGAATGGCAGTGCAGTGAAGTTACTTGGATTAGGATCCAGAGTCTACTACTCAGGAGGGGCACAGACTAGAAATGGTGTAGGAATTTTGGTAAGAGAGAGACTTCAGAAGTCAGTGAGGGATATCATCAGAATTAGTGACAGACTTGTGGCAATCAGACTCCAGTGTAATAATAGGGCAGTATTCATAATTTCAGTCTATGTCCCATAGCAGGATTCTGATAGTGAGAAAAACAGTGCAGTCAGATAGCAGTTGCAGGACCTATAAGATAAAGCAGGACAAGAGGAACTGGTGTTGATAATGGGTGACTTGAATGCACATACCAGGACAGACAGAACAGGATATCAGGATTAATTGGGTCTACATAAGTGGGGCAACAGGAGTAAAGAAGGAGAGGCCATTCTAGGTTTCTGTCTGGCAAATGGCTTGATAGTAGCCAAAACATGGTTCAGAAAGAGAGACAGTCACAAGATCACACACAAGAGTGGCCAACATGCAGCTCAGTAGATGTTCTCCTAGTAAGTAAAGGGTTCTAGGGTGGAATCAGTGATTGCAAAGTCATCCCCACTAAACTGTCAGCCCACAGCATAAATAATTGGTTGACACTGTGATGCCCACCACTGCTGCCAGTGTGTGATGGGCACCAAATACGTGTCATCCCCATATTGGGCAAGTAATCAAGGATCCAAAATTCTCACCACTGACAATGGAGAGGGACAAATACTTGGAATAAAAATGGATATACTCAGTATTTCCTGATGCAGACCTCTCTGCATCAAGTACGATTTCCCTTAAGAGCACACAGGGAACACAGCTTGAGCTCTGGATGTCTCTATATCTGTCTCCCTCCAGATCCCCAATAAGATTCCCTGCTTGTACAGCTGTAGGTTTAGGTTCTCAGATAAGTGTCCAAGCCAAGTCCTTCAGCACCCTCTCTGTAAACCCAGTGCTTTATGCAAACTTTGGTAAATTTGATTTGCACACACGTATACACACACACACACACACACACACACACACACACACACACACACACACACACACACACATATACACACACCAGGGAAAGGCTGGAACAGGTCTACTAGTTATGTCCCCTTCTGCCCCGACTATAAGATTGTTACCACTGCCACCTGGCACTCCACAATCAGCTACTCTAAGGCCCTTAACAAAGGGTGTTCAATTATACTGTGTAGGATTAATAGTAATACAAATGGCAGTAGTTCACCAAGATGGCTAGGCCTTCTGGAGTGATCCACACAGTGTCACCAAATAAATATAAATACTCTCAAATGTTAGATACTCTCTACAAGAGACAGCCACAATAAAAGTTTTAAATATATTTAATAACAAATAATAAAAGAACATGAAAATATTGAATATATATTCACAATAAAACACAGAGTTCAAATCACAAAAATTTTTGAAAACAACATTGATGTACAGACTCATACAAATTAAGAAAAAGCAATCTCTAAACTGAGCTTCACTAAATGCCTGACTGAATCTAAGAGAATTTACTGTTCCCTAATAATGTACTTGGGAAAGGCAAGATGAAATATGTCAGTAGTCTTTCTAGTCAGGCTTACAAACAGAATACTCTATAGTCTGATATTACTCACTGTAAAATATAAGATCCAAGATGATTTGCAGAATGAGCTCATCCAATCACCTGACTACAGTTCCCACAAAATCTCCTTTTGAAATTTGAGACAGGAATTGACCATACATGGCCACAATACACATCCAGATGTTTATGGCAGTGCTGAAGGCCTCCCCTCTTTTCACTGAGCTAATGAACAAAGGCTCTTTCCAAGACCCACTGTCTCCAGTATCATTTAACACCTGTGGGTGCCTTTCAATGATTAGCAGCCCATTTACATTTCCCTTATTTTTCTTAAAATAAGCCATCTGGTTAATCTTTGCTGTGTCAGTGTCTTCTATTAAAACATATACATTTAATTCTGTTACAATAATACATGCACATTTCTCTTCATTTCAGTAGGGTACACTGTTGTTACATTTTTACACAATTAACATAAGCAAAACTCACACGTACATTTTCAGCACAAGCATCTGTACAAATCAGCTTGATATACAAATGACATATGATTATTTACAAAATTCCAGCCAGATGTGCTGGCACAAGTCTTACATCCACTGCCCTACTTCCCCCTGGCATGGCAGGCAGTACTTCCTAACATCACATCTCTCCCCCTCCCTCTTTGAAGATTTGAGATAGTTTTTCAAGTGGCCATTGAGAAATGTGGCTTCAGAGAAACACTCCTATCTGGGAATATGTTACTCCATTCCCTGTCTTAAGATTCCATCTGCCTTTGCATTGCTGACCCCACTACAATGTTGTACAGTCATATCATGGGGTCTACTTTCATTCACTGAAAACACATTTCACTGAACTTCAATTAATTCACACCAAATCGCTGAAAGCTCAAATCACTGAAAACTCATTTTACTGAATCCCATTTCACTGAATGCAGAGTACTGTAAGGCAAGTAAAATGTATATGCCCTTTTCACCACTGTAGCATGATCCTGATGTTAGCATATTTAGTTAGGGACGGTGTGGGGTGCACAGTCCCCCACATTTGGGTGTGTGGGGCGCAAAGCCCCCCTACCTAGTTTACTGTTAGCTTTCAGTGAAATGAGATTCATAAATATAAAAGCAAACTAGCTGGGGCACTATGCCCCCCACCCTCCAACTATATATATACTAACTCTAGGATTGCACTTCAGTGGGGAAAAGGGCATATACATTTTACTTGCCTTACAGTACTCTGCATTCAGTGAAATGTGATTCATTGAAATGAGTTTTCAATGACTTGAGCTTTCAATGATTTGGTGTGGGTGAACTGAAATTCAGTGAAATGTATTTTCAGTGAATGAAAGTAGATCCATGTATCATATGCCTGCAACCCTAGGCTCCATCATAGTAACTTAAGGTCTTGCTGGCTGGCTCCCTGTAGCCATAGATCCCCCTTCAGACTCCTCCTGCCTCCTTCTGCAAATACTCAGCACAAGGGCTTCACTATCATGGTAAGGCTTCATCATGTTAACATGCTACAGTCTGAGCTCTTGCCTCCTGCCTAGCAGCTCTACCATGTAGTTAACATAACTGACCTTCCTTATCACCTTGAAAGTTCCCTCCCAAGCTGCCTGCAGCTTATTGTGTCTGACAGGAATGAGCACCATCATCTGCTGTCCCACAGCATACTCTCTGGCTTGAGTAGTCATACCAGACCTTTTTCTGCTGTTGGCTCCTGCCAGGTTCTTCTGGGCCAAGCCTATGAGCTCCCTAAGGCCTTGTCCTGGGGTTTAGAACATATGCCACAACAGACACCTTGTGGGAATCACACTCACTCCCCCACTCATCACAAATCAAATCTAGAGGCCCCCTCATCCAATGCCCATACAGCAACTCAAAGGGTGAAAAAAATGTAGATTTCCGGGGTACCTCTCCGTAATCAAAGAACAGATGGGGTAAATATGGGTCCCACTACCTCTTAAACTGGTCTGCAAATGCCCTAGCATGTATTTAGTGTAGAGTTTAACCTCTTCACAAGACCATTTGTCTGGTGGTGGTAGGGGGTAGTCTTTAGGTGCTTTACCCCACAGCACTCCCATAGACAAACCAGAAGGTCTGACATGAAATTGCCACCTCTGTAAGTCAGTATTTCTCTTGGGAAACCTATGCTGCTGAAAATATCTAGCAAAGCATTTGCCATCTTCTCTGCCTCAATGGAGGACAGAGACACCACCTCAGGATATCTAGTAGCATAATCTACTACCACTAGGATATAGTCTTCTTCCATGTGGAACTTGGGGTGCTCAGATGCCCCACAATATCCATAGTTACCCTCTGAAACAGCTCCTCTATCACAGGCAAAGGCATCAAAGGCACATTGACCTTGTCTCCTGCATTGTCTACTTTTTGGCACTGCTCACAGGTCCTGCAGTACCCTGTTACATCCGCTGATAATCCCAGACCAATAAAAGTCCTGCATAATATGTCTCTTGGTACGCTTATGCCCATATGACCTGCAATGGGAATGTCATGGGCTATAGCTAGAAGTGCCAGACAGTAGGCTCTGAGCACTGGCAACTGCAGTATTACCTCACTTTCTAGCTCTCCCTCAGGGGACAACTCTCTATATAGTAACCATTTCTTCCAATATAGACAATCCCCTTTTCCTTGAGAATCAGGTGTCTCCCTAGCTACCTTCCTTAAGCCTTGTAATGCAGGGTCTAAGAGCTGAGCCTGTCTCAACTCTCTCTTTGTAACTCTTCTCAGCTCCCCTTCCACAGGAAGCCTGGTATTCTCTGACAGCAGTGCCTCACTGACAGCTTAGGTGCTACTACTCACCTCTGCATTTGCAGTCACTCTGTCCATGGGAACATCAGTACCCACCAGCAGCTGTGGCTCACCTTCAGTCTTACTGCTACAGAGTAGCTCCCTCCCTGATGTAGCCATGTCGGCAGTCTTGGCTTCAGGTGTATGGTCTGAATGGGTCTCCCTCAGGCTACCAGACCCACAGGCTTACCTCCAAGCCTGACTGCATGTCACGGTATGCACACAAGGTACTGCATTATCAAAATCATTCCCTATCAAGACATCTGCAGGACTATCCTCAAACACACTTGCTTGCTTCCTTTTCCACCTGCCCAGTCAAGGTGAAACCTGGTCAAAGACATTTGGAATGGGATCCCTCCTAAAGCTCTGACTGAAGTTGACTGCCCAAGCAAGTACTGCTTCTCCTTAACCACTGCAGGCTTCACAATGGTTATATCAGAGGCTGTGTCTCTCTTGGCAGTGACCCGTTTTCCATCTACCAAGATTGGATATAAACTCTACTGGTAGTTTTATATCCCTGTTATCTCCAGACAGCTTACCACTGGTATTCTGTTATTCCCACATACTGATTCCCCTACCTTTTGTTCCCCACCTTGCCTCCATGGATATGTATATGCTACATGGTCCTACTGGTTACATTTAAAACATTTAACCCTTGATCCTGGCCATGTACCTGAAATAGTGGCTTTCCCTGTTACTGGTGGGTTCTGTTGGGGAAGTTTAGGTTTCCCACAAGGGGTTCCCTTATATCCATGTGCAGCAATGAGTATCTCTTTCCTGTACAGTGATGCCCTGATTGCTAGGTATAGGTCTCTCCTTTTCCCCAACTCATATGCAAGTTGAATTCCCTGTCTACCAACCAGATTCTCATGTCCTTAGGCAAAGTGCTAAGGACTTGTTTCTTCACCAAAATGTCTGCCAGCCCTTGAAAAGTGGTAACCTGGCACCAGCTCACCCACCTATGAAAATAAGTGCTTAGTTTAGCAATATAATCACATATACTTTCATCTGCCTTGCATCTATGCTTACAAAACTTTTTTTCTGTAAGCCTCAGGTGTTAACTTAAAACATTGTAATAAACAGTGCTTAACTTTCTTATAGTCTAAACAATCAGTATGAGACAATTTAGAAACAGCAGTTACAGCTTTATCATGGAGTAGAGGGTTGAAGAACTGTACCCAGTGCCCTCAGTCAGCATTGTTTATAGTTTGTCTTTTGTTTCATTTGTATTCTAGTAGAAAGTATGTATTGTCTTTTTGAAAATCAATAAAATATTTGGAAAAAAAAGTATCACCTTCTTGGTACTGAGGAAGAAGTTTACTGACCTTTATTGCTTCTGCAGTATGGTTACTCCTTTCCCCATTATCTCCATGACCCTGGTGATGAGTCAGCATTTTCTTTTCATGTTGCCTTGGCCTCTCATTTTCTTTGGCATCCAAGTGCTGCAGTCTCTCTGCTGATTCGACTTCCAACTGTTTGGCCTCCAGTTCAAGTCTCTTTACCTCTAGACAGATTTTTAAGCCCTCTGGGGAGAAGTTGAACTGTCCTATTTCTGAGGGCTGCAAATTCCCATCACCAAACTGGTTATCCTCCTGGTTGCTGGTCTGTACTGCAGCTATGATAAAGGCTGCAATCATTTCCCCTTTAGTCAGGTTGGCACGGCCCAGTCCTTTGGCTCGACAAATCTAAGCCAACTGGTTCCTTGTCAGCTTGCCATAATCCTCTGCTGACATCCTTGCCTGCTCTCCCTGAGTATCTAAGCTAACAAAAAGTAAATAAATAAAACTAATGTGATATGAAACTCTGATATTCTACTTTGTGGCTGCTTGAGAGTACAAACACCTTCTTTAGTGACCACTGCTTACAGGCTACTGGAATTCAATATCCACACCACTGCTCAACAATGTGTGAGGATGTGATGATTTTCACCACTGCCAACCAATTAAATGTGATGCTCACCACTGCTGTCAACGTGTGATGGGCACCAATATGTGTCTTCACCATGCTGGGCCAGTAATCAAGGAACGTTAATCCTCATCACTGACACTGGAGAGGAACGAGCACTTAGAATACAAATGGATGCACTCAGTAGTTCCAGATGCAGACCTCTCTGCATCAAGTACAATTTCCCTTAAGAGCACAAAGGGAACACACTCAGCCTGAGGTCTGGATGGCATTATATCTGCCTCTCTCCAGATCCCCAGTAAGACTCACCACTGGTACAGCAGGAGGCTTAGGTCCTCAGCCGAGGGTCAAAGCCAAGTCCTCCAGCACCTTCTCTGTAAATCCAGTGCTTTGTGTCCCTGCCACAAGTAGCTGAGACACAAACATTTTGAGAGATTTGATTTACACATACAGACACACAAACACACACACACACACACACACACACACACACACACACACACACACACACACACACACACATGGGAAAGGTTGGCTCAGGTCTACAAGCTATGCCCCTACTGCCCAGACTATAAGGTAGTTAACACTGCCACCAGACACTCCATAATCAGCTACTCTAAGGCTCTTAACAAAGGGTGTCCAATTATAGTGTGTAATATTAATACTAATACAAATGGTAGTAGTTCACCAAGATGAATAGGCCTTCTAGAGTGATCAGTACAGTGTCACCAAATAAATATAAGTACTCTCAAAGGTTAGATGCTCTCTACAAGATCAAGCCACAATAAAAGTTTTAAATATATTTAATAATAAATAATAAAAGAATATGAAAATATTGAAGATATATTCACAGTAAAGCACAGAGTTCAAATCACAGAAAATATAGAAAACAACATTGATGGACAGACTCATAAAAATAAAGAAAACAATCTCTAAACGGAACTTCACTATATTCCTGACTGAATCTAAGATATTTTACTATTCCCTAATAACTTGCTTGGGCAAGGCAAGATGAAATACATGAGCAGTCTTTCTAGTCAGGCTCCCAAATAGAATACTCTATATTCTGAGATTAATCCCTGTAAAATATAATATCCAAGATGACTTGCAGAATGACCTCATCTGGTCCCCAGACTATGTATTCCCACAATATCTCATTTCGAAGTCTGAGACAGGAATTGACCATGGACAACTGCAATACACATTCAAATGTTTATGGTAGTGCCTGGAGGCCTTCCCTCTTTTCACTGAGCTAATGAACAATGAGTCTGTCCAAGCCCCATCATCATCACCAGTCCTACTCAGCACTGTGGGGTGGCTTTCAATGATTTAACAGTTCATTTACATTTCCCTTATTTTTCTTAAAATAAGCCAGCTGCTTAACTTTTTCTGTGTCTGTGCCCTCTATTAAAACATATACATTTAATTCAATTGCCATAATACATGCACATTTCTCTTCATTTCAGCAGGATGCACTGTTGATATATTTTAACAAAATTAACACAAGTAAAGCTCACAAATTCATTTTCAGCACAAGCATCTGTATGAATCAGCTTGATATACAAATGACATACACTTATTTACAAAATTCCACCTACCTGTGCTGGCACAATCCACTGACTTACTTCTCCCTGGCATGTCTGGCAGTACCTCCTATCGTCACCGACACAATCAGCTGCAAGCTGTGGTCAGAGAAGGCTCTAAGCTCAACAGATACCAGGCTGAAGACCTGGAAGTTGACTGAAGAGGAAGTACCACAATTCAAGGAATTACCCAGGGCTCTAGCACCCTAAGAAGAGGAGGAAATAGATGGAGTTGAAGAAGAATGTCAGCACCTCAAAACAGCATGTGTGAGGACTACAGAACTGATATGTGACCAAGTCAGATATGGAAATAAGGTTTATAAGGAAAGCTGGTGATATATCTCTCAACTTGGAATCATCAAAAATCTGGACAAAGACCCATGAAAGGAATGTACAACTGGCCAAAAATGTGGACGCTAATTAACCTAAAACATGAATGCATAATTATATTACCCCACCCACTGCAATAGAATTGTGGGATAATAACAATTGAACGCAAACTGAAAAACAGACAAAATATTAAATATCACAAAATATAACCAGAACAATAGTGTTTTATATTTGAACTTGTATAAAACTTTGAATATGTATAAAACTAAAATGCAACTTTCTGTTACAAACATAAAATTAACTGCTGCCCTCATTTACACATATTCATTACTACAGTAACAGAGTGCACTGGGGAAGCACCAATATACTACCAGGGACTTCCATGCAAAGGATAGTAGACAGCATGGGGAGAGGTTCTAAACATATGCATACGATGTGGTCCATGCCACTGAATTCTTAATAAGCACACATCTTCACTACTTTACATGCTAAATAAACCATCTGCATAAGAATGCTTCTGAATAGTCAAACAGGGACCTGCATTTATATGGCTGTGGTGAACAACTCTCTATATTCTGCATCCATGTGAATGTGCTATGCTGCACACATTGCACGAAGTACCAGGGCTCTTTTTTCACAAATGGAATATCCCCTTTGGTAGTTCAATTGTAAACTATATCATAGTTCAATTGTAAACTATATCAAAGCTTATCAATGTGCATGAGCCATCTAAGTAGGTATCTAATCAGACTTGTGACCTCCACTTCAAACAATGCAGTATTCCAAAAACTAATTTTCTTCATAAAGCTTGAGGTAGCAGCTGCCAAAACCGAGAAGCTAGACAACACTAGTGAGTGTCATGGTAGGGGAAAAGCAGGCTGCATTTTAGTGAAAGACAGGAGTCAGTAACCCCATTCTCACAAGAATATTTTTGGCAAACAGGTTTAAGGGTTACCTTAAAAATAATATGACTATCCTTCTACGACCAGAAAAATGAAGAGCTTGATAAACAAGCAGGGTTTGATTACAAATCTAAGTAACAACTGGTTAAGCATAATTTCAACCTACATGCTACACTGCCTTTTAAATGTAATCTGAAATCATGTATCTGAAGATTAATGAAAAAAATACAAAACTTTTGTATCATTAAGTAATCATCTTATCACTGCACATATCACCATTTGTCACAATAACAGAAATCAGATTTCAAAAAGGCATTTTGCATACTGTCCAGATGTTTTGTCTCATATATTTTAGATTGATCTTCATAAAATGTGTGGTTTTCTGGTAAATTAAGGGGGGGGGGTTCAAATCACTAAATAATTACATACATTCAAGTTTCAGACTTCACATCCTTCAGAAAATCTAACAAATATTCTGTTATTCCAACAACTTTCAAAGTTGGTAAGAACAATATTTAAAATCTGTCCCTGTTTAGGGCCTTTGCCTCCACATTATTTTAGGTTTGTTTAGATTTCTTGTGCTAAGAAATTGAGAGGTATGCCTTTATTATTATTACTTGTTCTTATTGTCTACCTTCCCCATTTTCTTCACACAAATACATGTGAAGAAGCAGTACAAAAGGCAGGTGATGGGATTACTTCACCAGCTTCTCTCTCCCTAATAAACATTTCACAAAATGATCGATAGTGCAGGTCGAAGGTGCTACCCTTTATCGCACGTCAGTCATAGATTCCATTCTATGTTGGAGACCCGATAGTGCCAATCCCGAAACTCTGAAAATTAGAAGTGCAATTAAGGGCAAATAGTATTGTACAAAATTATATGTTAGAGAATCCCATTTCTTCAGCTACAGCGATTTCAGAGTTACATTTATAAGTAGGATGTGGCACTGCACAGTACACACACACGCACACACGCACACACGCATGCACGCATGCACACACACACACACACACACACACACACACACACACACACACACACACACACACACACACACACACACACACCAGCAGCAAGCCCCTCTCCCCCATGGAAAAAATGCTTTTAAGTGACTGGACTTTGGACATTAGGCATTTGCCCAATTGTCCGTTCTGTTATAGGATACTGATACAGAAACTCTGTAGTTAAAGCAAGCTAAATAACATATGTCTTTGCAGTTTGATTACTTTCCCATTAAATTCCTTTAAACCCCTCCAGGCACCCAGCAGTAAATATTTTATATTATATTGTTAAATTCAACAAGCACTCACCCACATATCACCAAGTTACTGTGTCTGGTTACACAGACAATCATCCTCCCCCTGTTGTATTTTGTGTTACACTATTTGAACACATCAATTATTGTAAAGCCCTCGCCTAGAAATACTACCCCCCCCACCCATTATTTTGAGCTCAAAACCAGTAAATGCAGAGAAATTCAGTATGGTTGAGAAGTATGGCTGTTGGTGGAATGCAGAAGTCCAGGAAGTCATCAAAAGAAAGAAGGACTGCAGGAAAAAGTGGGAAATAGACAAGACTGACCAAGCTAGGAAGGAATACTGGTTGGCCAACAAAGCAGCAAAGGAAGGAGTTGCAATAGCAAAGAATAATGCATTGGTGGCACTCTATCAACTTCTGAAAAAGTGACTCAGTGGATGACACAAACAAACTATATCAGGTATCTAGGCAAAGACAGAATGATAAAAAAGACAACCTTCATAAGGGATGCCAGCAACAAGCTGCTCACCATTCCACACAACATCAAAGGCAGTTGGAAGGAGTATTTCCAGCAGCTTCTGAATGAAGAAAACCCACAGAATCTGTTCTGCCCCAGAAACAGCCAATGATGAGAGATGAAGAGGAGCCTGCCCTAGAAGAAGTAAGGACAGCACTATGGAAAATGGAGTCAGGGAAGCAGCAAGCTCAGATCAGGTCACATCAGATATGATAAACATGCTGGATGAGATAGGGGAGAAATGGCTCCTGAGGGTACTTATAGCAGTGTGGAGAGAAAGGCGTATCCCAGATGACTGCAGAATAAGCATACTTGTGCCAGTGTACAAGAACAAAGGGAACATCCACAACAGTGGGCAGTACAGAGGCATCAAACTCCTATCACATTGCATGAAAGTTCTAGATATAGAGATTGATAAACAGACACCCAGATTAGGAGAAAGAAAGATGAGAAATGAGCAGTTCAGATTCAGATCAGGATGCAGCACAACAGATCTGATGTTTGCTGTCAGACAAATGGTTGAGAAAAAGCTAGAGATAAGGAGAGAGTCCAACTGGACATTCTTAGACTTGGAGAAAGCATATGACAAGGTGCCAAGAAAGTTGATTTGAGCAGTACTGTGGCAATTCAAAGTCCCAGAAACATTTTTAGAATTAGTTCAGACTATGTATAAAACCCAATGACTCAAGTACGAACAGTGTTCAGCCTCAGAGACAGGTTCCACATAGTGGGTGTGCACCAAGGTTTAGCTCTGACCACACTGTTGTTCATAATGGTGATGGACTATGTTAACAAACAGGTCAGAGGGGACAGATCAACAAAGTTGATGCATGCAGATGATGTGGCATCACAGGCAGACTCTGAGCAAGAACTTCAGCAAAGGATAGGGGAATTAAATGCAAAACTGAAGGCACATGGGATGAAACTAAGCACAGGTAAGACAGTGGTAATAGCAGCAAACTGGGGAAATCAGAAGAAGCTGAGAATTGAGATAGAAGGGAAGATAGTGGAACAGGTAAATAGCTAGAATCAGAGAGGCTGTAGCCAACTGATATAGAGTCCCATGTGTAGTCTATGACAGAAGAATGCCAAAGAAGCTTAAAAGTAAGGTATACAAGACAGTGGTGTGACCAGTACTGCTGTATGGCACAGAAACCCAAGCATTAAAGGCTGAGCAAATGAGGAAGTTAGAAGTAATGTAAATGAACGGCCTGAGTAGGGTGGTAGGATGCACACTGTGGGACAGACAAAGAAATGAGGACATAAGAGCAGAAGCCAAAGTAGCTCCAATCGCAGAAAAGATCAAACAGAACAGATTACAGTGGTTTGGACACATGTGCCGAAAAGCAGAAGACAATCTGGTGAAGTAGATTTGGAACAGACTGAAAGAAAGTAAAAGGAACTGAGGACATCCAGCAAAGTGGTGGATTGACTGTACGAAAGAAGATCTGTAGGCATGAGTGTTGAAGAAGGCAGGAGTGTGGCATTGAATTGAGTGAGATGACACCAGTTAACCCTGACCCCATGTAGAAAAATGGGAAAAAGGAGGCTGATGATGATGATAATGATGATGATGATGATGATGAAGAACTTGTGAATCATGACAGTCACAACTTTCCAAAGTAGTCTGAGGTCTAACACATTATTCTGAGTGCTAGGAACCCACAAAGCAAAGTGAAACAATGTTGTAGTGTATAAAAACATCTAATCAGAAAATCTGATTTTTAGAAAATATACTTTATTGAATATATAAAGACAGTGTCACTGGTGCAACATGTGGCACACTCATCTTTGGTGAAGAAGGCTATGGGTTCTATTGCCACACCAGGTAGATAATTGCTGACACTACAATACAGCATACAGTACAGGGAGTGCTGCACCCTTCAGATGAAATGTTAAACCAAGTCTCCATCTGCCTGAGTTAGTGGCAGCTTAGTAGGATGTAAATAATCCCATGGCACCCATTAAAAGAGTAAGACATATACAAATGTATTTACAGATATTCATAATTTCCTTTTTAATCATACTAAATGTTTATTGCTGTAAGACCCAACTCCTTTTTCTATAACCACCATCTGATTTTACTTAATATGGTTGCTAAAATCCATTTACCATTAAAAATAATTTCCTTTATTCTTTCAGTTCATATAACCCATATGTCATTAAATAACTGTTAATTTATTCCTTTAACATATTCTTTACTTATGTATATTCTTATAATGTCCATATTTAAGCATATCCATGTTTATTTTATCCACATTTTTATCTTCAAAATATCTTCTTTGCATAGTTTTTCCCTTTGACCACATTCAATAAAGCCTACACTAAGTGTACACAATATGTATTCAAAAACAAACCTACCACAATTTTTGTCCTTTCAGGTCACTCAGAAAGATTAGTCTAAGTGGGCACGTAGTCTATACTTTGTCATAACCTTTATGAATCCTTGTCAATATTTAAAGCTGCAAAAAGATCAGTTTGAAAACTGAAATTAGGATGAAAAAGGTGTGATTTATGCTTGTGTTGTCTGTTCATTCAGAATAGTGTATACTTAGTGTACATTTGGTGTAGGTGTTTTTTTACATTTCAAAAACATATGTTGTCTAGTTTCTTCTTCTTGACAATGTAAACACATTCTATCACCTCCCTTTTTATTTGACATATTTCCTTTTACTGATAATTCATCTGTTACCAGTCTCCATAATAAACATTTTACTTTCAGTTTATACCATTTGCTTCTTATGTTTATAGCTTTACTTTTTTTCATTGGTTAGCTTTTCCATTGTTTTACATAGTAATGCTTTATCATTACATTCTTATACCATAATTTTCTATTGTTTTCTATATCATCAATTTTTATTTTCCACAAAAATATTTTTTTCTTGGTAATATTTTATTTCTTCATTTATACACTCTTTTTCTCCTTTACTGTTTTTACCATACCACAAAATGTATCATACTGATATTTTTACAATTTTACTAGTAATTTCTCATCATTTTCACTTATCCACTTTAACATTTTATACAACTTTAATGAAGCATTATATACCACTGGGTTAATTATTCCTAAACCTCCTTACTCTTTATTTATATACAAAACTCCTGTTTTTACTGGGTTTAATTTAAAACCCCATATAAATGAAACACATATCTGCAATAATTCCTTTTCAAATACTGTTGGCAACATAAATACACTTTCTATGCATGTTATTTTTCCCATCAATACTGAATTTATAAAATAAGCCTTTTTTTTTGAATGATAATTTATACATTCTCCAGAAAAGACAGGTTTGTTTTATTTCTTCTATTCTTTTTCCCCACTGAATTCTATTTACATCTTTATTCCCAAATTTTCTAACTAACACTGAAGTTTCATTCATCGTAAAATATATACCCTTATCTTTACTACATCACCTAAATCTTTACTTTTCTCTTTATTTAAAGCCATCCTTATCAACTCTAATCACTTGTTTGTGCAAGTCATTACTTCTTTTATCCAAAATATGTTTTTCAATAATAACATCATCTGCATATGTTAACAGAACTGGAATTCTTAACCCTTCAGGTGTTATATACCACGCCTCCTTCATTTTACAATTTATTTCACATACCATCACATTTATATCTAATGCAAAGACTCCACAACTCATTGGGCATCCCTGTCTTACACCACTCTTCATATGTACATATTGGCTTAACCAGCCATTTACAAGTATTTTTACTTTATTATTGCTATATGTTGACATACATTTTTTCCTAACTTTCACACTTATACTTTATTTTTTCATTATTACCCATAATATGTTATGCCCAATTGTATCAAATGCCTTTTTAAGGTCTCCTATCATGATGTTTGTTTCTTGTTTTCTATTTATATCATCCACAATTTCTCTATCATTAGTAATTCTTGACAACCCTTCCCCTTTACACTATATATACTATCTCCCATAATATTTTTAATTTTGTTTCAAATCTCTTTTGCAATATTTTCATAAAGAACTTATAACCATTATCATTCAATACTATCTTTCTCCAGTTTTTTAATTGTCGTTTATCTTCCTTCTTCAATACAAATTTAAGTTGTGTGTGTATATATATATATATATATATATATATATATATATATATATATATATATATATATATATATATATATATATATATATATATATATATACATGGATATAGATATATTTGACAATCCTTTAAATATGTATACATTTCATACCCTATTCCATCTGGTCCTGAAGATGAATCTATAATTACTTGTCCTAATACTTTATCTAGTTCATTTAAAAAAAAATCTCCTTTTCCAACTCTTTATTCTCTTTTTATGTTATTTTTTTACTTTCCATTTTTTCACTACTATCTTTTTTCTTTAAACACTTCTTGTACATATTGTACTACACTATTCATAATCTTTTCCTGAGTTCTATTTCTCCTTTTACATTTTTTTAATTTGTATCATTATAGTGCCATCCTCCTTTATTAATCTCCTTAAGCAACTCAATACTTCTTTTCTTTTTCATTGTGAAATATATATTTGCTTATATAACAATTCTTGCATCTTTTTCTTGATTTACTTCATATAATTCTTTTCCTTTGTCAAAGTATTTTATATCATGTTTGAAATCTTCCAATGCACTGTTATATGTTCTTATATTTTCCTTTCACTACTTTTCTCACATTGTAAAATATCTATTTTTCCTTAAAAAATCATCCACCATTTGGACTAATTTTTATAAAACGTTCTCATAGTAATATAGTCTTTCCATAACTGTATTACTGTTTTCTTTCCTTCTTCATTCCGTGCTTTCTCATTGATTCTATTTATTCCTTTGCCTATTTGTATATATTTTCTGTTTTCCCCTTTCTCTAGCCATATTGCAAGAGGATTAAAATATCCTGTCAACTACCTCCCTTTCTACTATAACTATACCTTCTGATGCTATAAAATAATCTATTTCAGTTCTATACATACTCCTTTTGTAAGTCCATGAATTTCTATTCCAAAGTTTTAACTTACTGCATCGCATAACTTTTAACATTTTTCTTATATCATTTCCTTTATTTTTATGCTTGCCTCCTAAATCAGAATTGAAGTCTCCTGTTATTATAATATTTATATTTATCACTATATAGTGTACAATTGGATGAAATAAGCTTTCCCATTCTTTACCATTAGAATAAGTATATGATGTTATAATTCCATATACTTGTTAATTCCATTTTAATTTTACAATGGTTAATTTTCCCATTTTTTGCTAAAGTTACATCTGATATCTTTACTACATTTCTACAGAACATGGTTATTTCAAAATAACTCTCATTTCTCAAATTCCAGATTATCTATCCTTCCCATAGTTTCTCTGTTTCTTCATTTCTTAAAAATCTTCTTCATTCCTTAAAAATCTTGTGTATTCTATTTACATCTACATCACATGTATTACACCACTCCAAAACCCTATTCCTCTTACTGCATTCTTAAGGTAGGGGGTTGACATAATGGTTAAGGTGTTTACCTTACAAACACAAGATCTTGGGTTTGATTCTCAGATGGGGTAAATGGCTAGGCTTAAATGGCCCACATAGGAGGTTAGCCTAGTATTAACTTATGAACCTAATACTATTCACATTTACAGAAAGCACTCTAAAATGTTCATTGTCCTTTCTCCTAAGATTATGGTTTTATAGGATCATAGCTAATCACTAGGCTAGCTTTCTTAATAGGCCATTCTAAGACTAGTCAAATTCCTTCCCAAAAATGAGATTCAAACACTGTATCTTGTGTCTGTGAGTCAAGCATCTTAACCATTATAGCAACCTCCAAACATTAGCTGTAAATAATCTTTTTCATCCATTTCTTTCTTCTGACTTCTATTGTATTTATCCCTTTAAATTTTCTTTTTCTGTCTTTACCCTTTTACTAATAGAATTTTATTTTATTACTTCCCAATGTATGTCTTTTTCATCACTTATTTCAGAACCTTCTTCTATGCCGTCTATTATTTTATATCATATAATCTTTCTTCTATGTCTACAACTTCTAAAATCTCTTTCCTTGTTCAACTTCCTTTCCCTTTTTCTTTTCCCTTACACTTATTTTCATTTTTGCAATCCATCCATAAATGTCCAATTTTGTTACATTTATATCATCTCAATTCATAATTTTTTGTAACGGCCCATTTTCCCAGAAATATAACATATCGTTTAGTATTATTTATCAAATGTCCTTCTTTTCCATAACAAAAACATGTTTTGGGTTGTCCTCAGTATTTTATGACACCCCTATTCCCCAGTACATTTATCATGCTTGGTATATGTATAATTTTTTCTTGTTCTGTTTTTAACACAATATTACAATCCCATCCAAAAGTCCACAAACCCCTTTTATCAGAAACATTTTCAATGTCCAGTTCTTCTTTACATAAAGTTTTTAAATGTCCTTTCAGTCTCTCTTTCCACCTGTTCAAATTGTACATTCATTTTCTTTTTTGTTTCCCTGTTAAATGTTTTAATCACAAAAATATTCTAGGGTTACAACCTTTCTCTTTTTCATGCTCTCCAAGAAAATTTTCCATTGAAAAAACAGTTTCAAATATAATGTCACTAAATGTCTCTCTGTTAATAAGAATAAATGTTCTTAAACCCAAAGCAGTTATTGAATTGTTTCACACTTCATACCTGTACATTTCTTTGTATTCTTTACTTTGAATCCCTACCATATACTTCCATTTTTCATTTTGTTCTGCCTTATTTTCTGCTAATCACCATTTGCCTTCTTTTACTTTCTCTGCATATATTTTCTTTTCCATCTCACCACTATTCTTCTGGGTTTTCTCTGCATCCTGCTTTTCCTATGTAAAACTTTGTGCAGTTTGTACAGTAAGCTAAATACACTATGTGCTCCGAACTGCAAGTGACATATGTATTAAAAGTGTATTTTCTTCCTTAATCAGGGTGTATTAAAATATTAGTGGTACTTATATATTTACATGCTGCCTGTAAACATATAAGTACCATTAATATTTTCATATGTGTATTTTTATATATGTGTAATTTTAGTTAGATATCTTTAGGAAATAATATGGTTGATTATGTGCTTTTATCCCCAGGATTCAAGAAGCTCGGTGCAAGGACAGTTTTAGCCTTGTACCAAGCGCTCACTACAGATGGCGCATCAGCGCCATATGAATATGAATGATGGTGCACTGCCGCACCCTCGACGTGCAATGTGTGAGTGCAGGGGACGTGTACAAGTGCTCTACAGAGGCATAAGCATGCCCCAACACTTGCAAAACCTACTATGCCTACTAGTAGAGCCCGCCCCTAATAGTAAGCCAGTAAGTCAGAGTTCGTGGATACCGAAATGTATGCTAAGCATAAAAGAGTGTCCATGAACAGTGAAATAAAATGGAAGTAGTACACACAAGCACGTAGTGGAATATAGAGCCCTGTCCCTAGAACTATCACAATTAGATTCCCTGTCCCTGTGTCCCTATTATACATTCGAACTGCAGCAATAGCAAAGGTGTAAGCAAAGTGCAGCGTGTCTGCACATCACTGCCCTCCACTGAGTGTAGCTTACACATCATATTCATTCAAATAGAGAAAAGCAAGCGGAATCAACATAAGTGTCAATAGTGTAGTTTAGAGCATCCACCTATCAAACAGGCAGTCACGGTTCGAGCCCAACAATAGCACATATCATTTTCCATGTGGAATGAATGTCGTTTTGCCATAAAACCGACATAAGAGTATCACATAAGATATTTAACTTAAATATAATTCAAGCAAAGTGGCACTGTCATAAAGAATAAGGTACGAGTAAGCAGGTGTAAGCGTAAATAAGCAGCGGTAAACACATATAAGTACCAGTAAGCAAGTCTGAGTGCACTTGCGCTGGTCTAAGCAGTGCCCAGCATAGGAAATGTATATATATATATATATATATATATATATATATATATATATATATATATATATATATATTATATATGTAGAAAGAATGATGTAACAATAAAACATACAAAAGGAATGAGAAGGGAATCATCAGCAACCCCAGTATTATATAGCGCAGTCAGCGTATGTCATATCCAGCTGGGCAGGAGTAAGCAAAGCACTGATACTCACACCACAGGCAGGATATTACCAGTGGGAGTAACACTGCTGATTTGCTAAGTCTACTTTACACACAGAGGGTAGTCCCTGGTGAGACTACCCAAAAATAGATAGACCATTTGGCCTTATGACCATTACACAAGCAAGGGTAGGTATATTCAAGGACTAAATGGTGGTAGAGCCTGAGAATACATGGGGTGGGACAACATACGTGTAGTGCCCCTAACGCTCTGAGAGGGCAATGTGTGTAGGTGTGTCATGGCTGCGATAACAAGTGGGCAATGGAAGTTATGCATGTTTTTTGAACATGGGTGGGGTGGAGAAACTATGGGTATGAAAATATGGAGCCTGGTCGTGCCAGGGTTGGATGGGTTGGTTCTAATCGGACAGCACCGTGGAGGTCAGAGAGTTCATTATAGGTATATATGTATACACACATACAGACATCAATATGCAGAAGTACATTCTCTGTAACACGTTCATTCCATTTGCAGACATAAATAACATTAATGTGCCCTTACAAACCTCGACATTAGATAGAATAATAGGTTGTGCAGAAGGGGGATGGGACAAAACTGCTAAAACGAAGAAGTGTGTACAATGTCCGAAGTCAGTGCTGTGCTGACAATAATCAAATGTGAGGACTTCCCCACACATGGAATCATTCTTGTGATCTGCCTGCTACGGCAAAGCCAACTACTAAACAGGTCTATTTTTAAAAGAAATATGCCGAACATGTACATAATTAGGCCCTCATGTGTAACGTGTGCATTACCGGTTCCCTATCAGAAGCCTGAAACACTATAAGCTTGAAAATCAAAATCCTGAAACCAAAAGCCTGAAAATTCAAAATCCCGAAAACCCAAAATCCTGAAACTCAAAATCCTGAAAACACAAAATGGACATACTGACGTCATTATGGCTTTGCTATTGTTAGCCCTGTGGTGTTAGGTCATGCGTTGGGTTCAGGTAAGTGTGCGGTTGGTTTTATGATAGGGTTAGGGGCAGTTTAAGTGAGTTATGGTTAGGGCGCAGGTTAGGCATGTATGCAATAATGACAAATATTGGGGTTAGGGGCGGTTTAAGTGAGTTAGGGTTAGGGCGCGGGTCAGGTGAGTGTGCGATAGTGATGGACCTTAGGGTTAGGGTTAGGGTCAGGGTCAGTTGGTAGATATAGTGTCTTTATAGTGACATATTAGCATTATTTGTGTTTTCAGGATTTTGAGTTTCAGGATTTTGGGTTTTCGGGATTTTGAATTTTCAGGCTTTTGGTTTCAGGATTTTGATTTTCAACCTTATAGTGTTTCAGGCTTCTGATAGGGAACCGCATTACCACATAGTCATACATATTAATTAATTGTAGTGTCATGTTAACGAGAGTAAGGATGTAATGAAGTATAGAGTCTAATCTTGACATAAACTCATACGTGTCCCATGTGGGACAACCCATAAATTGTGAATAGTATTCTTTTGGTCGCTCACGTCACCAATGTTTGTGGACTAAACATTTGGGAGTTCTGTGGATACGTGGAGTGAGTCAACCGATGGGATGGGTCTATAGGAGTAGGGAGTGGCCAATGTGTAGTGGTGTGGATACACTGTGAATCCAACTGGAGAATGGATCACAGCAGTGTTAGGGAGGCATTGGGGTGTGTGTTTGGGAAACCAGGAGTCATGGGTATATGGGTATATATGCAAATGAAGCAGCACAGCAATAGTGTATTGGTTAGAGCAACCCCCTAACGAACAGACATTCCTGTACCGAATCCCACAGTATCACATACCATTTATCATTGGTAATCTGTACATGAACATATTGCGACATCTGTCTGCTGTATAACCTGCAAAATATCAATTAAAAGATAACTGGAGTGAAGTGTCAGTGTCATAATGAATAAGGCACTAGTAAGCAGGTCAAGCATATATAAACACCAGTAAGCATGTGTAAGTGCATTTGCGCGGGGTATGTATTGCTTTACACACACACACACACACACACACACACACATATATATATATATATATATATATATATATATATATATATATATATATATATATATATATATATATATATATATATATATATATATATATATATATACACATATATGTGTGTGTGTGTGTGTGTGTGTGTGTGTGTCTGTGTGTAGATATACACAGATATACAGCTATGATAGGAAACAGCACACAAGAATGACATATGTTCACAGGCTATGCCAATGGAAGTGAGGAGCCCAAGCAAGAAACATGAAACACGTAGCATGGCCTTCCACCCCTCCAGCCAGACATGGGAAACTTACACACAAACAATGTAAAGAGTCCACTGCTCCCCAGACCACAGGCAGGTTACAACCAGGGGGTACACAGTGCACCCGTGAATTCTAATCTTGGAACACAGACTGGAGCGTCCCTTGCAGGACACCCAAAAAATTGCCAAGAACAAAAGAAGGTGATAAACCAGCCATTCTGGCTGCGTTGTATACATACTCGGAATACAGGGGTGGGAAACCCTGATGACCCATGGGTTGAGACAATTGTATGAAATGGGTCCCATGAAGTGGAGGGTGGGCAGCGTGTAGTGATGTGTCCAGAACAGACCAGGACCCAGAGTAAGGATGGGTGCTGTTGAGGAGGTGCAGGTGGGGGAACTATGGGTAGCTACTTTTGGGTCTAGCTGTGCAGGTGTTGGCTGATGTGGGCCTATATGGGCAGCCCTAGGGATGTAAGCGAATGTGTTCATTGGGCAGAGGCGTCACACAATGAGCAGCCACACCCACTACGAGTCCCACTGCAGCAAAGTGTAATCTATATAGCAAGGAACGGAATAACCAGATGTAGACGTATATATGTAGAGGTATGTGTGTGCATATCTACCCATAGTGACATAGAGTTAAGCCTCTCCCTCTCTGTAGTACAAATGTATACATACAGAGACAGAATACAGATACATATAAATATATACATATGCAGACACCCATAGATCCATATGTTGTGAGATATATATATGTATGTATATATATATATATATATATATATATATATATATATACAAAACAAAATATAAATATACATGTATGCATACATATACAGATATATCTGTATATAGTAATGTAAATAGATATATATATATGACTGTAAATATACACATGTATATAGCTAGGATATGATACAGCAGTTATGAGTAACATATGTCCACAGGCCATGCATATGGGGGTGAGGGGTCCAATAAACAAATGTGTAACACGTAGCATCAACCCCCCCCACCCCCTCAGCTAGGCCGGTGAGACATACAGACACACAATAAAGGTAAACACACCACTAATTCCCAGACCACTGGCAGGATACTACCAGTGGGAGAGACCTGCCAGGTCTAATCTTGAAACACAGACATTGATGTCCCTTGTGGGACACCAAAAATTAATGATCGGAGGCAGTCCCGGTAATGACTTCTCAAACCAGCCTGTAGATGTACATGGACTAGTAGGTTGTGCATGCCTGATAACCCATGGGTCGACAATGTACGACATGTGTCCCGACACGGGGAGAGTGGGCAGTATGTAGTGGTGTGTTTATACCCCACCTGCACCTACAGTAAGGATGAGTGCTGTCGGGGAGTGGCAGGTGGGGGAACTATGGATATGCAATTATGGGCCTAGGTGTGCAGGTGTTGGCTTGCAAAGTCATATTAGGATCGCCCCGGGGATGTAAGTAATATTCCAAAATGGGCATAGCTGACACCCATACCTCTCAACCCTGAAGAGCACATCCACTGGACAGGACATAAACCATTGGGGGAGCAAATAGGGACCATAACTCTGAACTGTCCCCAATTTCCAGGGACGTCCCAGATTTTGACTCGGTTTCTAACTCTGCCCCACTTAATCTCTCCTAAAACTAGTGACATTTGGAGGAAAGGTGGTGAATTACACGTAATGAATAATGACAACAATTAAGAGTTATAAACATCATTTACCTCAGAAAATGTGTATGAATCTATATGCTCTGAGTCTGTCAATGTGTCAGGTTAATAGCACCAATACTTTAAATGTGTCCCTGATGTTGTTATGCCATGTCCCTGATTCAGTTTGTATATTTCCCAGTCATATGAGAGGTCTGATAGGGACAGAAAGCACATATTCTACTGACGACCTTAGAAAGATGATAGAATATTAGGTATGCTGTAGCATGACTTGGCTGAAGGGTGTGGGTTTAAAAACCCAACTACTTGTTTATATTGAAGAGTGTCAATTCCCAAGTATTAGCCAGACGGGTGCAGATTGTAAGAGGAACGCACCAATGATATGAATCAAACTCTGGAAAGGCCGCGGATTCCGTACAGTCGAATGGCATGCTGTCGCCTAATGGGCAGCCATTTCCGATACTGTAGGCATGTAATCCGATGTAATAGGCATCACAAGGTAATATCGTAGTCCTCACTCTCACACAGGGGCATGAGTATCAAATGCAAACACCAAATGCAGTGCATTTGCAAGTGTGGGAGCAAGCGGGTGTAAGCCTGTTTGGCCGCCAGTATGCGAGTATTACACTAGTAAAGCAATGTAGAGGCTAACTGAGTGTAAGAAACTGTAACCAGAGGTTAGCATTGCTTAGCACCATGCAAACCCATGCACACCCGCTCACAATTGCTTTAATGTGCCTTAATCACACCATATCCAATGGCCTTGTTCTGCCCAGCAACAAAATAAATGGCCTCTGCAAGGCTCAAAACCAGGACCCTGCACACACAGCTATTATGATTTACCACTAAGCCATGGCAGATATACAGACATCGGACCTTATCACAAACATATCATCCAGTGCAGTCATTCAACAGAATAGGAAATGTATTCCATCATGTAGATGTATGTGTGAGTGTTTATGTCCAGCATATAGATACATACATATATATAGATATATCAGGAACATCGCATGTGACAACAAAGAATTACACAGGAATGAAAAGGGAAACACCAGCAATGCCTGTATTATGTAGTGCTGTTGTCCTATGTAATATCAAGACTCCCTCAGACAGACATGTGTCAGTCATACACGCAAACATTTGTACATTGGCCATATACATCACTCTGTGCATGTTATTTACATTAACACAACAGTTCTGTCCATTCATTATGTGAGAACAGTACTCTTGCAAGGTGCTGTATGCAACATCATCATCATGTTAAAGGTACATGGGGTAACCATAGAGACTGGTAGGGTTGTGTGTACAATGGGGTCATCCGCATCACGTGTACCTGGAACATTTAGGAGTCATGTGCATTCTAGGATCATGCACCTGAGAGACAGGGGTGAGAACAAATGGAGTATGTTGTGATGCATATTAAAAGGGTTGCATGTGTCCAGTAGACACGTGTGAAATGGACAGCTATGTATGGGGCAAATGTTTCTCTAGGAACCAACTGGCCTTTTGTTTCCAAAGGGTGAGAGTGGGATGTGGGGGAAGGAGAGTAGGTATGCTCATGGAGGATAGGTAGGGTAGGATGACAGACAAGACAGCATACAGGGTTGGTATATAACACATGTGGGGGGATACACCTCGGACGGGGAGGGGTGTTCGGCATTCACAAGCCCATGAGCCCCAAGATGGAAACAGTGGGATAGAGGTCCCCAGCCATGGGCAGCCACCACTGCACCAAAACAGCTGCAAAGGTGGCAGTGCTGGCGGCTGTGTAGGAGGGGCAGCCTCACCCTGTAAATGTGACACTCTGCCCTTGAGCTGGTGTATCTGGCCTCAAAACCCCTTATTGAGCCCCCTACGCACCATGTCCGGAACTGTACGACAATGGACATGTCCCTGTCTGGACCTGCTCCCAGGGTGGACAAGCCCTATCCTCAGTGGCAGTACCACCAGAAGGCAGTGCGGAGCCAACAGAGGTGGAGGTCTAAGGATGGGCCCCAGATTTGCTGGTGACCGGTGCCATGGCCAGCTGAAGTGGGACAGGAGGTTCTGCCAGAACCTCCAAACCCATACAGCCTATGGTGTTGCAGTTTAAACACAGATATGGCTTAGTAATAGTCAGCAGCATTCAGGATTACTTACAACAGCATGCATAGATATGACTATCAACCCAACACAACAGACGGTATACATTTTCAGAGAGAGCACAACACATGCATATATACTGCATGACATCTGTACAACGTGTAGAAGACTTGTGACTGCAGCTATGAACAGTGGCCCATTATTGGCATGTCACTGAGAACCCCAGACAGTGTCTGTCATACCATTGTTTCATGTGACATATGTCCAGTCAGGGATGCAATGGCAGTAACTCATCACTATCACCACCTACTGGCTGCAATCCTCACACTATGCTCCTCCTGTTCACAGATGTGTGCTCAGTGAGTAACACAGGAAACAAATGGTTCCACACACTGAACAGTCCACAGATGGCCCACAGATGGGGGTCCCTCACAGAGTACTGTCTTGTCAGTTTTAAAACATGCATAATAGCAATTACCACACACACCTTGTTAAACAGGCAGTTGTCTCAATGAAGCATAGCTACACTTACATGCTGTAGTCATGTCTGGCACATCACTCTCCTATCTTTAGGCTATTTCTCACTGTGTATGTTGTTTGAGGAACATCCAGATATCATCTGTGATGCTGTTTACCAAACAGCAGATCCGGGTATCATTCACAGTGACTGTCATGGGCAAACACCAACATGATGTTCCTAGATATTGTACTGTGTTTTTCATGCGAATGGTTATGGGAACATCATCGCAGCTGTTTCACATTCATTCAGCTAGAGGAGGACTGAAATAGGTGCAGAGGCCATCACCTGATCATGACCATCACTTACAATACACAAGCTGCTGCTGAGTAGGTGTACACCTCCACATCCACCAGAGAGTGTGTGGGAGGGACAGACAGAGGCAAAGTACACCAGAGAAGGGCTTGGAGACTAAAACCTAAGCATTGTATGTCACACACCTACCAGTACAGGGGTTCAAACCCCTGACTGATGAGCCATTACTATTACAAGTTCATGCAGTTATTTCATGTGCCACAAAGCTGAAATGTTGGTCTGCTGTAAGAACATATATGTGTGTTGGTGTGCGACATCTACAACAAAGATATAGTAGACAGACATTTCGTGTAGCACACATGGCTGTCCAAATGAACGGATGTCATTGTCAACACAACCACACTCTCTAATGGACTCACATTGACACTCTTTGCCAGGCCCACAAATACACTCCCAAACCACTTAGTTTGCCACACTGCAGTAATTCACAGGTACTTTATGCACCACAGGGGATATTCGGAGGTTCTATGGGCTAGGGCATGTGAACGTGTTTGACATCTGTCGGTATGCCAATGGGAGTTATACTGGGAATGACTGTGGATGGGAGCACCATACCCCACATTCAGACACAAGGTGCCAGTACTGACATGCATGTATGCATTGCTTCATGGGTGTGTAGTGGTTGGCTGTGCAAGATGGCTGCACAATTCTAGGTGAGGGGTAATCCTTGGCATCACGCCACCCGATAATAGTGTGCAGTGTGGTACAGGGGTGTAGTGTCTGCAATGTCCCACACAGATGGGTATTGTATGAACTGTCCTGACATCCTAGTTACCATTGTGTATGACCATAGCTTTGCAATGCATGCCATGTCTGTGTTTATAGTCCTTGACATGGACATTGCCTGGGATGTGCATGTCCCACAATAATGTACAGTGACATGTACAGGTGTACCTGGTTTGGCTGGCACATTTTGTGTACACAGACCTTTATCCTCTGATATGCCAATACTGGCCTGGTGTGGCAGAACCTGCTTATAGTCAACAGGTTGACCCTGCACCTGCATTGATAGCATGATACAGGTATTCCCTGGTGTCATCGGCATTGTTCCATACAGGGCACATGTGTAAGGCATTGTATGGCATCTGTGGATCACATTTGATGGCACCACATATGTTGCAGGCATCCAGTGGGGAACATAGTGAAGCCACATTGTCCGCAATTAAGTGCCTATTGTACTGCTGTACAGGGTGCCATGCCCTCTGCAGCCCATTGCAATCGCACCATGTCTACTATCTGTCATCAATGTGCAGGGTACTAGCAACATAGTGGGATATTCTAGGCATGTGTGTTTGTGTATGACACATGGGTTCAGGATGTATTCTGGGTAATAGTAGGGTTGCATACTTTGTTCACCAGGCCTTTTGCCAGATGTAGTGGTATGGCTTGCCAACACAGTCCCTTGGCTGACTGACATCTGTACTTCTCATGAGGTGGACATTGTGACATATAAGACACCACATAGGAAAAGTACAAAATTTGCTCCCCAACATATCCAGTGGTTAGACACTCCCAGCCACCTCCACACAGGCTCTGACAGTCAAACACAGACACCTGCCATGTCCTGGAATAGAACCCCTACCTAACTAGTGTATCACACTACAGCATTACAGTTACAGCACACGCTATGGAGATTACTGGGTTACAGCACTCCGAGACGTGTATGTCTAGGTGGGTGACATTAGCAGGATTGCCAAAGGTGGTCATTTCAATTGTAAAGAGTGTGCATACTCTAAAAAGCATAGTTCATGTCTCAGGCAGACAGACACACACAGATGGTCTCTCTTGGAATAGAACTCCTACCTAACTAGTTTATCCCAATACAGCAATACACAGTTACAGCATGCGCTACAGAGAATACAGGATTACAGTGGTCCTAGAGGTGTATTCCTAGGTGGGTGACATCAGCAGGATTGTCAAAGGTGGTCATGTGAATCGTAAAGAGTGTGCATACTCTAAAAAGCATAGTTCTTGTCTCCGGCAGACAGAGACACACACACACACACACAGTTGGTCTCTTGTGGAATAGAACCTCCACCTAACTAGTTTATCACACTGCAGCAATACACAGTTACAGCACGTGCTACAGAGAATACTGGGTTATAGCAGTCCCAGAGGTGTATATGTAGGTGGGTGACATCAGCGGGATTGCCAAAGAAGGGCATTCCAAGTGTACCACAGATTGTACATGTCTGTTACCTGCGTGTACCCACTGCTTACTGTCATGAAAACACAATTACACCTGCTTAAAAGTGTCTTATACACTCCTAATTGACAGTATCAACAAGGTTTACAGGTCTCAAACCCTGGACCATGCACACTGAGGTCACTGGACGCACCACTAAGCCATCTGGGTTGTACACATGTTGCATGGAGTCTATAATGCACATTCTACTGCAGGTATTCCACAGTACTGAAAACAAATGGGGCAGTCCCTTTGTGTACATATCTACAGTACCCATGAATGTACTGTACTCTGTGAAACAACAAAGACAAGTCTACATCTGTACAACTGTCATACCTACATATATATATTCACCTATGGGATGTGTATACACACACACACACACACACATACACACACACATATATATATATATATATATATATATATATATATATATATATATATATATATATATATATATATATATATATATATATATATATATATATATATATATATATATATATATATATATATATATATATATATATATATATACACACACACACACACACACACACACACACACACACACACACATGTCTGAATGTCCTTTGTGACACAGAAGGGTTCCAAAGGAACTGACATGTACACAAAACAGAGGCATCTTTTGTGTTATAACATTTAAATCGTAAGCAGTTCACCAGAGAAGGGATGGTTGTTATGTATGTGGAGTTTGGGGTGGGGAATGATGGCTAATATAATCTACCCCGGGGATTGTGGAGTTAGGGTGGGGGATTGATGGGTATGGACCTACACCCCAGTGACCACTTCTGTGTCACTGCTCGACAGTGGCACAGGAAAATAACATACCCAACTGTAGCCATGCTTGACTGTGTATTTTTTACCATTCCTAACTATGTAATACTTTGTAGACACCAGTCACCACAAATGGCTACCTTGGTGTGCTAAAAGGCATTACACATGTGTATGTCTGGCTACAAGGTAGTCACACACACAAACATGCACACACTTGCCAGTATTGTGCATACACCTCTTGCCTATGTAAAGGTAACTAGTACAGTGGTATGCAGTTGGGGTATGTGCCACAGAACACATACAATTACACTTACTGATTCCACGTCTGAGCTTGGTGACATCACAGGACTACTTGTAGTGGGGAGGGGGAAGAGAGAGGTATAGTGGTTGACAAGGATAAAGGCCAGTGCAAAAGGAGGTATCTCTTTGGAATGCAGCAAAACCTGCTGCCATGACAGGATGCAGACACAAATACACACACACAACCACACTCAGCCTATGCTGACAGACACACTCAGGCATTTGCTGAGACACACACATACAAACACACTCAGCCAGTTGCTGACACACACACTCATGCATTTGCTGTCACACACAAACAAACACACACAGTTGCCAATGGTGGGATCAGAACTCTTGCCAATCTAAGAATCACTATTACAGTACTACACAGCTATGAGATGGGCCACAGAGATTATACATCCCAAGGCAATCAGACTGCCCTTCTACAATTGAGGACAACAACAGGGACACTGACAGACATGAAGTACATAGCCGTAGACCTGTGTGTTTAAAGTAGGTGTCCATTACAACCTGTATGCACAAACAAGACACACCATCCACAGGTAGGCCTGAGAGGTATAGTTGTAGCACAACAGGAACCTGAACTGGAGTATGGCCATCTGCAGAATGGACAACTACTATCACTATTCTGGGTTACAGTGGGTATGCTCATGCACTTAGTAGCACAGGGCCATTTGGGATGCACTAAGACTACAACTACACAAGGTCATACTGGGCATGCTCATACACTTAGTAACAAAGGACTGGTTGGATGCACTGACTCAAATTACACAAGGTGGCAGTGGGTACAGTCATACACTTAGTAGCACAGGGCTGTTTGGGATGTGCTCCAATCCTAACCACTGAAGGCCACAGTGTGCATGCTCAAACACATACATGTACAGAACACGTTGTAATGGACTCCTATTGTAAACACACAGGTTTACAGTTAGGTACATCTTACCTGTCAGTATATATGCACATCATACTGGTTTACTACCTGATACCTTTATGTGGCCTGTAAATGATATATCTGTGTCTGTGCTGTGTGATACACATGCATGCATGTACATGAAGTACTGACATATATATGTTATGTATACACATTCATGCATGTGTGGACATGACAGACAATAGGTTACTTGGGTCACACAGCATGTGTCACACACCTTGCTGCCCTGAAAGGCATACATTGATAGCAGGTTGTGGACAGTGGCATTATACGTGGAACTGTGGCATGTGCAAGCATAATGTGTGAGCCACCTTGTGTAATGGTACTGAGGTGTAGGTGACAAGATGACCTCTCCTGGCTGTGGTAGTAGTTGTCATTATTAGCAGGACTTCTACCCTAAGTATATCTCACATTGGTCATATACACAAGTTCTGCTGCTGTCCGTCACCTTACATGGGGCATTTGCTACCAAGCACATTAATGCAACGCACAGTAATGTCATGGTACAGGTGGCAACTGCTAGACCAAAACAATGAGCCAATGTCCTGCTGTTATTATGAGGTTGTCCAGAGTCTGTCATTCCGGGCTGTCATGACCGAACAATGAGTCTTCAACACAGCACAAATGCATCCATGTTACACGTGTGTGTGGATAATACCTAGGCTGCATTTACCCATGTAGCCGCATTCCAAGGCAAATGTCCTACACACACAAGTAACACCCTGACACCTACATGACAATTGCATTGGATGCTTATGCTAACCCATGCTAGATGTGTGGCTTTAGTAATCAATTTGCTCAATGTAGAACTTACAATGGGGAATACCGACATCTGTGCAGTGAGGAACAACTGGCTGAAGGCTCTGTAGTGCACAATTGCACTACCACCATATAACTTAAATCCAGACATGTGGGCCATGACAGTGGTATGGACCATACCAGGTGGTGGTGTACACATATTCATAAAGGCTACTCACATGTAAAGACCACTACTCTGACATAACGCATCACAGATGAGTCAGGTACAAGTGACAGTGGTAAATGTTGCATTCTAGGTTGTATCCTCATATACATCCACCACCTTGTTCCCAGACTACCAACACACATCCATATGTGGTATGACACAGTATGGTAGACCACCAGATAGCCTTTGATTGGTGGACTGTACCTAGGCCTACATCAACTGTGCAATGTACCCATGTACAGACACAGCTGTATAATGTGTTATGCAATGCAATAATACCACTGTTTGTAACCTGCTCAGTTGTACACATGCCAGGGTCCCTCGGATGTTGTCTGCATTACCACTGTCAACTGTTGCTGTACACCAGTAAACAACACCCTCATGGTTGTATATCACCTAACCGTACCTGCCCTGGATATGTACATCCCACACTCATACAATATATATTACATTACCATAGCTTTTGTTTACCTTTCTACATACTGGTGGCTGCAGTCATTACACACATGCACACGGCAGATAGCATGCTAACAGTACATAAGGTTCGATATCTATGTTCACAGAGGTAATATCCCCTCTCTACTGGTCACCCATGACACCTATCATATCATACAACACCCCATGTGGCATGTATGTCTTTAGGTTTGTACACCTAATGCAATGCCTACAAACATACCAAAATAACAGGACCATAAGACCTACACAAGGCCTGTATTGACAGACTAAGGGAAATCCAGCTGTGCACTGTATGTTCCTCAGTAGTCACAGGTGATATGTTCATGACATGTACAGCCATGTGTGGCCACAGTTCCTACATATACCCCATATCAACAATTGCAAGCCATGCATGCTGTGTGCTGTCTGGACATTAGCCTTAGCACCACAATAGCCAGTACATGCTGGGGTGAGATGTTTACAAGCCACAGACCTCGTACATACTTGAATGAGTGTACTGCCTAGCTCTAACAGACCACATTGCTGGCACTCTTCCAGTACACATGAGGTGTGTGTGGCAAATATGATGTGCTCACTGTTGACCATTACAGTGCCCTGGCTTCACCATGGCACTGTCAAGTAACAGTTTGTAAGAGCATGACATGGAATAATGCTGTGTGTGTCACACTGATATGTGCTGTTGTAATATATATACACTTGACTACTCAGTGAAAGTGGTGGTGTCCTACCAGTACATGAATACAACATCCATTATGGTGTAATGCTCGACTATGTTTCACACATGACGTGGGGAATGTGTGGAATGTATCCTTGTGACCTGCTAGTGCACGTACTGATGTAGACTGCATATGTGTACATGTATTGCTGTTTGTGTAGATTCCATGTGTGTGCAGTGTCTGATGTCTGAAGGTGACTTTTGTCTTAGAACATCATGTTGTTGCAATACAGCCTCAACATTGCCAACTGTATATGGTGATATGCTCTCAGTACAGTAATCCGTACATGAGGTATGGACAGATGTTTGGACATGACTACTAAGTGGTGGGGCTTCTTTGCAGATGAATGATTACTGAGGACAGCTCACTGATGTGTTACAACCAGTCCTACAATAACCTGTGTACCTGCTAAGGTCAGGTTTTGTTAACTGAAGTGGAAGACAGACAATGTAGAATGCTGTAAGGGTGACACTGAAGGCAAACCCCATGACACCTGTAACAA
This sequence comes from Protopterus annectens, assembly GCF_019279795.1. Classification (NCBI taxonomy): domain Eukaryota; kingdom Metazoa; phylum Chordata; order Ceratodontiformes; family Protopteridae; genus Protopterus; species Protopterus annectens. The sequence continues at coordinate 947,244,257 of NC_056743.1, read as the reverse complement.
TAATATCTCCCCTGTGCATAAATTATGCATATATCAGCACAGTTTTCAAAGGAAGGAGTCAGTAAGCATTGTACGGGATGTGATAGTGCTGTACTGCTGTAGTACCTATCATGAGATAGGCAGGTGTTTGATTCACAATACTGGCACATGTGGGTGTGTGTCCATATATGTCATGCATGGTTGGAAGTGCATCCCACATGTTATCACTCTCCTGAACACTGTTGTTGACACCAGTACATAGTGAAGTGTAGAAAGGAAGGCATAGGCAGGTGGTTAAACCTCACACATGTAAAGTGTCTGTATGTGTGTGACATAGGTGTATATCTTTGTGAATGCCGGTGTGTGTGTGTGTGTGTGTGTGTGTGTGTGTGTGTGTGTGTGTGTGTGTGTGTGTGTGTATGTGTGTGTGTGTGTGTGTGTGTATGGCTGTCCGGTTCCTGGAGTGAGGGTGTATTTTACTATAGTGAAATGTTAATGCCTCCTCCCCCCATCCACTCAAAGCAGTCTAGCATCCCTGTTGATATCATCAATCGTAGATGGGCATACTAACTGCCTGTTAACATGTACACCCTGGGGTGTGATCTGTTGTTACATAGCCTACTGCTGGACCCCCCCCCTTCCCCACATACACTCACTGCACTGTAGTATTCCCTGTTGATGTCCTCGATCTTAGGCCATTCCAACTACCTGCACATGTGTAATCTCTGTGGCGTGTCTTGTATTTGTGTAGTACTATAATGATAATATGCACATAGGCAGGGGTTCTCATCCAAACACTGGCAACTGTGTGTGTGTGTGTGTGTGTGTGTGTGTGTGTGTGTGTGTGTGTGTGTGTGTGTGTGTGTGTGTGTGTTAAAGTGTGTGTTACTGTGCCTGGAATCGCTGAGTGTGTGGGTGTGTCAGTGTTTGCATGCTGTCATGGCAGTGGGTATTACTGCTTCCCAATGAGAAGCCACTATTTCCACTGGCCTTTACCCTTGTCATCCAGCATACCACTCTTTTACCCTCTCCGTGCTCCAGGTAACTATACCTGTAATGTCACCCACTATGGATGTGACAGCTCTGAACAAAGTAGCTTACTAGACAGCTATCATGCTCTTGGATCATTAGAACAGTAAACATAATTGAAACATGGGTGAATATAACTGTGATGTGGAAGCTACAAAGTGCATGCAGGTATTGTCATACTGACCTGCGGGTAGTCATCATACACATATGGGACTCCCCTCAAACACCAACATCCCCTGGCACATGCAACTACACCTGAAAGAGGAAGGCAGAACGTCAAGATCAACATGCTGTTAGTGGTGTTGCACATGATACATGCTGTCAAACGTACAAAATGCATTCTAAAACTGCAATACATGGTATGTCTGCTGCCTGTCAACACTACCCAACAATATTAATCTACAACTGTCTACCTAGTATGTTAACACTGGGCATCAGATCATATGAACATGTCCCTGTACCAATGGTGTGGATGACAGTAATGCGGCACAGGCATCATCATATGTGCAGGGTGATAATGTTTGCCAGAGGCCTAGGCTGTGCCATTGGATGACATCATGCATGTGTGTTAGGGCCTGTGATATCACTGGGAATGTGTGGATGTTATGCATGTGTGTGTTGAGGTGCCCTACATTTGTTTACAGTGTGTGTGTATGCATGCACACAGGTCTGGCATGTGGCTGGCCTACACAGGTGCAATATTGACAGCTGCAGACTGTAAAAGGCAAGTGTCACAGTTCACGGTATCCAGCCACAGCCGCATGACCTGTGCCTCCCAGGGGTTGCACAGGCACTACCGGGCAGAGGTCCAGATTGGGTACCATCTGATGGCACATGTCCACTGGAATCGTGTCTCTGTTGGGACTGTCCAGGACCACATGCATATGGCCTGCTGTGTCCTGGTGTGGACTGCACAGCACCAGCAGCACTGCTGCTGCTACCACCACTATGGGAGCAGGCATGTGCAGTAGCATGTTCACGTAGACCTTCAACAGGTGATATAGCTGGCCTAAGTCCATGTGCCCGATGCCTCATTCCCACAAGATGTTCCAGCAAAGACATTCCACACTCGAGGCTTGACATGCCATGGTCAAGGACACCCACCATGTCACCCAATCGTCTATCCAAAACATCTGCAAGATGATGGTGAGCATTTGCAAGTGCCTGGAAGTTGTCAGTTAATGAACAGACAGCATCCCTCTGAAGCCTCAGACTGTCTCTGTTGTGCCATTCAGCACATGCCTGTGGCTCAATTACCCCCCAAAACATACATATGGTGACTCCAGCTGATGTGCTTGGTCTCGCAGGGGCATGTTGGCAGTGGTCCTCCTACGAGCAGCACTGGGCACATGTCTGTGTGGGACATCACCATCTGTTGACTGGGATCAGGGTGTGCAGGCACACCTTCCATAATCACCACACTTCCCTGCTCCATGCTACCACCTGCCAACTGTCCTTCCTCTATGGCCGGTGGTGATGGGGTACTTGCAGGCATGGGATCTGTGTGCGAGGATGAGGGGGAGACAGGTGGAATGGCAACCAATAGCACAGATTCAGCCCCTGACAACCCTGCCTGTGCCTCAATCATACTATCATCACCACTGCTAGAGTCCATGGGGACACTAACATCAGGTGGGCAGCAGGAGGGCAACACACCTACATCAACACCTGTAAGGGGAAGACAAGAACTGTGCATTACAGGTTATACCAGACACACACAGACAGACACACACACACAGACAGGCAGAGACACACACAGACACACAGGCAGAGACACACACAGACACACACACACACACACACACACACACACACACACAGACACATAGACAAACACAGACAGACAGACAGGCAGATAGACAGGGACACAGACAGACAGAGACACACAGACAGACAGAGACACACAGACATACACAGCCACACACAGACACACACAGACACACATGCTATATGCAGGTGATATGGCAGATGGCATTAAGCTTAGACAATTATAGTTTCAGCTTCAGCAATTATAGTGGTAGTTATCATACATCCCTGAGTTGCACACAACAGCATGTATGTGGTATAGCAGACGGCATGCACCTTACATAATTATAGTAGTGGTAAGCATACATACCTGTATTGCACCATTTGTGTTAGTAACCTATGCCCCATACCTGCAACACAATGCATGCACTTTGCACCATTGCACTGCACTGCCATGGTGTGTGCAAAATATACCACATGTTAACAGACCATCACTGACCTTTTTACATCTGCCACTGATGCTTTGTGTTGGCCACCGCCCCTATGTGTGAAGACATGAGCAGTAGGGTATGTCGACTGCATACTATGTTTGCCTGAGCCCTAGCTTGCATATCTCTCCCAAAGCAGTGCATGTCTGTTCAACATTATTCAGCCTACCCCTGAGGTGAGTGTAGACATTGTGCATGTGGCTGTACACACATGTTTGACATGGCTGTCCCTACTTTGCAATGGTGCCACAGACCAGCACAGGTTTACAGTACACCAGCCTGCTGTGTGGCATATGACCTTGCCAATCACATGTAGTATGACATGTCTTCTGCTGACGTGTTGAATGACATGCATACATGTGTAACACAATGGTGTCCTTTCCAATCTACAGTACGGTAATGGTGTCCCAATGCAGGGGTGTGTTATACTAACATGAGCCTTCAGCCAATGCAATGTTGTCTGTCCACCCTACAAATATGCAGGGACATACTGCACATTGAGCTGATGTGCATAGCCATTGCAGGGCATCATGTGGCTTCACAATTGCTATACAGTGTGAGCTACTGGCACAGTTCATAGCCATGACTATGTTCACATACAATACACATCTAATATGGAATGTGACCCACGTCACTGAGGTGTATACACAATACACCTTAATGTGGAATGTGTGACACAGGTCACAGAAGGGTATACGGATGACACCCCTGCACATCTGCAACCATATTACTGATACCTGGCAACTATGCCCACATATGGCTCACTTACAAGTACTCTATGTCCCACATGTCATCTGTGTACCTCACACATATGAGAAGCAGGCATGACAGTGATGTCTGACACCAGCAAGGTGAATGTACTGTATCTGTGGCTTGATGTGGATGTATGTGAATGTTGTGCAACACATGTATGTATTTGGATACTGTATAGGTGAATGCTTCCATGTCGTGACACAATCCAGATGTTCAAGACATGTTATGTGGTGGTTTCATGTTATGCCTGCACAAGCTGTGCACAGGCCTGTATGATGTTTAGTGTTTCACATCTGCAATATCGCCATTACACAAAGGCCATAGTTGTATTGTGTTGGGCCAATGTACAACAGGATGTACACACATGTACATCACTCCTACTGTGTGTTTTGCTTCATGTCTCTGGCCATCCTCCATGGCCATGTGTACACATGTTCAGTCCAATGGTTGTGATGGCCATCTTATTTCACATGTCAGTGTTATCCCATATGACATACACCCATTGATGTCATATGCTCCACTGAGGACAGGGTTATGCAGACAAAGGGTGGAATGTATGGGATGTGAGACATGCTTCGCAGGATAGTTGAGCAGTGTTGCCATCAGCCCACTACATGTCATGGACATATCTGATAGCACATGACATTTTGTGACATTCATAGCAAGGGTATACTCCACAAGGGTGTATCCTGTGGGCCGGGTATACTCCAGCTCCAACACAATTAGTATGTGTGCACACATATGCTCTCTGTACAGTACTATTCATATTCCCAACATGTGTAATGCTGCTATGTAGTACCTGTCCCTACAGTGGAACACACCTCCACCATTGTATTCACTGTTGTCCACACATCTGGTAATGACAGTTTGGAAGGTTTAGTGTAGGTGTTTCATATAGTCTTCAATTGTTTCACATAGGTAAACAGTGTGATGCATTGCAGGTCTGACCAGTGTCCATTACCAGGACCACCATACATTATGTGTACATGTGTTATGGCAGATAGCATGCAATTAATATGTCCTGTGCATTATCAAGCCTGATAAATAATAGCAATCTCACCTGACACAGGCTGTTGTCACTGCAAAATGCCAGAGGTACATAAACAGGAGTGTCACAGCAGTAAGATCATTATCCACACCTGTGTGATAGCTACAGGGTGCAATGTCTATGTTAGCACATAAGCCAGTACAATACACTATACTATAGAGTAGCAGACTATAGTATGTGGCATGTGTGCATGCATGCCTTGCATATGATGTTACATTACATATTGTACAGTAACACATGTAACTATGTGATATATGGTTGTGTTTTATGTGCAGTAGTGACTTACCAGTCAACTCCAGGCTCAGTGGTTGAGAGACACCCACCTCCACAACACCAGCTAAAGCTTGTGGATGGAGGTCTGCAGGTGTCCCCAGGTTGGGCGGTAGCTCCTCAGAATGTGTGAATGGGGGCTGGGTGAGTGGCTCCCCACCTGTTGCACCTTGTTCCCTGGCGATTGCATTAGCATGCTGTTTCGCCCATCTTATCAGGTCAGTGCAGTGTCGGCGCACCTGCTGATAGGTGCGATTGTGACTGCCAACATAATTTACCCTCCTGCAGAGTTCTTTCCACAGGGCATCCCGCTGCTGTGCATCCTGTGACACATGGCTGAAGATCATTATGTAGTTGTCGAGGAGGTATGGGATGAGGACCACATCCTCCAAGTGGCTGTATGGTGGCAGTCTGCTACTTGGCATACCTGGAATACATAATGATGGAGACAGGTCACAGTAACTCACAGAGAAGTACAGTGGTACAGCTGAACATACATGTGTATCACATTTATTAAAATTACAAATACGTCTTTGTAGATCTACATGACACTAAAACCACTGACATGTATAAGTCACACATTTGACACCTACTGGTGATGTGATGTTCTCGCCATATATGTGTGTGTCATGTCATGACATTGCTCATACACCATGTGGATGTTGTCTTGGCGTGAGCATGTCTGTTTGCCTGTAGTGGTGTCTTTACCTATCAGCACATGTCTGGATGTGTTCACATTAATGCAATCAACCTTAATGCTGTGTATATGCCACATATATAGTCATACATAGCCATTAGGGACATGACCTGTGACCCTGCAGACTTGCAAGCATGTATGTGTTTTGCCATATACATCTACATGGCACTGTACAACTGTGTAGCATCCTGCCATGTATTGCCTGTGTTGCACATGTGTAACACATGGGACAACAGCTAGCCTGATGGTATTTGCAGTGTTGGATATCGACTATGGCATGTATGGTCATAGTGATCTAGTAGGCTATATGCCCTGGGCCATTTATGAGCCTAGGCAGACATGTTACCTAGCTGTAGGCAACAGACAGGTAAGTTTTAGTGGCCAGTTCAAGCAGTGCCGCAGAACTGATACACACGGTTACTGATATATTTGGGATGCAGTCATCACACCATGTCAGAGAGAGGGGTGATGCACTGGACAGGGATGCATAGTATGGCAAGAGTATGTTAAGTGCATGGGACAGGGATCTGTCAGGCATGTTGTGATCCTTGTACTAGAAATGTGGATCTCCATGACATATGTGTTTATTTGGGATCAGGATGTGTTAAGTGTCACATGTCCAACACCTCTGGGTTGGACATGGCTTTATTCAGGGTAGGCTGCATGCTACATAGTGCAGCTAGGGATTGTGAAGGGCAGTGTAGGCCATCTGCACATGGGCAATAACCCCTAAAGGAAATATTTGATCTATTATGGGTCACATGGGTGTTGAGTATGGCTGAGCAGTTATCTCTATATTCCTGGATGGCACCCTGTCATGATTAGGGATGCCACATATGACTACCTGTCTTTTGTGATAACGTAATTATCAAAGGGAAGTACTGTCCAGCTGCATCCCATACACACTGTTGCCATTATGTTGACTGCTGCCTAGGTGGTAGTTAATGGGTACAGGATTTGTAACATAGGGGATGACAATGCAATACTTAGCTGTCAGATTGCAGCCATACATCACACACCACATATCTGACACACTAAAGCCCTTCTGTATGTTGAACGCAGCACACATTGAGCCGACTATTGCTCCTAGTTCATAGTAATTTGCAGACATCAATAGACTGATGCCTTCTGTGTTAGTCTTTGTGGTATAGATAACAAAGGTACCAGGAATTACCCCTGTATTACTGTGGCTGGCACTGGTTTGATGTGCGTGTATTCATCAGACACCTTCTGTACTGTGGGTTCTGCCAGCAGTCCAGTTGCCAACCACTCCTGTGACATAGGAATATACACCTAGTTTACTGAGTGTAGCTGGAACACAGTATGGGTGATGGTGTCCTACGACCTGGCAAGGTCATGATATGCTGTGTGAATCAACCCTACTATCATCTACATCTGTACCGAGTACATCAATTACATTGACCATGGTACATGGCTGTACAGACCAGACTCAGCAGGGTAGCTGGGCACTATGTCCCATTATCAATGGTGTCTCCCCCTTTGTGGGATGTGATAACTGTTGCTATGCACCATTCGGTATGTACAAAGCCTGACATGGAGCTATGATCGAACATGATGTATATGTGGATAGCTGAATGTTCTTACATTTGTGTAGGATACACCCTGGGATGTTGACAGGTCCCATGAAAGCTGTATTTATGGCATTAGAGAGTTCAGCTTGTAACTGCATAGTCATTAGCACAGGGGCCCTGTAGTGTAATTGGGTACATGGCAGGTTGTCCTATTTCAACACATTCCTCCCTTTTGTCTTTTAACCTGTCTGCATACACAACTGGGATAGGTACATCCCAGGTAGCTTAGTGTTAGGTTACTCTGAGGATGGAGTACATGGTTGCAGATTCTACTCCTGGAAGGTGTTATTATTTTACTTCTCAGAATAGGCACTGGTAGGGAAAGTGTGAATAACACACATTTACATGGTTGTGAGCAGGTTTGCCCATGTTCTGTGTGACATTAAGCAAAGGTCAAATGTGTGAAGCGCTTCTCCATTTACTGTGTTGCAGCGCCACTTACCATCGCGCAAACACGTGGATACCCGTTTACAACTGCTTAAGAATGCTTTAATCCACCTGCATCCAAAAGCCCTTATTCTGGCCCTCAAAATAACCTTACAGCCCTTGCAGGTCTTGAACCCAGGACCATGAACACCACAGTCACTGACCTTACCACTAAGGCATCTGAGATATGCGTGAATGTTATGGCGTTTAGAATATACATTGTACTACAGACATTCCTCACTACTTAAAACAAATGTGACAATCAGTTGGTGTACATATGTCTGATACATGTTAATGTTCTTATGCTTATGAAAGTAGGTGTTGCAATGTGACATGATAGAGTATATTATGAAGGAGTAAGGTTCTTGCTTTGTGTCCTTTTTATATTGTCCCCATACTCCATGTATGCCCCTCCAGTTCACTTATTGGACATCCCACCCAGGCCCTCCTTGATGCACGATTGCATTACCCATCATTCCTCCCCCACCCCAATCTTCACATACACAACAACCACCCCTTCTATGGTGAACTAGGTTAATATCAATTGTTATAATACCAGAGCTGCATGTGTTTTGTGTACACTCCAATTCCTTTGGAGTGCTTCTGTGTCACGAAGTGTGTTTATAGATGCTTTTATATATATATATATATATATATATATATATATATATATATATATATATATATTTTGATATATATATATATATATATATATATATATATATATATATATATATATATATATGTATGTGTGCAGACATCACTGACATATACATATATATATATATATATATATATATATATATATATATATATATTTTTTTTTTTTTTCATATTAGTTTATAACAGTAATACATCTGTAGACTGGAATGTGTTGGTTCACAAACTACAGTACATTACAATGTACTGTACATATGTACACAAAGCCACTGTCCCATTTGTGATCATTACAGTGAAATGCATATTATATAAGGTGTAGTCTCAGGACCATGAAACATGTGTACACCTCAGATGGCTTAGTGGTACATCCCATGACTATAGTGTGCATGCTCCTGGGTTTGACACCTGCGATGCTTTATGAATGTTTTTTTACTGCAGAATAAGGCTCATTTAAGCAGTTGTAAGCATGTTTAAAAGTGTTTGTGTGACATTATAGCAGTGGTTAAACAAAGTTAAACAAACATTGTAACATATAACCTGTGCACGCAAATATGGCCACATCTGCTAACTACTCCAGATATATATCTGTCAGTGACGTAACATCTCACTATGTGCTGACATGACATTACATTCTCTGTTGACTGTACTCTCCTGCACACATGGGTTTATATGGGGGATTCCAATGTTTATTATACAGATGATTGCTACCTATATATGCAAGCTGTGGTTAAGGAATACTTTTGCACATGATAAACATCCCTGCCTTTATCAGGATTGTAACCTCGAATGCACAGATACTATGCGGATGCTGTAACCATTACACTGTTGACATTAACGCTGCTTCCACCTATTTCCTATTTAGATGATTTCTATGTGTAAGCTAGGGTAAGCAATGGGCAGGAGCCCCCAAACTCACTGAGCTTCATGTACTCTTGACATAACAACATAACACAAATGTACTGTGAGACAATATATTACATTCCTACCTACTTTAGGCATAGCCCCTCACTGACACACTTCAAGGAAAACCTTGTTGTGTGAATGGGTAACAGACTATACACCCCTTGGATCATGTGTCCCAGAACCATACAGCTAGGGGGTGGGGGAGCCTGTCCAGTTTGATAGCTGCAAGACCTGTTGGGGGAATTGAATGATGTTGAATTGCCACATTAACATGCCCTCTTTAGATCACTAAGTGCCCCTATCACCCTCCACAACCACAGTCTTCAACAGCTTCCAGCAACTCTGCCTGGAATTGCTTCATTGGCTATGCTTGACAGAGGCTCAGTTACTTCATCAATGGTGCAGGGAAGGCCAACACACTGTTGCTATGCTTCTAATTGCCCTTGGGCAGATAGATAGTAGGCTATCTGTGAACCTCTAATGTGCAGGCCATCACAGTCATAATATCTGAATAAACAGACCTACAGATCACAATATACAGTGTGAACTCACCATGTAGTCAGGAAACAGTTGAGTACAGCAAGAACATACAAACCACTGATACTTAGTCACTCCAAAAGCCTGTCTTGGAAGCCCGAAGACATGTATAAGCTTATGGCTTTCTATTGCTTACCACTAGGCCACCTAGAGGGGAGATGAACAACAAGCACAGATGGGGAACATGCATGCAATAATTCCATACCAGTCTATGTATCATCCTTACACTTTGTAATACTGGCCAAGGCTATTGGTGCCCCCATGGTGCCTTATTTAAGACAGTTTCAAAGGTGAATACCAGCTCTGTAAACAGCACAATAGCAGATTCAATGAGGTTTATGTTACTCAACACCAGGGGTTGTGACCACAACATGCATGCACTCACAGGACTCCTTAGGATGGACAACATTAACATCTGTGCATTAACTGAAATCTGTCTTAAGGCTCCTGAGAGCACACCAGCACTACCAGACTACAACCCATACCACACATTTTAGCCACGGAACATGGACTGACAGACATGGAGGGGCTGTATCCATATTCATCAGGGATGCCTACACCTCCAGGTTAGTGGGGCAGCATGATACCTCTGTGATCATCCATGTGCAGCTAATATCAGCCACAACTGCAATGTGGAATGTGGCCTGCTACGGATCACCCTCCATGATCCAGGACCTCCACTCCACCTACCTGGAGACAATGGAGAACACGACAGTCCTAATGCACACCCTGGCATTGGTCAATGTCAACTACCATATCATTAACTGGGAAACATGCTCCTGTACTCACTTCCAGGACCAGCGTTTCCTGGAATGTATCACCTTATATGCCCTGTATCAGGTGGTAACCTCCCTAACGTAGGGTGGAAACTATTAGATGTGGTCATCACCAACATGGGTTACAGGTGCACCACAGTGGAAGTTAACCGGTCACTGGTTAGTTCTGACCATGAACTATTCACTGTTTCCACACCCTAGCATCTCCCCCACCCATGGATACCACAGTGTATACCTTTCCTACAGCTAAATTTACACTACTAGTGACAGGGGTGGGGGGTTTCACAGCCCCCACGCTAAGGGGAAACACTGCTCAAGATACAGACAGATTTACAAATGCAGTCTATAAGCACCTACATCGATGTATGGATCGTGCCATTGCTGGTAAACCAAGACTCACTCTTCCTAGACAAGGACACCGGTCTGGTGGACCTCTGCAATAAACAGGCTATACTACAGACGTAGGACAGTGTTCCAGACACACAGCAAATCCCACGAAAGGCAGACATCTGTGACCACTATTAGTATGATACGTAGGTCCCTCATGACATCATCCAAGGCTAACATCAGTAGGAGAATATGCAAGGATCAGAAAGATAACCACAAAGCCTTCTCAGGCTATGTCAAGGATCTACGTGGTGACACACAGATTTGCACTGTGCCAGTGAAATATAGCACAAAATATGCTGACCCTACTGATATTGCCAACATCCTTGCAGATACATTTGGTGCATACTTCACCCCCTAAAGAGCCCACAACACTACCCGATAGGTACAGTATCCCAGCCATCAGAGACACACAGGTGGAAATGGCCCTCTCTAACAGCAGAACACAGCGTCAATAGAGGCAGATGTTGACCCAGACTGCGTCTTGCAAACTGTACAAGACAACCTGCCCCCCACCTAATTAAGCATTCCTACCTCAGCCTCTCCACAGGCTACATGTCCATACAATGGTGCATGGCAACAGTTATTCCAATCCATCATGGAGAAATCACTACTGACCATGGTAACTACCACCCCATAAGCCTTACTAGCCTGGTCTGCAATGGTATGGTTTGCATCCTCATGGCACTCAATAACAATGACATTGGTAACTTTTGAACACGTGCCCCAACCCAGATCAGCTTGGTTGAGTGCAGTTCATGCATACTGAACCTGTTTGACATCTTACATACAGTCACCAAGACGTTAGATGACAGGGGAGGTGGTTCACACATACTACCTGGACCTCACCAAGGCTTTTGACACCATGCCCCACTCAGGTATTATTGATAAACACACCAACCTGCACATTCACCCACACATCACAGGTTGGGTTGCCAATGGGCTTACACACAGAACCCACATGGTACGACTAGTGGTCTCCAGGTCCAACTTTTGCACAGTCATGACTGGTGTCCCACAGGACTCAGTCCTGGGATCCCTACTGTTTGGCATATATGTCTCAGATTTACAGGCAAACACAGGTGGACTACAGCAGACCATGTTTGGCATTGACTGCATACTGGGAGCCATGACTGATAGTCCAGCTGGCATGGACATCCCTCAGGGGGCCTCACAGAGAATGTCACAGGGTGCCAACGACATGGCCTCCAGCCAAGTGCCACTAACTGCATGGTCATTCCATTGCAGAATTGGCACCCACATATTAACACATGAGCGGCAGCCACTTTAATACAGGTGAGGTAATGTGGTATCTGGGGACTAAGGTAGATAGTGATCTCCCCGTGACAATCATATCTCCACAGTAGTTAGGACATCCTTTTATGTAGGCCAACTGACTACTAAAGGATTCCCATCTAGACATACTGGGGTTATAGTGCCCCTTTACTCATCACTCATCAGTCCCATCATAGGGTATAATAACCCATGTGGGATGTACTTCAGAGGACACGTCCAACAGCTGGGGGATCCACGAATGTACCTCACCAAAAGGAATTCTGGCATCCAACATATGGCCTATGCAGCCGGACTGAATAAACTCCTGCTTTACTCAGTGGCATCACGTTTACCCAGAGATGATCTCCACTGACCAACACAGCCATGTCGAACTCAGGCTTGATGGATATGCTCCACCTATGGGAATCTATGTCACAGTGAGCCACACACTGTAGTGAGCTGACCTTGCCACAACAATAACTGGGAGATGCTGGAGGGACAGCTTCCTGTCACAGACACTCCCCATACTTTGGAACAACATCCCTAACTGCATTATACAGAGCCCCTCACTAGCACTCTGCAAGAGAAACCTTGAAGGGTGGATGGGGAACAGTAGATGCACCCCAGGGATCCCGCCATTGGCTCTGCTCCTCAGAGGGACAGTTAATGAATCAATGGGGTGGCAAAAGCTGACACATTTTGGCTGGCCTTATGAATGGCCTCTGGCAGTTGGCCAAGTACCTACCTATGAATTTATACACACAGTATCTGCATATGCTGATAGCTTAATTTACTGTTCAGGTGTTGACTTACCTTGTGTCAATGGCTGTTGTGTGTGCAATAGTTGAGGGCTGCCTATGTTGGATGCACACAGTTGACTGCCTATACATGACAATTTACAGGTAGTCTTGTGTGTGTGCCATCAATTTTTACTGTGTGAGCAGGTGGAGAAAGGTGTCAGTCCCTAGTTGCCTACACTGTCAGTGTGTGTGCTATATGTTCCCTCTTTGCCAAGGCATGGGCATACTGGGCATGCCTCTGTCTGCCTACTGGGGCTGGCTCAGGGTGTTCATGGTCTGAGTACCTCTGTGCCTGTGGGGCCCTTGGCAATGGTGGAGGGCTGTGAGGGCCTTCACCATTCTGTCCCTGCTGCAGCTGTTTCCGCAGGACCATATTGTGTAGCATGGCACACACTATGAATATGTGGGCACACGTGCCTGGAGAGTACTGCAAGGCTCCACCAGATATGTCCAAGCAACAGAACCATTATTTCAGCATCCCAAACACATGCTCTATGATGATTCTGGTTTGAGCGTGTGCCTCATTATGGCGTTCCTGCATGGGTGTGTGTACATTTCTGATGGAAGACATCATCCACAGTTCCAGTGCATAGCCAGCATCCCCCACCAGGTGGACATTTGGGATGTCCCTCCTGGCAAATAACCGATACAGCTGTGAGGCATGCCAGATGTGGGAGTCGTGATAGCTTCCAGGGCTGCCAACACACACATCCATGATAATGCCCTGGGCATTGCACATGACCTGGCAGTTGATGGAGGGGTATCCCTTGCGGTTTATGTAATGCCTACCCTGCTCACCAGGTGGTGACTTGATGTGTATGTGCGTGCAGTCTATTGCACCCAGTACCTCCGGGTATTCTGCCACACGGTGGAAGAGACGCATATTGCTGGCCAACTCCTCCTACATTCGGAGGAAGTATATGTGCTCATTGGCATGTGGTAACATGGCATCCAGGAACTGGTATAGTACCCTGGATGCTAATGCCTGTGAGATACCCATGATATAACCAGTTGATCTTTGAAAGGTACTTGTAGCTAGTATTCTCAGGCTTATACAAACCTTCATATCCACTCGGATGGGTTCCCCCTATGTTTGTTCTGGCTCTGAGGCATGGCCAGCACAATTCCACAAGTTGCTGTAGGGTGTCCTTGTCCACCCTGTAATGCTCTACTATCTCCAGATCATGTAGCCCCTGGTAGGTTACCCTGGGTCTGAACACTCTCCTCCTCCTCTGGTGCCTGAGGTGATCGTGTGCATCATCCTCCATACCACCTTTAGTCTCCAACACATGCTGGTGGATCAAAGCTATGGCAGCCCCTAACATGTACATAAAAAAAGTTCCCCATCTGTATACACCACTGGTGCAGAGTGTATGGGAATGCAGGTGCTTTCACACTTTATAGTATTGTGCTATGGATGCTGCTGATGTAAGTTGGTGTGTATGAACTATTCCAGCTGCTGCATGTCTTAATTATGGGATTTGCAATGAGTATTGCAAGTGTGGGGCCTTTACTGTGGAGATCTACTTGCCTGCCTTGATTAATCTGTTGCCCTTTAATTCACTTTTAGACCTGGATCCTCTCCCATTATCAGGCATGCATCCACCTGCCGTCTTTCTTGTTTTGTACTTTCCCTACCCAGTCATGGAGAAATGTGCCTTGTAGCTGATATACTGCATATCACCTTTGTTCTGCTTTGACACTTTGCTGTTTTCTTTGCAGTACAGCCCCTCCCCTTCCCTGTTCTGCAGGTAGCTGCTTGCAGCCTTGTTAGCTGTTGTCAATGGCCCACTGTAGGCTCCTAGGTGTTAATTAGTCATTTGTACTCCAATTACACTGCTGCAGCATTTCTTTCTTTCCTATATCCTTCCTGTTTTGGCTGCAGTACGCAACACTCATACCTGTTTACTGGGTTTATATGCGTTTTCATCTCCGTTCACATGCATACTCGGTTACCTTGTGTACTCTCAGCTAAGCATAGCTATGGGTAATTTGACACACCCCTATCCTGCAGCTTTGCCTAGCTAGGGGCAGACCAGTTTATCAATGCTCCAATGTGCTTACAGCAATGGCGACACACCCCTCTATTGATGTCATCTTTATCTCAAGGGCTCACCTCGGTGTTATAATGCTACACTGTGAGATGCATCCTTACACCAGCGGGGAGTCTGCGATTCACTATTACTCCTCTCATTTGCATGGCATTGCCTACTAATTCCTAGCTACTGCGCATAACACTGTCATTGCCCCTTAGCAACCCTTGCACCATGAGTATGGTGTTGCATGCCTGCCATTGACTATTATGGGGAAATTGTGAAATGTATTTCATTGCGGTTTTATTCTATATTTTTATATATTCCTTGCGATCCCCTTTGTGCACCGCTTCCCTGCGCTTCCACGTCGCGATAGTGCAACTATATATATTAAATGTTAATTTTATATTTTGTACATTTTTTTATGCCAATGGCTATATGTTTAGCCATTGGCATATATTAACATTATAATACATGTGTTTGGTTGGTTGTCATGGCTCCGATTTTATGTTTGCAAAAATGTAAACCGTTTTCTACAGTTTACATTTCTGCATGCTTACACTATGCCTGCACCACTTCCTGAATCACTACATACCTTCATTTGCATGCTACACTGCTGTACATGTGGTAATTAGCATACATGGCTCAGGAGTTGTGCGGGTGTAGTGTACGCAGGTAGTGCACGTGGAAACAGCTCCTACCTGAATCGCTCGGCAGGCATATTTGGTGTTAGAACACCGATGCTACACCTGCACCTGGCACAAGCTTCATGAATCCCGAAGCATGTGTATATCTCTTTTAGAATAAATTGATGAGTAGCATGTGACCTGTTGCTTAAGGTATTTAATGGAGGTTAATTTAATGTGGGCATTATCTGATGAAGCAGTTTAATCTGCGAAAGCGCTCATTCTTTTTTGTGTAATAAAAGTTTCAAAGAGCTGGAGCCATTCTTGGGTTTGCTTGTATTTTTGGAATTATATATTTCATTGTTTTTCATGGACCTGAAGGGTCATGGTTGCCTGTGTTTTTTGATGTAAATAAATAAAATAATAATATATACATGTCCAAACTCCATGGTGTCTAATGTAGAAATGCTATTACAATACAGGTAGCATAATCAGATTATTGAAAAATGTTTAGGTTCTGCAGAAAGAAGAAAGAGTTAAGGTTAAAGCTAGACCAAAATCAATATGTGTTTGTTATGTAACAGAAAGTTTTGCTAAAGGCACTGTAATTAGTTTTACAGAGCATTCTACTTTGTTTCTCATGTAAGGTCCTAATATGCAAGTGTACAACACAAAACAGGATAAATGCATTAAAACTGCCAGATATGTTTATATTCATTTGTCTATCAGGACTCCACATTATAATTTTGAGGAGAACAATTGCAACTGGGCATAATTTTAGAACTTTTTTCTAAGTATATATTGTTGCTATTACTCCGAGGTGCAACAACCCTGGAGGTGGTATATTAGACTTACATGCAACCCCCCACCACCACCACACACAAAAAAAGTACACTCAAACAAAAATGTGTTCCAATTTTAAACCCACTGAAAATTGTAATTCTCACAATTTTCTCCAAGGATTCCATCATTTGAATGAATGCCCGCAGATGTGTCTCACCCAGCCCCTAGAATAGTGACGCATTATTGTCATAGCCACACCACTTCTTCATTCACCCATGTAATCACCAAGTAAGTACCCCAGCCAGTATTCAAACTGCAGTTACTTAGTCAAAGTACTTTATATCACTGTTCCAGTAGAGCTAGGATATGTTTACATTTTGCATTGAAACATCTATTCATTCTCGTTAATTATCAATCCAAGCTTTCTTTTCCCATGATTTGTTTTCTTGCTTTCAATGACTCCCACTTTTCTTCTCTGCCTAGAAATGAAATTCTAGAAGTTAATTTCACCCCCTTATTACACTACAAAAACAGATGATACTCAAGTCTAGATATGATATCATGTACAAAAGAGATCAGACTTTTCCAGCTCCTTCTAAAGAATCAGAGCAGCATGTGCAAGAGATGAAGTAATGTTTAAGGATTTCTTGTTGGCATATTGCATAACACTTTCTGACTGCAGTTGTGAAACTACCACATTGCTCATACCTGCCAGTATTAAATATGCACTCAAAGCACATAAGATTTTACTCGACGATTTGTGCAAAATATTACAGATTCACTGAATGCAAGGATAGTGCCTGTAGACTCATTTTCTTCTGCAGCTGGAAATAATGAACAATGATTAGAGTAATGCAAGCCAGTTCTTTAATTTAGACTGTGACTCATGCTAGTATCATATTTATTTGCTTAATTCAATTCCCTTTTGTGTTGTTTTCACCAAATGATTACATTCTTCTGTTACAGACTATAATGATTTAATTCACTGTTGCATGTTTGTTTTAGTAATCTGAAGACAAAGGATGCAGGCCGACACCTAAGACTCTAATATCAATCGTTCTGAAACACAGTCATTGCCAGTATTACAACATCACACTGCCTGTCTAAATTATGCAATGATGTCTGTTATTACTCAGCTGACACTTGAGAATTACTCACCTCTAAATAGAAATTCCTGTAAAATTTACATCTGTCTCAGCAGGAGAGGTTGTTAAGTACATTAAACAGTACAGCAACATTTAGGATTAGAAACTTGACTTCAGCACAGTAATAGTGAGCTTTGTGAGAAGGAAGGAAGGAACATGCCAAGAATTTTTCAGTATGATCAGCGAGAATAATAAAAATATTTTATAGTCAAATTAAAGAATTATCTATAATCCAAAAATATATAATAAGCAGTCAGGAAAATGTTTAAGTGTTAATGAACAGAAGTTATTGGAAAGAGTCAAAATATCATAAACCTGCAAAACTTTAGAAAATAGTTGAAATAACTATTTAAAATGAATAAGCAGAGACATACAATGGTTTGCAGGTTTGTCCCTAAATTGTGATGAGATAATTAACATTACAAAACATTCAGGTGACACCTAGTGGGAATTCTCAATGTTTACAGATGGAGTTTTAGTCTTACAGGCCATTGCTGTCAATAGTGTATTCACACTATGTAGTTGAGGGAAATTTGGCATATAGATGCAAGCATTCCTTTGGGAGATATGGATCACATAGCTTGAAAAAGCTGCTGAGAGTGGAGCGTGTGCTCCCAGAAGAGATGGATGGGTGGATACCCTAAAGGCCAGCAAGCTGGTCCGTTCCCTATCAAAAAAGTCTTCCTGAGGAATAAAGTTATAATCAATATTGCTTTGCAGAAATGAATGGTTCATAAGTATCTCACCTAGACTGGAAATACCCTCCCAAATGAACGGGTGCATGTAAATGAACCATTGGGTAGAGCCTAAGGGAGAAAGAAAGAAAGAAAGAAAGAAAGAAAGAAAGAAAGAAAGAAAGAAAGAAAGAAAGAAAGAAAGAAGGAAAAAAAAAACTGCATTAATAAGAAAATGCTGCTTTTATAACTAAAGACCAATCACCTCTACTATTGCTTGTGGTCACCAGACTGAGAATTTCAAACAATCATCTACCAAAATTATCCAGTTACAGAAAAATGTAACAGTTTTAAAACTGTAAGAATTTTGCTCAAGCCATTGTCTGAATGTTTAAAAATGCCAAGACTTACATCAGTCTGTACAAAAGGCGGTACAATACAATATAGTATGATGTAGACACAGGCTTCCATCATTTCAAACTGTCTAAAACTACAGTAGTGGGTTTCATAAAAGCGACCCTGGGAGCATTAGAGGATACAACATTTTCAGAGGTATTTATACTTTTGAAAACCATGCTATTCTCATTAACCATTCTTTCTGAAAACTGTTTCAGAACTGTAGAAAAGTCATCCAACACCCTGTACAGTTTCCCAAATTGGAACCCCTCTAATTCAAAGCTGACAAGAGAAGAGTTTTATAATGGTATCAAGCTGCTTGTTGCAACTGTAACAAGTGATTTGCTACAGATAGTACCAAACACTGACTGCCTCAAATGTAACCTTGAATACAGTATTACCATGCGTTTATATTTTCATGACTTCAGAAATCAATGTTGGTACTGCATTCACACACCACTGGCACTTGTCAATCATGCCTCCTAACAGTTTGTGGCCAGGGCAGCTTCCCACTTTACTACACTCAAGTTATATATCAGAAGCATAGTTCTTTCTTTTTTTTTTTTTTTTTTGTGAAAAGTATGTCTCAGCTTAAATGAATCAGGTAAATCTGTTTTTTTTCTTAGTCCAAGACATTTTAAAAGATGATATGATGCTATTATAAAATAATTGATTACAAGTTGTAATGAAGCATTCTTTAATTTAGTTAGGTAGTTTGACAAATATTAGTAAATCTTTAATTACACAAATCAGCTTTTAGAAAAGTTAACATCATGATTCCTATTTTTTCTCTGGATTGCAAAGTAGATGAATAAGCCTGTAGTTGTTTGGCTTCTCATGGGTCCACTTTCCCATTAAAGAATGGATTGACAAAAGCTGATTGTCTGTCTATTGGTATTATATTAGTCTAAGAACAAGTCTTAAGTTGTAATATTATAAGCTTTATGGTTGGCCAGTATGCTGCTATTTGATTTTAATTATTTATTAGCTACCACATCTCTTCCTGATACTTTTTTGGCAGTAAGTTTGTAAGTTCAGCTGCATTAATGGTATTAGTGTATCCATAATCAATTATCATTCAGTAGGCTTAACAAAATTATCAGAGACATTCTTAAAAGTATCACTGTTGAAATTTAATAATTTCCTTTTTCAAAATGATATTAGATCAGGGGCTCACATATGCCTTCCTAATGTGTTTCGTCTTCCTATTGCCTTTTATTATGTTATTCATCAATTTCTTTTCAGAAATGTATTGGTTCTTTTTGATTATTTGCTTAATCTTTATGCCGCAGTGTTTATCTCCATATATAGCAACCTATTTCCTCCTTTTCGTCATTTCTTAATTGCATCTGTTCTCCATTTCTTAAACTTTTTGTTTCTTGCCCTGATTAGTACCTTGCTCTACAAGTGATCCTTCCATGTTCATAGGTTCATAGGTTGGTACTAGGCTATCGGCCCTAGGGCCTATACAAGCCTAACCATAACAATTCCCTGGATATTTCTTCCCAGAATATGTACTTCCCTGGACCCCTGTCTAGCAGGGCAACTGACGTGATCCCCGGGGTGAATTTCCTATCTCCCATCCAATCGTCAAGGTTCCTTTTGAAGAGGGCCAAGGAGGTGCTCTGCTTGACATGTATGGGCAGTCTATTCCAGAGTATGGGGTGTCACTGGGTCAGAAACCTATCCCTCCAGCATGTTTTGTTCATTGTGATGACAAGGTTTAGATCCCTGGAGCGTGTGGCTCTGAGGGATTGGAATTTCTTTAAATGGAGCATGTCCAACAGCTCAGGGTTGACATGGCCTTGTATGTTAAGCAGAGATCACCACTGAGTAGACAATATGCCCCAGAGTATAGCTGGAGTTTTTTTAGATGATCAGCATAGGGCATCTGCTTTAGGCCTATGATTCCTTTAGTGAGGTATTTCTGTGACCTTTCCCACTGTTGCAGCTTTCTTGTGAGGTACATACCAAATGGGGCATTGTACTCTATAATGGGTCTAATGAGGGATGAGTACAGTGGGACAATGACCTCCTTTTTTCTGGATGAAAAGCCGTTAGTGATGAGGTGTGTCACATAGAAGTATTTCCTGACTGTTGTGGCGATGTGGTTATCGAAGGTGAGACTACTATCCACCTGTGTCCCTAAGTCTCTCATCTCACTTTCGGTGTTTAGTGTACTGCCACCTATATGGTAATTCATGGATACATGTTTTTTCCCAAAGGGGATAACAATACATTTCTTGTCATTAAGCTTGAGCCCAAGGCTTTGGCACCAAGCATCTGTTTCTGTAAGGCCCTTTTGTAGAATATCCACATCATTTGGTAATTCAATAATGCCTTCCAGTTTGCAGTCATCTGCAAACTTTTTTAGCCAGAGTCCCTTAGTGTCGGCCTGTACTTCAGAGAAGTAGATGCCAAACAAGAGCGGTCCCATGACTGAACCCTGAGGTACTCCACTTGTCACTTGTCTGGAGCTGGATATGGAGTTGGCTACTTTTACAGTATGGATTCTGTCAGTAAGCCAGATGGCAACCCATCGAGTGACGTAGGGATTTATGCACAGCTTAGTAAGTTTATCTATGATTCCAGAGTGGGGGATGGTGTCAAAGGCCTTGGCGAGGTCCAGATAGGCTGTGTGGACCGCCTTACCCTCGTCCACAGCTCTGGAGACTGATTCAAAGAAGTCAATCAGGTTCAGGAGACAAGATCGGCCCTTCACGAACCCAAACTGGGTGGGGTCCAGTGTTTGAAGGTTGCCAATGTCTTTGTTTATAAGTTCCATGAGAATGCGTTCTATGCCCTTGCAGATCAGGCTTGTCAGACTGATGGGATGGTAGTTCCCAGGATCCAAGGTGGATCCCCCCTTGTGGAGTGGGATAACTGTAGTTGTTTGCCACTCAGTGGGCACGAAGCCTGAGGTGAGGCTATGATTAAACATGGCACATAAGTGAGGTGCCAGTTCATTTTGTAGTTCATGTAGTACACAGGCTGGGATGTCATTTGGTCCCATGGATGCTGTGTTCTTAGCTTTGGAGAGTGCAGTTTCTACCTGTGTGGCCGTGATTACCAGAATTTGGCAATCTTTTTATTGAGATGGGCCCTTTAGGGGGTGAGAGGGGGGGTGAAGTTGGCACTAAATCGATCTGCCAGGATATTGGCAATATTCTTGTGATGTAAAATATATTATTCTAGCTTTAATTTGCGTGTTTTTTGTATTTTGTTTTTAAATAATCACACATGCTATTTGCATTCCTCCTTTTAGAAAGCAGTATCTCAAGCTATGGCTTTTAAATACTGCAAAACTGTATCATAGTCAATCAATGCAATTAGTTTCCCTAAGATTTCCATACTTTTAACACTGACCTACTTAAAAAGTTAATATGCTTTAATGGTCACATCCTGGCAAAGGGCCCAATGCATAGCAATGTTTCATTGTTTGGGTATACATACATAATATGTTATTTTTTTCTGTTTGGATCTCATGACTATCTGAATAGCATCTCTTTGTTCAGTATTATCTGTCTTGTCCCAGGATACACCATAGATATTTGACTCTACAGTAAGCAACACATACTATGCATGAATTGATATAATGCAATTTATTAAATAATCCAGCTCATTTAGTTTTGATTCTGGTGGTCTAGATATTATTTCTATTCAGACTGGCATTTTCCCTGTGCTAATGGTCACCAAATATGCAGTTGGTTGTGTTTTCTTTGTTCTCAAACTAATAAACATTTACTATCTGTAGATCTTCCCTTACCAAATCATTAGACCTCCGGCTTGTCCTGTCTTGTAGTACCTATTATACATGCATGACGTAAACTCACCAGTAGTGGAGTCCAGTCTGCGTCCTTTAGTCATGTGTCAGAAATGATTGCTGTAGCAGTATTCCTTGATATTAGGACTTCATTCTGCACCAACGTTTTGTTTTCCAAATCATGAACATTTAGTATGTCTTCATGTAATTTCCAGCTATGTGCATTGCTGACTGATGTTAGTATGCTGAAAAACTGTTTATCTGCCTCTCTGTATCTAAGTAGAACAGTTGCTAAGATCCTTCTTCTATACTTTCTAGCCTGGGTAGCAAATAGATTCTTTTTCTTTTAACTGTACTGTTAACTTGACATAAGCATTGCCGCAATCTGTCATTTTACTGTTTCTAACTTTGTGAAATTTCCTGAAAACAGTTTTTGGAAAAAAATTACATAATTTATTTGTTAGCAATAAAAGTCAATAAATCTATAATTTCCATTACAATATGAGGTGTGGGACATTCAGACAAATGTGATTTGCCATTATGTACACCAAGATTCTGTCCTAGGTCTTGTTAAAAAAATAAACTTATATACAAGGCCTTGACACTATATTTAATTCTACTTCCTGGTAAATACATAACACTCTGTTTTTATTCAGACCTCTAAAAATATAAGTATCCATTCCTCTGATTATCAAAGCCCCCAAAACTAATACTGTTTGTTTTCTATCTAGGATGATGTTTGACAACAATTTCACTATATCAAGTCCTATTAATTGTGATGAAGGAATTCCTTAATAATTCAGAAACCACAGACCCATCACCTCCTTCAGAACAAATTTTGGTACTTATGTATTAACACAACTAGATTTTTAACAGAAAGAGCGGCTGTTTTCCGATCATGTCTGGTTGCGAAAAATGTGGGCAGACTCTGTGTGTGTGTGTGTGTGTGTGTGTGTGTGTGTGTGTGTGTGTGTGTGTGTGTGTGTGTGTGTGTGTGTGTCAGTGAAGGGTGTGGTGCTTTTCAGAGTTTTCCAGTGGTTGAGTAAAATTGGTGAACAGCAGGTGACAGGACTGCTGCAACACATACGAGCGCTCCTCTTGCAGAAAGCAAGCCACACAAAAGTGGATGCCGTACACCTAATGTGTAACACCCCCCCCTTGAATGTGTCATAATTATTGAAGTTATGGTCAAAAGACTCTTTGTGGCTTGGCAGGGCTTGTGAAAGCTACTTAGCAGCTATGTGTCACCCAGGAGCAGTAGTATGCCCCAAATTCCTCTCCCACCTTGACATACTTCACCGACGGATCTCATTTTAAGTAGTTTCGCAGACCCGACTGTGACATGCTGAACCCAGTAGAACAATATAAAGCATAGTAATTACTCCGAATCCCAATGACAGAACAACCTGACTACATCAAAAATGTGAAAAGTATGTAATTATGACATGTTTACAACAGTGTTTCTTGGTGGTTTAACAAAACTGTGGATCCAGAAATAGATACAGTGGCAGCAAATAAACGTACTCCTTTCATACGCGGACATTTTCTGTGTATTCCCTTCCCCAGAAAGTTTTTAAAAGCTTGATGGTTTAGCCATCATTCAAAAAGAAGTAAAAAAAATGTGTACAAACTTGATACTTGTAAGAGTAGGCTATAAGAGTAGGCTATAACTCCTGGGTGGCAAAGTGGTATGTGAATGATCTAAACAGAAAGCTGAAAAACAGCCTTGCTGTTTCTTCGCAACTGAGCAGCATGACCAGACAGCACATTTTCTTCACACAGCGCTCAGTTCATCTCAACAACGATTAACAGAAGAGTAAAATATGGCATCCGGGTTAGTTTTTTGTTTGTCTTTTCCCAGTTAGGGGTGGCCACAGCAGAACTCTTGTCTGCTAATGATTGGCAGTAGATTTTTACGGTGCCAAGTTGCCAGCCCAATCTTCAGCAAAGGCACACCCATTCACACATGTCTATCAGAGGCCACTCTACCACAAGGAGGACATGCAGACTACACACAGAAGGCACTCCAGCCGAAAATTGAACAGGAGAACCTTTTGCTGTGAGGCAGCAACACTACCGCTGTAGCGCTGCGGCTTATGGCATTTATGTTAGTAATCACTGAAAATTCATAATATTATGGACAATGAGTCCTTTGTTCCTAATTTCAAAAAGTATGATCGATTTGGAACTAGATTGCAAGAGATTCGCAATCTGGTTGCGATAATACATAAGTACCCACATTTTCTCTTTGTTTTCCTAATTTTTGTCTTTATTGTAACATGTCTAAACTAGGTATAGACCTTTTTTCTAGTTTTTATACTTTTCCATTTATCATTTGTTTGTTCACCATGAGTGAGTGATATTTTAGCCTTGTCCCATTCTCCGTGAGTTCCTGTACTGCTAGTTATACATCTATATGACATTCTGTAACCTTTCTAACTGCACTATATCGTCAGATTTTAAATTGTTTGTGTTATGCACAGCATTGACCTTCTGTCTGTCCCCACTGATATCATGTTACTTATTTTTGAAATTAAACGCATCATTTAGTCTATGTGTGTTTTTTGGCCTTTTTGCCTTTACTGGACATTGTCTCTGAAGCTATCCTGCTATTTCTTTCATCCAGCTGCCTATCTGCTTCAAAAGACAGTTCCTATTCTTTCATATATACACTGTGGGGAACATATGTCTAGCATTCCCATTTCATGAATGGTTATTATGAAACTGGTCTGGAAACATTCTGAAATGCATTTATCCGTTCAGTATTTCTGTTTCACTTTCTAGACTTGATTTTGTTTGAGAAATCTCACCAGAATGATCCTTGCTAAGGAGCCATCTGATCTTCAGTTGGTTGAGTATAAATGAGTCTATAGCACTATTGTTTTGCTTCCCATGGCATCTTCTTGTATAGTCTAGCTTGGGAATGCGTTTGTCTAATCTGTGAACTTGTGGAGACTGCTTTTAACCAGTGCAAACATTTGTGTGATAGAAATGAGAGAATAATTCTTCTGTTCCCTTTCTGTTGGCTTGTGGTAACAACACAGGGTTAAACATTGTTATGTCTACTGCCTCTTGTGCCTTATGATGCATTCAAAACAGTATTCGTTACTAGGCCAGTAATAATTATTTGTATTTATGTTTTGCTCCTGGATAGTATTTGGTTTGTTACTAATATTGAGCAGCCCAAATAAATACATTTTTATTGTTTGAAAATGAATTTATGCAATCCGTAGGTTTCATTGTCTACTACTCTGCAGAAACTGAATTGTAAAATGGAGAGAAAAAGGCTGATTCAAATGTACATTTCATTACTCCATGGATTTCCTTCATCAGACAGAGAGGACTGAGATAAGAAGTCAGTTGTCTGGGTCCATGTCCAACAGTCAGTTTGTCTTGACAGCCTGCTTTTAGTAGACTTGCTGTATTGTTTGCCAGCTTTATCAACAAGAGGTTAGTCTTTATCAGATAGAATTTTGTCTGTCGCCCAAGAATGAATTAAAGGTTAAAATATTGCTGAAACAATCTCTCATATTTTGCGTTAGAAAAGGTGTTAACTCTCATATGTTAATACAGTTGGAAAACATGCTGAGTCTATTGTGAGAGTGTGTGTGTGTGTGTGTGTGTGTGTGTGTGTGTGTGTGTGTGTGTGTGTGTGTGTGTGTGTGTGTGTGTGTGTGTGTGTGTGTGTGTGTGTGTGTGTGTGTGTGTGTGTGTGTGTGTGTGGTGTGTGTGTGTGTGTGTGTGTGTGTGTGTGTGTGTGTGTGTGTGTGTGTGTGTGTGGTGTGTGTGTGTCTGTGTGTGTGTGTGTGTGTGTGTGTGTGTGTGTGTGTGTGCGTGTGTGTGTGTGTGTGAGTGTGCTTCAGATCAGTTGTTTAATGAAGGACAGGAGGTTTGTAACTGGCATTTACATTACATTTGGGTTGGATGGATCCATCATATCATATCAGATGCCAATAGTTCTGTTCATTGGTTTGATAGATCACATCATATCATGGTGATACTGATATAGTTAGTATGTACAGTATACAGATGTATATATACATGCACATTTCATTGTGGCTCAGCTCTTCTGTGTAAATGTGTATATATGTGATTAATTTCATTTAATTTCATTGTGTATAACATCAATGTTGTTGTTACTGTAGTACTATTGTATATTGTTATATATATGTATACATATATACATACTTGATGACACTTTTGACAACCACATGAGATGAATGGAGAACTATTGACCTATTGTTGTGCATCCATGTCAGAGTTACTCAGAGGTTTTCCATGAATTTTTATATATATATATATATATATATATATATATATATATATATATATATATATATATATATATATATATATATATATATATATATATATATATATATATATATTTTTTTTTTTTTTTTATTGCATTTGTTGACCGGGAAAGTCCACAGGGCCTGAAAATGAGCCCATTTTCAGTGGAGGCCTGGGGAGAAAAGCTCCACATGTTTGTGTCTTTCGGCTTTTCCCGGTTAGGGGTCGCCACAGCAGAACTCCGGTCCGCTAATGATTGGTAGTGGATTTTTATGTACCGGGTTACCAGCCCTGACGCACAACCTTCAACGAAGGCACGCCCCATTCACGTATGCCTCCACACAGAAGACGCTCTAGCTGAGAATCGAATGTGACAACGTCTTGCTATGAGGCGACAACGCTACCGCAGCACCACCACCACAGTATACAAAGAAAAAAAATAATCACACAAACAGAGAAAAAATAATCACATAAACAGAAAAAAAAAGAAAATCTTATAGTACAATTATGTTGAATGAGACTGGTAATAGACGGAACAGTATATAGAAGTAATAAATGGCATATATGTCAGTGACCTGCTAGTTAATGATATTTACAATGGTACATAGAGTATATTCAAGTAAACGCATGACTAATATATCTGCAGGTGCATAGCTGTGAGGAGACTAAATACAGTGTAAGTACAGTAGGAGATAGAAGGGCAGAGGGTGGAAAGGACAGGTTAAAGTGACAGAGGAATTCTTAAGCAGGCAGAGTGGGAGTATTATTGCCTGGGGGAATATCTACTGTGGCTTAGTGGTACTTCATGCAGTCTAGTGTGTCCAAGGTCCGGGGTTCGAGACTAACAGAGGTGTTTTATTTTGGGTTGGGAGGATGGCCTAATGGTTAAGGTGTTTGCCTTACAAACACAAGGTGCAGGGTTTGAATCTCACAAGGGATAATTGGCTAGGCTTAAAATGGCTCGCAAGGGCAGTTAGCCTAGTACTAACCTATGAACCTATAATTCAAATTATGTGATAGTTAGAGGTATAGCACTGGGAGGAGAAATCAGGAGTTGGGGTTATGTGTTGGGGAGAAGGAGCATAACCATTTTGAGGAGAAATGCAATTTGAGAGATTTTTTTAAAGGAGGCCAGGTTGTTGATTGCTCTGAGTATTGGAGCAGGCTTATTCCATGCCTTATAGACATCATAGGAATACAGCATTTGACTGGCTGAGAGCCTGGGTTTCTCTATGGATAGTAACATTTTGTTTTTGGACCTAAGGGGCCTGTTTGGATGGTACATGGTCAGTATGGGACAGAAAGAAGGGCAGGTTTCTGGGTGGTAGATTAGCTTATGGGCTGTAGTTAATTGTAAGAATGTGAGATAGTGTTGGGAGTCTAGCCAATTTATTTGATCCAGAGAGGAACAGTGATGGGTAGAATATTTAGCATTTGTGGCAAATTTAGCGACTATGTTATAGCAAGAGTCTAGTTTTGTTTTCAAGGAGAACTGTAGATTGGTGAGGATAGGAGGGCAGTATGGAAGTGTTAGAAGCAAGAAGGATGAGGCTAGAGCCTTTTTTGTGGTGAGACTAAGAAAACAGTTGTGCCTCTACATGGTACCTAGTTTTTGATGTTTTTTTATGTTATTGTAGATGTGAAGATCGAACGTTAATTTGTCATCAATGATGACACCTAGTAATTTGGTGCTGTGGACAACTTTAATGATGGTGTTATTTTGGGAGTAAATGGTGAATAATGACTTGTCGACAGAGCTGGATTTCATTAGGGTAAATATTAAAAGTTTTGTTTTATTGGCGTTGAGGGCGAGATGGTTCTGGGACATCCAGGTTTCAGTGTAAGTAAATGCTTCTTGGTTGAGCTGCTGTAGCTTGAGGGCAGATTTAGCAGAGCAGATGATAGCTGAGTCATCTGCATATTTGATGACAGTACTGTGGATGACAGAGGAATGAAAGCTATTGACAAATATGCTGAATAAGAGGGGTCCCAGTATTGAACCTTGGGGGACACCTGTATTTTTTGCTATGAAAGGGGAGGAAGAGGGCAGCCATTTAGCAGATTTGTTACTGAGATAGTTGGTAAACCATTGTAGGGTAGGGTAGATAGCCAGACATTAGTGAGTTTAGTAAGCAGGAAGGCGTGAGAAATAGTGTCAAATGCCTTTGATAGATCTAGGAATACTGCTGAGACTAAGGAACCAGCATCTCATGCTCTATTTACTGTGTTGAGGAAGGAAATAAGGGCCGTGTCAGTACTATGTCTGGGCCTAAAGCCATGTTGAGTGGGAGAGAGGATTTGTTGTTGTATCAGGTGACTGAGGAGCTGAGTGTGAATACATTTCTCTAGAATTTTGGAAATTGGGGAGAGAATGGCAATGGAATGGAAATTTGAGATGTCAGAGTTATTGCCGCCTTTGTGAAGTGGTAGGATAAATGCTTTTTTCCAGATATTGGGTATGCAGGATTCCTGAATGGATCTGTTTAGGAGCATGCTGATTGGATAAGCAATGGAGGAGGCTGAGAGTTGTAAGTATTCTGTGGATAAGTTATCAGGGGCATTGGTACAGGGTTTGAGTTTGTGAAGTAGTCTTTTGATAGTGGAGATGGGAATGGGTGTTAGTGTAAAAGAGGGTGGAGGATTTGTAGGGGAGTGCAGAGGTGGAGTACCTGGCGAGTTGACCTTAATTGATGGGAAGGTGGTGGGAAGTTTTTTTATGACGTTGATGACATATAAAAAAATATGTGGAACATATCCCAGCACTTGAACCTTAAGCTAATAGTGAGAGTTAAGAGTCATGCTACAAATGAATCAAATATGCAAATATATATAAAAATATATATATATAAAAATATATATATATTTGCATATTTGATTCATTTGTAGCATGACTCTTAACTCTCACTATTAGCTTAAGGTTCAAGTGCTGGGATATGTTCCACATATTTTTTTATATGTCTGATAGCAGTTTGTGAAACATCACTTCAAAGTTTAGTCAGGCTTCTATGTTGTTAACTCAACCTGAGCTTCTAGCTACCAAGTAACTGAATTACACACTGTGCAGTCCCAAGACTAGTGTTACAAACTCAGGATTGGCCTGTTCCTGCTAAGAGATTAAACTAAACCTTGTGCTGTCTAGCGTGGTTCCTATCTCTCCTCCTATTTGATTTGGCCCATTGGTCCCTTGCTCGGTCCAGTCAGCATTACATGTTTACCAGGATTACTTATTGCATTTAAACGACCCTTTGCCATTATGTTTTTTAACTATGGAATGGTCAAATAATTAAGCGGAAGCTACTATCTTACTATAAAGTGGTGGTTTGCTTTATCAGTTTCCAGGTATAGCGTTCCTACTAAATCAGACTTAATCTCATAGCGCCGATATTATAGAACACTGTTTCATTGGCGTTTATCTAACTTATAGCGTTCCTACGAAAACAAACACATTTCATTGTACCACGTGTTTTTTAGCACGCTGTTAAACCAGCGTTTTTCTCATATTAAGGATTGCGTGTCATTCTGCAGCCCCACGCATTTATAGGACACTATAACACTGTCGCTTTACTTATTTTAAAGCAAGCGTTTTCTCTTTTTTTCTGCTGATATTATCTGCTTGTTTACTGTATTATACATGGATAATACGTTATGCTTTAACTAGCGACATGAAAGGTGCCTCCTATCTACTTTTTCTTAAAACATTATCGCCATGTCCGGTTTGCTTTTTTAACATGTTATAATACTGCTGCTAGCACTAGACTGTGAACAGACTAACTGCTGGACTATTGGCCGTAACAGGTCTATGTAAACGCCAGGTTACTTGTGGTTGCTTAAAACTAAATGTATTTCTGATATTGTCTCACTCTAATGTCTTATTACAGTGTGAGTTTATCCAGGTTGATAGATAATTAACCTGCTAGTACAATTGTGTATCATTGAAGCTTACCACTATATTAACCACAATATAGATGAAGCATAACAGATTATGTTACTTGTAATTGTAGCTTGTAATTGTAGCTGGTAGCGTGCCACTATATTAACCACAATATACACGAAGCATAACAGATTATGTTGTTTGTAAGCGTAGCTTGTCAGTTCATTAACCCAAACCTAGATGATGTTTAACAGATTGTTAATGTTGCTTGCACTATTCTAGAATAACACTGTATTATACACTGCTTTATTCATTGCCTAGCTGATATGAATCTTGCATGTCTGCTATCACTATTATAATCACAACTGTTATATAGCATCAAGTTTTTTTTTCTTAACAGTATTTGTGTATCAGTTTTCTGTTTCTCTTTCCTATCTAACTATGCTGTAAGTTCTATTTTAATTATTGCTCTCCATACCTATTCCTATGTCTCTTTTATCTATCTTCTACATCTTTCTCCAAAATATTATACTATTGTTACTACTCTCCTACTTACCCTTCTACTGACTTTTTTCCACTCAGGACTCCACTAACTAACCCAGAACTAACTGTTCTTACCACTGCCTACCTGAAAATCCTTCTTCCTTGCCTACTACCCCTTTCATTCACCCCTATCACTACTGTCTGCTTAGAATATACAGCTATTCACCAACTCACAATCTTACTCTTTTCCATATTTATTTTACAGGTCCCTGAATCCATATATATGGTTTGAAATAAAACCTACACCACCTAAAAAGAGGAATACCCACTCCCCTTGATTACTGAAGTCCGAGGATTCCTCTCCAGCAACTGTGCTATTAAATCAGAGCAAAGTATGTGTTACGTATATAGATTTTAAGGTGTCCTCCTAGCCTATTAGTGAGTATCTACATTGTAAGGTACCTGGTCAGCCATAACATATCTCTGTACACCCCACCTCTTACCCCCTCCTCACTCACTACCTGTCCAGACTCGTTCCTTGTTACCTACTTAAGTATCACTTGATTAGCCCTGATCACTTTTAGCCCCTATCTCCCCTCTCAAGCTCCTATCTCCCCTCTCAAGCTACTACTAGTCTAACCCCTACTCCTGATCACTTTCTGTTCTCTCTCCTTACTCTGTCTTCTTACTGCCACATAGCCTCTCCCCACCACTCACCTCTATGTGTACACTCCCCTCATTCTGTACTTCCTAGCCACACCAACTCTCATCTACTCTACTTCCCCCACTCATCTCTTCATCCTAACAAATAGCCCTGTAACTATACTTGCCCCTCTCTCTAGTCTTATATTTTATTCTGTTCCTGCTAGTGGATTCCTTCAGAGCTCTGTGCATAAAATGTTAAATCATACCCACTATTTCTAGACACTAAAGAGCTCGGCCCTGCTGAAAAGCCTTTCTCTGATTGTTTCTTTTCTTCCCTCACTGTGCCTCTTCCAGTACTACCCCGCTCCGTTCGCTACGCTCACTTCGCTCCCCCACCCCACCCCTTTCCCACCCACCTCTAGGGCCCTCAACCTTATACTTCTAGACCACACCCCCATCAATTCTCACCCCCAATTATCCTATTACATCACTCCATTCAACTATAACACATATTTCAACCACCAAACCTCCTAGCAATCAAGCACAACATTTATCACTACCACCACACCCACAACATCTCCACCCTAACCTACTCACCAATCTTACTTCCAAAGCAACTTTATCCTCACTCTAATTCAAACATGTATTGCATACAACACCCCTTCTCCATAAACTTTTATTTTATCAAGCAACTATCTCCATCCTACTTCTACTCTCTATACTCTCTTCATATCACACCCATCTTAATATCACTTTTCCACCCCCATGGCAAACCCAACCCATAACTTACCACACACAACTTCTAAACTCTCCTATTACAACCCCAACTCTACATCCTTTCTAACCCCATCTCTCTATTATAACAAATTAGCAATAAAACCTTACACCCATACCTCACTCAAGTTATCTAAAATTCTGAATAAACTCACCAAACTATACTTAAACTTACTCCTAAAACTCTCCTGCTGTGGAGACATTCACCCAAATCCTGGCCCTACCTCAACAGAAGAAGCCAAAATAAAGCTACCAACTCCCCATTTCTTCAAGCCCAAAGCATCTCTCCTCCTCCTAAATATCAATGCAAGAAGCATACTAAACAAAATACATGACCTGCATGCCTTGTTAGCACTATACAAACCTGACATAGTGGTACTAACAGAAACATGGCTTAAACCTGATCACCACAATAATGAGATCATAGCCCCAGGTTATGATATCTTGCGTAAAGACAGGAAAGGTAAAAAGGGTGGTGGTGTAGCAATTCTATTCCAAAGCCACCTCTCACTAGAACTACTTGACTATAATAATGAAGAAATCAACAACGTAGAACTTATCCTAGCGAAATGTAAATTAAACCCACACAAACAAATAATCATCGCAAGGGCATATATACCCCCAGGTAACAACAATCCCATTATGGAAAACATGTTAAGTTGGTTGTCACTCTCACTCCCTTACGAAACAATACTACTAGGTGACTTTAACATATATTGGGCCAACTGCTCCAAAGATTATCCCTCAGAGCACATCAACCTTTATGGGTTCTCCCAAATAATCACAACCCCCACTAGGACAGACAAAACAACCAAACGTCAATCCATTTTGGATTGGATTCTGGTATCTCACCCCACTTTTGTACATCAATCTGGCTGTTTACCTGACAGTCTAAGTGATCATCAACCCACCTACCTAATAAGGAGCAAGACCCAACACCTACCCAACCTACCTCTACTAAAAATAATACGTAATAAAAAAAGCTTCAGAGCCAATGACTTTAATAAAGCACTAAATTGCTGCAACTGGTTCCCTCTTAAACAACTACCTCTCAACGAAGCTGTACAATACTTTAACTCTACCTTCCTACATATCCTAGACCATCATGCCCCTACTAGATCCATCAGGACAAAAACCCACCAAGCCCCATGGCTCACCAAAGAGACAAAAAATATAATGAAAGAAAGGGACAAACTCTGGATAGCTTCCCACAAAGATTCTAACACTATCCTAAGGTCAAAGTATACAGAACTACGTAATACAGCCAAGAGACTAACTAAACTAGACAAGTCCAACTATTACAATAACCTACAGGATAAATATAGCCATAACCCACATAAATTCTGGACCTCCATTAATAGACTACTTCACCCTGGAAAAGCATCCACTCCCACCCCTGTACTGCCAAACAACCAAGATGATATTCCTATTCAATTTAATAAATTCTTTACAGAAACAGTTCAAAATCTAGCCAATACCCAGAAAAATAATGACACCCCTATGCAATCTTCTACCGCATATAACAATCATACAAAAAATAATTTCTCTACCTTTTCCCTACAACCAGTGTCCACTAAAATGGTTGCAAACCTCCTTAGGAAGCTAAAACCAACTACACTAGCTGCTGATAAACTCCCTGCTGATTTCCTTCAGATAGCAGCAGATACCATATCCTACCCAGTGTCAATTCTTATTAATAGATCAATCTCAGAACACAAAGTTCCCACCCACTGGAAAATCTCCCATATTGTCCCTCTGCATAAAGGTGGCAACTCCTTAGAGCTAACCAACTATTGTCCAATTGCCATACTATCACCCTTATCAAAAATTCTAGAAAGAGTTGTCCACTTGCAACTAATGCAATATCTTCAACAAAATAAACTACTATCCAACTCCCAACATGGCTTCAGACCCTCCCACAGCACAACCACTGCCCTTCTATCCTATACCAATACAGTCAATCACTTTAGAAACCAAGGTCTTTTCGTATCTTCCATCTTCCTCGACTTATCAAAAGCCTTTGACATGGTTAACCACAATTTGCTCCTCAATACTCTATCTAGTCTCAATATTTGCCCCTCCACCATACTCTGGTTCAGCAGCTATTTATCAGAACGCCAACAAGCAGTTCTCTGGCAAGAAAAGCTGTCCCCCCTCTTACCAGTTTCCATAGGAGTCCCTCAGGGATCAATTCTTGGTCCACTGTTATTCTCCCTCTTCACTAACTACATTTCTTCTTCACTACCCACTGCTACAGTAGTTCAATATGCTGACGACACCACCATAACCTGTGTTGCCACCAGCATTAAGGAACTACACACCATCACCCAATACAACTTTACCCTAGCAGAAACCTGGTTTACTAAAATACAACTTCTTCTCAACCCAAAGAAAACCAAACTAATACTATTCACCCCTGGCAGATCATCCAACTCTGACTATAACCTCACTATAAACTCCAAAAACAATATTCAAATCACACCAACCAACCACAACAAACTACTAGGAGTTGACATTGATAACCACCTAAAGTATGATATCCATATAGCACAAACCATCAAAAAGGTCAACCGAAAACTGGGTCTACTCTATAGAAATAAAAAGTTCATGACTATTCAGACCAAAGCCACTATTGCAAGAAGCCATCTCCTCTCTATCCTTCTCTATGCTTCCCCTATCTTAACTAACCTTCACCGGACCGAACTTCACAAAATGGAATCATGCTACAACAAAATTGCCAAATTTGCAACAGACTCCTCAAATAGATCTCATCACTGTCTTTCCCTAATGCAACTCAAGTGGCTGGAACTTCCTCAGCTACTTAGACTCAATCAAGCCATAGTTGCACATAAACTCTACTACTACCCTGAAAAAACTCCTGCCCTCCAACAACTAATTAAGCCCTACACCACCACTAGAGCCCTGAGATCTAGCAACCAAAATCTCCTTCAAGTAATTAGACATAAAATTGAAGCAGGTAAATCTCTCTTTGCCTGCACAACAGCACAAACCTGGAACTCACTCCCAAACAATATAACCAGCACTACTTCTTGCACCCATTTCAAACACCTCTTGAAATCCTACTATTCTAATATCTGGCTCTGCTCTTGCTATACCCCAGGTTAGCAACATCTATGCTCCAGTTGCATGGACTATGCTACACTACAACATTTCCCTTTACTGAGCTCTACTGCTATCCCACAGATTCATCCTAACATTTCATCAATCTATAAGCAGTAAACATTCCAAAACTTGTACTATTCTGTACCATATCCCTTACCTGAAAAACACTCTAATCTGTTTCTAGACTAACACAATACCTAACAGAGCTTATCTTACTCTCATCCTACCTATACCTTTATCCTATTTTATGCCACTATGGGCATTTATTTACTT
This sequence comes from Protopterus annectens, assembly GCF_019279795.1. Classification (NCBI taxonomy): domain Eukaryota; kingdom Metazoa; phylum Chordata; order Ceratodontiformes; family Protopteridae; genus Protopterus; species Protopterus annectens. The sequence continues at coordinate 947,208,009 of NC_056743.1, read as the reverse complement.
CTCGGTTATACTAAAGCATAAATGTATTACAACTTTATATCTACTAATATTTTGAAGGGAAAAAAAAAAATTATTTATATATATATTTGTATTATTTGTACTACTTGTATATTCTACTAGAGTACTGACTGTATATTCTTCTAGTTATCACATGCCATGTAAATGGTCCTCTGTACTACTTATAAATGTTAAGAATTGCTTTGTACTGTTTTCATCTAATATTGTATTGTATCATGGAGCTTTTCTCCCCGGGCCTCCACTGAAAATGGACCTGTGTCCAGTCGGACTTTCCCGGTTAACAAAAATAAAATAAAATAAATAAAATAAATAAATAAAAATGTAGTAATTTGAGATTCACACATCATGTACTTCATAGGATGCAGTGCTACCTAACTCATGTCTAAACTGACTTTCATAAGTGTTTATTGCTGATACATAGCAGCTTTTGCTCAGTATGGACATTGCTGCTCCAGTTCTATGTTGATCTCTTCATTCACCTCTTTATGAATTTTTCTTGGTACTATGATGTGCACTTTGGCAGTGTTGAGGAACACTATAAATTAGGTATATTTGTGTGGAGTTGCTCACTGCCTAGCAGCAGTTGGCAGTGTCCTGTAGTTGCAAGCACTTGGACAGTAAACTCTACCTATATAATTAGTATTAGGACTGTAACTTGAACCTTAGTAAACATTGTCCAGAGTTAAGTTTAGAACAGCTAGCTTTCATGTCTAACATCACTAATGCCTTACCTTAGCACTATCTAACTCTAGTCCCTAACCCTACAGACTACCTTTGGAGTCCTCTGTATAACTCAGACCTCAGACCATAATAGCTTACCCTAATGCAGGTCCAGACAACATGGATATGCAATTTCCAAATACCTTCATAGCAATCTTGGCAGCTATGTGCATCCTGAGACAATGTAGCAATTGTCTCATCTTCACAGACAACCTTTTAATCTTTAAAGAAATTAGCACAGTATGTGAGAGATGTACATACACAATTTACTTGGAGGCAAAAATCTCGCTTACCAACAAGGTAGTCAAGAACACACACACACTACATCCACCACACACATAGATCATCTTATGCTGAGGCAATCTTCCCAAGTTTCAAAGGCCTCCTAAGCCTGCTAACAACCACACCTATCCTCAGCAATCCCTAAGGCACACACCAAAAGCAACAACAAACACCACACATATGCATACACTCAAAGGACCACCAAGAATGAAGCTCCAATAGAAAGCAAACACTTTACACAGCACTCTTATCATAGGGGACTCCATTGTTTTTTGACACACCAATGCCGCTCTCCTCAATCAGGACAAGGAAAGGATAATGGCTAGTTGCTTATCTGAAGCCAGGATCCAGCAAGTTACACACTCACTAAAGTCAGTACATCACAGGTACCAGTATGATTCTAAAATAGTCGATGTGGATGTAAATTATCTGATACTTACCTCACTGGGCTACATGAAGAGAGAGACATTATGGATCTCTCTGATTATGTGTCTCAGACAGGTATATTATGTGCCTTTCATTGAGCAACATTCTAACATCACCAAAGATGATATCACATTATTAACAAAAAATGACTGACTTCAACAATTGGATAGTTTCTTGTGTCATTCTGGGGGATGCAACACTTGTCAACATGGAGGATATGGTTAATAGACAACATTGGTTTTCCAAGGATGGTCTGCACCTGTCCCCTCTGGGCTTCTGAATACTGATTAAAATGTTATTCCTGTTTTTAGAATATTTTCTAGGTAATGCCAAATATTTAAAACTTCCAACTTAGCAAATAAAACCCAGAGGAACCTAAAGGTGTTACTGCTCAGTGTTAATAGCCTGAGCAAGACATTAAACATCCTACAAGATCTCTTAACTCTTGGGAATATAGACATCTGTGTTGTTACTGAGACATGGAGTAAAGTCACAAAAAGTACACCAGCAGTGCAAGGCTTCAATCCCTTCCATACTTTTTATATTGTGGTAAATAGGGCTGACAAAGGGGATGCTGTGGTAATTTGGTTTACTGTGATGTGCAAGAAGGAAACTGAAGTTATCTGATGGCAGATTATACCAAAACATAGTTTTGGATCCTACCAAGAAATTTAAAGCTAAAATCTGTGGTGGTGCAGCGGTAGCATTGTTGCCTCACAGCAAGAGGTTCTCCAGTTCGATTCTCGGCTGGAGTGCAGGGAGTGCCTTCTGTGTGGAGTCTGCATGTCCTCCCCGTGGTTGGGTGGGTGTTCGAAAGACATGCGTAAATGGGCGTGCCTTCATTGAAGGTTGAACATCGAGCTGGCACCTCGGTGTTCATGAAAATCTACTGCCAATCATTAGCGGACTGGAGTTCCGCTGTGCCGACCCCTAACTGGGAAAAGCCAAAAGACAAAGATCTAGCTGTGGGGAGAGGTATTATTAGGAAGGGTTTGACTTTGGACTTGATGGTCAAGCATCCTATATTTTAACATTTCTATATATTGCAACCAAAGTGGTAAAAAATGGGGATCCCAACCACAGTAACCACCAAGAACAGAAGAAAACAGGCTGGAAAAAAGCACTCAGGTCCACACTTTCTTCAAGGTTTAATGATACAAATAGTAGATAAGCAGAACACCAAAACGCTGATACTCCAAATACGTTTTTGTTCACAAGAACTTCATCAGAATAATAAATTATATAGCAAAGTCCCATTAAATAGTTCCCCTAATCATAAAATAACCAATAAAATGACAGTATACAATTTAAAAAGACATTCAAAAATATTCCAAAGTAAATCAAAATGCTGCCACCTAGTGTCAAAATATGCTAATTACACACTATAACAATGATAACTAAAAGCTGTTAGTACAAACACTTGTATTATATCAAGAGAATGTCTCAATAGTGTGTTGATATAAACTTATTAAAAAACTAATATAAATAGTAAAAGTACATATTTATACTTTTGTAGAAAGTATGTATATGTAAAAAAAGTTTACATATGTTAAAAAATAAATACATGTATTAATTTCCAATTCTACATTCTACATTTCCTATTAAGGAACATCAGAAGAACTCATTGTTGGAGGCCCCTAGTGCTCATCCTTAGCATGTAGTAAAAATATACCTTTATTTTAGTATTATAGAGTTACAAGAATAAGTTCACAATCGCATAATTATGAGGTATGTTTTGCAGACTTAATTTCTAGGTGTCTATGACATGTCTATATCCAACATAAAGTTCTTAAAATATGGCTGATGTTATAGATAAGTCTATGTTAGTTTATTCCAAATGCAATGCAAATTTTGATATGTTATCCATGATAACTACATTTGAGTCTAATATAGGTATGCTTAGAAATGTTATTAATACATATTGGCATATTCTGTTATTAGTTAAAGACATTACAAATATTATACCATTATAATGAAAATTTGTATTTAGGAAGGCTCAAATTCAAGTAAATTAAGAGAGTCAATCCCTTTTTAAAGATTTTTGCAGTAGGAGAATGTCTTAATATTCTATGATTAGTGGTATTGGAATTCTGAAAAATACAGTTACAATCTCCCCTAATATTAAATTACCTTTATAAGTGTTAGTGATGAGATCTATATGTTCTTTTAGCAACATATTTCCACATACCAGGAAACCAATAGATATTAACCAAAGTTTATGATCTCTTATTATACTTTAAAATAACAAGGGTGAAAAGACCATCTTGATCTTCATATGTATAGATTATTTGGGGAGTATTAATGTTTTTCTTCCAAAGTATTATGACTCCTCTTCTTTCAGTCTTATAAGAAGAGTGAGCAATAGTTATAAAGTTACCAGGATTCTAAATGTCCTTTTCAGTTGTTTTAAAGTGAGTTTCTTGAAGAAATACCACTTGTGCTTTGTTATTATTTAGATATTTTATCATATTTGAACTTTTCCTTGGTTTATTTAAACCATTAATATTTAAGAATAATAATGGCAAGTATATATATATATATATATATATATATATATATATATATGTGCATATATATAGAGAGAGAGGGAGAGAGGAAATATTTGTCAGAATCAATAATTATAACTATCTCCCAAAAACTCTCTACACCACCATAAATAATGATAAAGCATAAATAGGCTATTTAAAATAAGGTTAATCTTTTAGTATCTAGAAAACTAAGAAATAATAAAACAGGCCTAATGAGAACAATAAGAACAGAAATAATAAATGTAACATTTTTATGATATAAATGTAAAGCTTTAAGAACCAACATGGAACTATCAAAATTCCTAGACTAATATATAAGCAAAGGATCTATCAGACTAACCAACATAACTAACAATAAGTTAGACTGAGCTCTGCAGGTTATCATATAACTAAAACAGACTGTGTGAAGTAGTTAAGATAAATATGAGATATAGTGCTTAACTGAAAAGAAAATAAATTAAAATCATGTATAACTATAAAATTACTAATGTGAATAGATATTATGATAAAACTAATGCTATACTATAATATTAAAGATTTCTTTTACACATGTTGTAGAAGTGACTGCTGATATTTATACATGAAGTTCTAACTATTCAAAGAAAAGAATGTCTGATATACTGATATTCAAACATATTCTGTTCTCCTAAAGAATTACAGTCGGGATTGGTGTAAATGAGATTAATTTGTTGCTGTTAGACTATTTTGATACTCTATTATTAATACAATTTATTTTCTAAATCCAAATGACAGCATAGAGCAATTACAAATTTCATTCCAAACATCATGAACTGTTTCCACATCTCTTTAAAATGTAGAAGACTGCACTTCTCTGTTTTAAAAAGGGAACAACTGGATCATAATTACAAAAACAAAGACAGAGATATGAAACACTAGAGTTGGGAAGGGACTCATTTCTAATGTACAAACCCCAGATGATACGGTGGAATGCAGTTCTGTGGCTATACTGAACAAGACTTCATTTTTGATTTATAACTCTGCAGACTATAATGCTGAGCTGAATAGCTTAATAGTTGTTTACCAGAAATGAAGTGTGCATTATTTACTTGAATTAAAAAGTAACACTAGAGCTGTAAGTTATTGAATATTGCACTACTGCATGAAAAGCTGTATAGAAATTCAATCATATTAGTCTCATTTTTTCTGTAAATTCTCCTCATGTATTAAAGCCATCACTCTTGCTCACTCTATCTCACACTTCCTGTTTTTCACTAAACTAGATTTCAAATTGATTTTGAGACAGCACGTGAGTACTAGTGAGCAGTATATTAATACACTGAAAATGTTCTGAATGCAATATCTTCTCCATGTACACTGTATGATTTGTTCTGCAAGTTTATTGACTTTCATATTATTAACAAGTTCCCCAAACATGCATTATAACCATGAACCACACTTTGAACCATTCATTTGTGTCCCCATTAGTTCTCATCACATTGATTCCCATTTACCTCAGTTCACAAATGCTAAATTTGCTAAGAAAAAAACATTTCCCTACATTCCATCAACATTATACCTTTGTCATTAATATAATCATCCCCTCTATCTGTACATAAAGGACAATCAGTGCAGAAGAAAGCAGTGATGCTGAGTTGTCTAGGGTTTGGTCTCAAGCTTAAATTGACACAAACATACTCCAGTTTAATGTTTACAATATATAAGACAGTATTTACCTCTATCCCTCCCACCCATGTATAAACAGGTGACTCTTTATTCATTCTGAGTTTACTCTCTGCCACTTTTTTGCTGCAACTGTTATATCATAGGAATGCAGAGACACAAAGAAGTCAGAACATGTCCCAAAAACAGAAGAAATGGCACCAATAAGTCAGAGTTCCATACAAATATCTGTTGGGAACCACAGAACAGTCTTCCATAAATGGCCAGCATATTTGTACAGCAACCCAGCTATCACAGATTACCCAGTATAGAAACAATACCAAAATGAGAATAAAGCAGAACACATGCCATCATATCATATCGCCTCACTACAAATCTGCCCAAGTCATTCATGAAGCACCAGAAAAAAACATCAGCACATCTCCCATCGTCAACTCATCATCCCCAATCACCATAAAACAAACAGGACAGTCTTATTTATCTGTGTAACTAAGCAGTGAATTCAGGAACTACAAACTGAAATGTAACATGCAACCCCCTTTTTTCCCCATACTTCAGATTGTAACAGATTGTATAATGTAAGTGTGCAGTGTGACTCACTCAAAAGCATAGAAAACCTTTCATTACAACTAATAATAATCATAGCATGGCATATTGCCATCTATTGTGACTTATATGGTAACCATTTAAGATGTCAAAATGTACTAATGAAAGTTCAGAAATACAGAGACTGAATGGCTGAAAGAACCATGAATGAATACCCAGTGAAATTAATGGATGTTCAAATTAAAAGCTGCAAGTGCTTGCTTGGTAGAGGAAAGTGAGCTATCCCAAACCATTCAACCCATGAAGAATGACACAATGGGAGTTCTAATAGCTTCTCACAGTACAAATAAGAAAGAAGCATGAATATTCTTGTCAACAACTCAAGAGATTTAAGATTTCAGTTCTGTCTTACATGGTGTCTCTAGATAAATGAAGAGACTTACTATTAAAATCTCTTCCAAATGTAATGGTCGAGCCAAGCAAACATCCCTTTTTTTAACTCTTCTTCAGGCAGTAACCAAACAAAATAAGAAAGAAAAGAGAAGAAGACTACAACCACAACAACAATAATAACACACATACCTCTGTTTAACCTTCCCAGTTTGACCAGACAAAGCAAATCTCCACACAAAAACACCCCCCAAAAAAAACAGTATACAAAAAAAGATCTCATCTCTAATAACATTTAGCCAAAATCTCAACAAGAGAAAACAAAGCAGCTAAGCATAACAATCCCCAGTACCTACCTGACAAAATACCATCATACTGGGAGACTTCAACTACCCAAACATAGATTGGGTACATTATTCTAGCCCTAACACCCTAGCCCAAAGGTTCCTGGAATTCATAAATTCAAATGCACTGGAACAACTAGTCACCTCTCCCACTAGGGGAGATAATATACTAGACCTGATCATCACAAACATGGGGACAAAATGCTCCACACCAGAGGTATACCCCTCACTAGTGAGATCTGACCACAAACTAATCACCCTGGATATACATATCCCACCCCCAGCACAAAAGACCACAGTGAAAAACTTCTCAAAAGCAGACTTCACTCTTCTTAAGACTGAGATGGTATCCTTTAAGCCCACTGGGCCAGTGGATACCACATCCCACAATGCCGAATCCTTCACAAATGCTTTCTATGGACATTTCCAAGAATGCATGGATCATGCAATCCCAAATAAATCCAAGTCCCTCTCCACCAAAGGCAAGCGTCCTGTCTGGTGGACCTCAGCCATTAACAAATTGTATAACAAAAGAAGGAAGCTACTGCACGACAGAGCAAAATCCCATAAGGTGAAGACATCTCTGATCAACACTAGCAGAAAACTACGTTCTCTCATAAAAACATCCAAGGCCAACTTTGAGAGAAAAATCGCTAAGGACACTAAAGATAACCACAAAGCCTTCTTCAGCTATGTTAGAAACCTGGGTGGAAACCCTCAGATATGCTCAGAGTTAGTTCACAACAACAAAAAATACACTGAACCCACAGATATTGCCAACATTCTGGCTGACAGGTTCAGTGCAAATTTCTCCCCTCCCTCACCCCCAAAAGAAGAAATACTTATCCCAGCTGAATGTAATCTCCCTGTCATCTCAGATGTCCAAGTGAGAACCGCCCTCAACAAAGCTAAAAACACAACATCAATGGGACCTGACAGTATCCTGGGTTGCGTGCTACGTGAACTCCAAGAGGAGCTAAACCCACACATAAAAATGCTATTTAACCTTAGCCTTACTACAGGATATGTACCTGAACACTGGCGTACAGCAACAGTGGTCCCACTCCACAAAGGGGGTACCTCTACAGACCCTGGGAACTACCGCCCCATAAGCTTAACCAGCCTCATCTGCAAAGCTATGGAAAGAATCATTATGGAACTCATAAACAGAGACATAGGGGACCTACAGACACTTGACCCCACCCAGTTCAGCTTTGTAAAGGGCAGATCCTGCCCTTTGAACCTGGTTGACTTTTTCAAAACACTAGAGCCATTGATGAGGGCAAAGCAGTCCATACAGCCTACCTGGACTTGGCTAAGGCCTTCAACACAATACCCCACTCAGGCATCATAGATAAGCTCAACAGCTTAAACGTAAACCCTTATGTCACTAGATGGGTTGCAAACTGGCTAAAGGATAGAACCCATAAAGTTAAAATCGCTGGAGCAATGTCAGACTCAAAGCCAGTCACATGTGGTGTCCCACAGGGATCTGTCCTGGGACCCCTCTTGTTCGGCATTTATTTCTCAGATGTTAAAGCAAACATGGGATGGTTGTGGCTGACAAAGTTCGCAGATGACTGCAAACTAGGTGCCATAGTCGATACACCAGCAGACACATACATCCTACAAAAAGGCCTCACAGAAACAGACAACTGGTGCCAGTCATGGCCTTAAACTAAATGCCAAAAAATGTATAGTCATCCCCTTTGGGAAAAACAAAGTACCCACAAATTATCACATAGACAGCAACCCACTGAGTACGGAAAAAGTAATCAGAGACCTAGGGACCCAAGTCGACAGCAACCTCTCATTTGACACCCATGTTGCCAAAGTGGTTAGAAAAACATTCTACCTTGCACACCTTATCATGAAGGGATTCACATCCAGATCCAAGGATGTCATTGTACCCCTATACTCCTCCCTCATTAGACCCATGATTGAGTACAATGCCCCATTTGGTATGTAGCTCACCCGGCATTTGCAACAGCTGGAGAGACCACAAAAGTACCTCACCAAGAGGATCAAGGGTCTCCAACATATGTCTTATTCTGCCAGACTAAAGAAACTCCAGCTCTATTCAGTAGCATACAGTCTGCTCAGAGGTGATCTCTGCCTGACGTACAAGGCCATGTCCAATCAGGAACTGATGGACATGCTCCACCTCAAAAAATCCAAATCCATCAGGACCACGAGAGCTAAAGACTTAATCCTCGGCACACGTATGAATAGGACATGCTGGAGGGATAGATTCATAACCCAGAGGCTTCCCATGCTCTGGAACAAGATCCCAGTTCATGTTAGGCAGAGCCCCTCACTGACTCTCTTCAAGAGAAATCTTGATGAGTGGATGGGAGATCGTAAGTTTACCCCAGGGGTCACATCTGTGTCACTACTAGACAGGGGCACAGTAAACTAATTCTATTATATAAGGGGACCTTCACTGTGTCACTACTAGACAGAAGCACAGTATTCTAAATCTATTCTGTGCATTTTTGTACCATTTCATGGGGTGGCGAAAGTCACATCACTATGGCTAGGCTTACAAATGCCCCAGGGCAGAAAGCCTAGTACTAAACTATGAAACTATGAAACAATTACATTATCTATCATTCCAAAAAGAAAAAGAACTGTAAATAATTATTTAAAATATATATTACATTCAGTTACCTGTGGCATTAAGCAATTGGTTAGATAGAAATATATTTGTTGTTTGTAAAGTGAAAATTTCTATTGAAACATTTCTTAAAATTATGAAGCTGAAGAACAGCATTTTGTGTTAGTTTGATTCTTACCAATTTTATGAATAGAACTTATATTGTAAGTTCATATAATGATTATAACAATAACAAAGAATGTTTGCCCAAGCATAAGTCACTTTGAGTCAGTCCAGGAGCTTTTTTCCAAGGTTCTTTTCAAAGAAGGTGACCAGTCCATATCTTCTGGAATAGCAATTATATTGTTGTTTTTGATGAATAAAGAATCCTTTCTAGATAATTAAAGATTCTCATTTCATTTGAATAATGAATTTTGATCTTAGCTGGATAGACTATTTGAGCTTGAATATTATTTTGTTTGAGAGATTTAACAAGGGGTCAACTTATTTTCCTCATATCTATTATTTTGGTTGAATAGTCATCAAATCTAATTAAGTTTTGTTAATACTTCAAAGTGGCTTTCCTCCAGGCAGTTTTAAGTACTGTTTCTTTACTAATATATAATAAGAATTTAATAATACTGGATCTTGGTGGAGAAGTAAAGGATGGTACAGGTTTGCCTATAGCTCTGTGGTGTCTTTCAATACCATAAAAGAAACCCTCGTGTAGATTTAAAATTACAGGTATCCACTTACATAGAAAAGAAATAATGTCCTCACCTTCATTTTTTTTCCAGAAGCCCAAATATTCTGATTTTACATCTTCTTTCTCTGTTTTCTAAGTCATCAATTTTATTACTGAGCCACATATTTTGTTTAAGGAAAAAGTCTGTTTGGGATTCTTCTTCTTTTAGTCTTCCATCGATGTCATTAAAGGCAGTTTCCATTTCAGATATTTTAATTTGATCTTGTTGAAGCAATTCTTTGAAGACATCTGTTTGTTTAGGGGAGTTTTCTCTAAGATTTTCTAGACTCTTGAAAACTTTCCATTTTCAAAGATAACTCCTGAAGAGTGGATGTCATCATTTGTAGATCATCCCTTAAGGAAGTGTCATTGCGAATGTTTAGAGCTGTTTATCTTCTTTTGCTGAAATAGTCGTCAGTTAATAGTGGCAGGAAAATTTTTATATATTTCCACCAAATCAGAAATAATGAAGTCAACACTATTAATAAATTTTGATACATTTTTTTAAATTATTATTTTCCTGTATTTAAATATAATACTGCGGAGCTCAAATTTTTGCTGCTTTCACTTGACCATCTAGACTCCACCCCAAACATGAACAATTTTGGATAATTAAGTTGTGGGCTTGATTTGTGCCAGGTTTAAATGGAGGTTTTCATTAAATATTATTGCTTAATATAAATTTCATCACTGGGAATAATATGAACACATGCATGTGCATATTCAATATATATGGTTATTTAGAAATTATAAAATATTTTTAAATATGGAATTTGCTTTAAGAAATAATTGGATGATGTTATGAGATTGATATTATAAAAGGGTCTATGTTACAATGTTGAACTCACAGGAGTTCAAACATTATAATATCAAACACAAATGTTCAAAATACAAAAATAGCGAAGTCACAGAACACCGATTTTTTTCCCAAGGAAAAACAATTGGTGGGCCATTTTCATGGCTTTGCTATTTCCCCCACTGTGTTGCGATCTCAGACTTGGTATATTTAACTAGGGGGGTAGGGGGGGAGCCCCCCACATTAGTTTAATTTAAAAATGTATATGCAGTTTTTTTTTCTTTTGGTACTGGAACAGCGATTTTTTTTTCCCTGGGAAAATTAATCGCTGTTCTATGTTTTCATCATTTTTGGGTTTCGAACGTAATGGTCCGATATTACATCGTTCAAACTCCTGTGAGTTCAATGATGTGATATTGACCCTTATAAAATGATGATTTATATGTTCTGATTACTGATACCAAACAGACATTAAACTGAAACCAGTATATGTCAGATCTACTTTTTGTTTTAAATACATACTATTAAATAAGTTGCATAGAACCCTAAGTCTTTCGGCTTTTCCCAGTTAGGGTTTGCCATAGTGGAACTCTGGTCTGCTCATGATTGCCAGTGGATTTTTACAGTGCCAAGTTGCCAGCCCGACCCCCAACATTCAAAGAAGGCATGCCCATTCATGCTCGCACCTACCTGCATGTCTTTAGTATCACTCAACCACGGGGAGGACATGCAGACTCCACACAGAAGGTGCTACAGCTGAGAATCGAATGGGAGAACCTCTTGCTGTGAGGCGACAATGCTAACCGCTGCACCACCGTGGCCAAGTTGCATAGAAGTTTTATAGAACCCTGACATCTTTTTTTTGATGCTTAGACATTTTTGTGTAGTCCATACATTTAGGCCAACAGCTGCAGAAACAGAGACTAAACGCTGAGGTGTCTCAATCTGCATTAAGAATAAAAATAGCAGTAAGTCGATTAAACAGGATGATATCCTGGAGTTCATCTACATGCAAATCACCATAGATAAAGTCCCTTACCATATCCTAGCAAGCTATAGGTCACCATTTATGCCCAAAGAATCCCATAACTTGCACGTAGACCTGTTGGAGGCACTCACCATCCAACCAAATAGTCTTTTCATGGGAGACTTTAACTTCTTTTCTGCAGACTGGGAACCATACACTGCCTCCAACTTGTAGGCAAAATGTTTCCTGGACTTTATTATACAAATGCCCTTGACCAGATATCACACACTCAACCAGAGGTTCAAACATACTGAACGTAGTGTCAACCAGTATGGGACAGCACTGCTACCCCCACCCTGCCCATCTCATGTTGTCACAAGTAAAGTTGGATCACTAAGCTGTCTTCCCTGAAATAAAAATCAAAATGTTAAACCCAGCTAAACCTTTAACAGTTAGGAACTATTATAAAGCAAACTAGCTCCTATTAAGCAAGTTTATCAAAATTCACTGCCCCCCCCAGAACCCAGAGTTCACAGCAACGCATACGGAATTGTTCACAGAAACCTTGTACAACCATGTAAAAGGCTGCATAGAAATTGCTGTAGCTACAAGATGTAAGCCCAAAACAAATCACACTGGTGGAATCCTAACCATAGCTGGATATATAAAAAAGGAAAAAAGTCATGACCCAAATGAGAAACAACAACTCTCATAATGGCAGGAGCTCACTAATTAAACTACACAGGAGACTAAGAGGACTAGGTAAATGCAATAAGGCTAATTACGAGGTCAAGATAGCCTCTCAGATTAAAGATAACCACAAGGCCTTCTACAGCTATGTTGAAAACCTTAAAGGTGACACACAACAGTGTGCTGAACTGCTGGCAAATGGTACTACCTTCATCAAGCAGAGTGACATAGTGAATCTGATGGCTGACAATTTCTGCTCTAACTTCATGCCCCCATTACCCCCCTGCCTTTACCCTGTAAAATCCCTGCTAGAATACTCCCCAATTATTAATATGGAGCAGGTCATGGTGGCACTCACTAAGGCCAAAATCACAGTCTCAGTGGGCCCAGGCAATGTCCTGGGTTTATTACTAAATAGCTTAAAACATGACCTATCAGGACCACTTATGACATTTTTCAGCTACTGCTTCAAAACAAGCTACATACCATGTATATGAAGGACTGCAGCACTTCTCCATCTTCATAAGGGTAGACCTTCAACTGACTACAGAAATTACAGATGCATTAGTCTGACTAGTATAATATGCAAAACCATGGAATGAATTATCATGGAAATGATCAACAAAGACATTGGCAACCTACAGATACTGGACCTGGTTGACTTATTTGAGAAAAGTTACCAAGGCAATGGATGTGGGGAAAACTGTGCATACCATCTCATGAGACCTGGTTAAAGAGTAAAATAAAATATCCCACTCAAGTATTGCTGACAAACTCAACAGACTGGGCATACATCTTTACATAACTCATTGGATTTCTGACTGACTCAGAGATAGGATCCAGGAAGTCAGGATTAGTGAGTCCATCTCCATCAAAAGACTGGTCACCAGCAGAGTACTTCAGGGCTCAGTGCTGGGCCTGCTCCAGTTTGGCATCTACTTCTCAAAGGTAAGGGCTAATGTCAAGGGCCCCTGGCTCAAAAAGATTGCAAACAACTACAAATTGTGAGCTATCATAGATTCTACCCATGATAGTAACATCCTGCAAGAGGATCTAACACAGACAACTGACTGATGGCAATACCGTGGATTAAAATTCAATGCCAAGAAGTGCATTATAGTGCATTTTGGGAAAAAGTATACCCAGGTTAATTACTCCATTGATAAGACACCCCTAAGCATTGACCCAGTAGTTAGAGATCTGAGAACATATGTAGACAGTAATCTGGCCTTTAACAGCACATAGCCAAGATATTAAGAAAATCATATTATATCACCCAATTTATAAGTATGGGTATGTCATTCTGATCCAATGAAGTTATAGTGCCACTTTATTCAGCCTTTTGAGACTCATCATTGAGTACAATGTCCCCTTCAGTATGTACTTAACCAGGCATATGCAACAGTTGGAATGCCCAAAGTGGTTCATCACCCAGAGAATCTAAGTTATTAACATAATGTCCTGTATAGAATGCCTTAAAGCCATATCTCTATACTCAGTGTCCTGCAGGTTACTGAGAGGCGAGCTATGTCTGGCATATAAAGCATTCACAGATCTAGCCCTGATGGTCCTTTTGCACATCTGCAAAACAAATAGTACCAGAAACAGTAGATCCAAGGATTTAAACATTGCTTCCAACATAAATAGAAGATGATAGCAAGACAGATATGTGTCTCAAAGGATCTCAGTGCTCTGGAATAGGCTGTCCATCCTTAGGAAACACAGAACATCCCTAAACCTATTTAAGTGTAACTCTGACCATTGGATGAGAAATCAAAAACTCACCCCACTCTGGCCCCCATGTCTCTGATAGAAAGAAGCTGACAGTAAATATTCTCTAACTGACTTATCCTTCCAATCAACATTTAACAATCTACTAACTAACATACCCCTTCAAATAGATGCCCATGTTACATGTTGGGTGCTTCTCAATGTCTGTGACATGGCAATCTCCTGTCCTTTGTAGGACAATTAACAGTGTTACTCAAAATCATAACACATAGTTTTCTGCATGGCTATATTATCATCATTTAGAGACATCTTATTTGACATGTCCTATCACAGACGCATACACTGTATTAAGGTATACTATATGTGGGCAGTACAGAAGTGGTACTTTCCACTGATGTGTACAGGAGTACAGTGTTATCACCTACATATGGCTCTCAGTTGTGCTTGTGCTGAGGAGCACTAGGGTCATAGTTGACTACTGTAGTATATGTCTGCCATTGATTCCTGCCTTTGGTGACATTCCTGTCATACTGACAGCTTATGTGTATCTGTAGAATGACAATTATGTCACGGTGTGGTATGTGTTTACCTTACCTCGCCTTACATAGGGATTTTCAAGCAGATATATCCCACTTTCATTTAGTACTGTTGTCCGATCATATGCACCTATGTTCCTGACAATAATTCATGTAATAGCTTTTCTTCCCTCTTTCATGGATCACATGTACATTAGAGGTATATGGTGTTACTGTGGTAGTTAGACTAATATGGGCATCGCTGACATTTTAACCATTTATATGCAATTTTCCTATACCCCACTGTTTGAGTACATATCTCTGACTCCTGCATATTTCATCACAGATCACACCAATGTGTTTTACTTTCCCACAGATTACACTGTCCATGATTCAAGGTTTTCTGTCATGTTGCCAGGTACCATGTTACAAGTGCATGCCATCTTCACATGACTGTGTGTCTGTGTGACCCCACTGATTATTTGTGGTTTGTAGTAGTACAATTCCGCTTTATAGCTGCACACATTATGTTTGTGTAGTCTGAGTGGATTCTGTATATCCCGAAACTGCACACATTATGCATGAGTTACACTGCAGCATTTTTTTATTTGCCCCTTAACTCCTTTTTAAACATTTTTTCCTCAAAATATGATGGGACATTCTTAGATGACACATTCACATGTATCACACATTGTTAGCAAATTATGTTAAGGTCATGTAATATAATATGTGTTATCAATGTCTGTGCATTACCATATGATGTGCTAGTTTCTTTCTTTACATGCATTTTCATGTTTCCCTACTTACATGTGAGTAATTGTTGTGTCACATATTTTCAGCCATTATATGTGATGCTATGGAATTGAATAACTGAAGATAAGAGTCTATAAAGTGTGTTTTATGAAGCATTGATTCACTAATGTTTATAGCATGTTTACTACTTTTGTACAGTAATGTGTTATGTGTTTCATTTTCATGTGAATGTGCATTACATGTAGTTACTTATCCTTCTGACATACAGTTATAGGTTCATAGGTTCATAGGTTGGTACTGGGCTATCTGCCCGAAGGCATATATTAGCCCAGCCACGTTGTGTGGTATTCACTGCCCCTTTAGTAGTTCTCTTGACCCTTGTACTAGCAGCTAGTACCCTTGGCCCCTATCTGGTAGTGCTGTTGGTGGGATCCCCGGTGTGAACTTTCTGTTACCCATCCACTCATCAAGGTTCCTCTTGAAGAGTGATAGTGAGGGGCTCTGTCTTATGTAGATCGGGACCCTGTTCCATAGTAAGGGAAGTCTCTGCGAAGGGAATCTATCCCACCAGCATGTTCAATTCATTGTTGTATTGAGGTTTATATCCCTAGAGCGTGTAGCTCGAGTAGATTTGGTTTTGCTAAGATGGAGCATGTTCAACAATTCTGGGTTGGACATGGCTCTGTACGTTAGACAGAGATCGCCTCTGAGAAAGTGGTATGCAACAGAGAACAGTCTTAGCATATACTTGAACATAAGTGCTGGTGCTTAGCAGATTGTAATCAGTGCTTTGTCCATGTGATGTGATGTGTTAGTGCACACTTTGTGTTAGTACACACATTACATTAATTGTAATCATTATGCCTTCTATACATGCGCCACAATGGTTATTGTGCATTAGATGCCCTGTACTCAACCAATCACATTCAGACATCCACATCATTATTTGCATACAAGGTACACTTAGGTGTGACATGTGGATTCAAATGTGATGTGTAACTGCACATACTGGTGACACTTACATAGTAAACCTGCAGACCTACTTTACTGTAGCAATAGTTTATTTACATAGGTAGCTGTTACTTGTCTCTACCATACTTGCAATATAGTGACACAGGTGTACATTACTCATGTGTATATTATGCACAAGGAATGTGTCCTTATTTGTCTTGCATATACATATTATTGTCTTCTTTTTGCCTATATGATGCATCACATTACTGCTGTACATCTACCCTGCTGTGGCCACAGTAGATCCATATCTAGACATGAGTACTGCACAGAACCATAATATAATCCTGTATGTATGTATGTATGGTGTATATTGGTGCAAGTAGTGTAGCATATCAGGAATAGGAAATGATTACATGTACTGTACATGTAGCAGGCATGATTAATGTCTGCAGATGGTATGTTGGCTTAATAATTTCTGTAGCATTTGTGCTTGCATTTGCAGTTCCTTTTGTCTATGCGGTGATGATTCTCTGATGGTGCAGGAGCATTTTGCTGCTACGTTGACGGTACACTATTATGCACGACAGTGGACAGATTTTTGTCTCCCCCCTCTCCTACATCCCTACTCCTTGGAGTGTGTGCATAATGTATGAGTCCCCCTACGCATCACCAAAATGTTTTAACTTTTTTATATACCCAGCTACCCATTGCAATCTACAATATATTAACATTGTTCATACATATATATCTGCAGAGTAAAGTGTAACTGGTATATACAAAATATGGGGGTTATGAATTCTCAGTTGTATAAATAAGTATGATGCCTTTGTTTCATGCATTCACTTCTGTTATATAACATACACATATATTTGTTTACTATCTGCTACATATCTGTGTGCAGTGCTATAAAACTGTGCCATTTCCAGCCTGGACTGGTACTTCCTTTAAAGTGTTACTTTTAGCATACAGTACTTTTTTTCTTCTAGCCTTTATTATAATCGCACCTATTTTGGGGGCACTTCTGCTTTCTACTTCAATGCTCAATGAATGCTACTTGCCAATATGCTAATTCTACACTGACTGTAATTTGTGTATTAGATTGACTGATGGGTTTTTTGTACCCTACTCAGTGGAGTCTGCAGGATTGTACGAGTATTTTGGAATCCAGCACTTAATTTTGAGGATAATTTCACTCATCAATTCTTTATTGACAAACTGGAAAACTAAAAATGGCAATTCAATTAAATTGATTTTCTTCTTCCTTTGCTACATTTTTAATGGCTCCCACCATCTAAATGATGCTCTACTTGTTGTAGTTTTACTATATTGTGAATGCTTTGTTATTAAAAAGTTTCATCAGGTTCGAGTCTGGTTCACTCGCTGCATTATTAGAGCATCATTTAGACGGTGGGAGCCGTCTAAACAGTTCGTTATTTAAGGTGTTGTTTTGGTTTTCATTCAATTTGCTACATTTTTGGGGACAGATTATGTTGGGGCAAATGCAGAGTGCTGCAGTCATTTTTCAGATATATTGTAGAAGGTGTAATGGTTACTACAGAGGTATTTTTTTCAGAATCTAAAAGCTTTCTGGTAGTGATCTTATCGAATATGATGAACAATTAATTTTAATTATCCAGACAAAACTGTAAGTATTCATTAGTCACAAAGGAAGCGGAGTACAGCAGATGTAAGAACAAAACTCCAAATTTAATTCCAAGAATGTGCACTTATAACATACGGATGAGCGCTTTCACCATTACAGCTTCTTCAGATCCTTGTATAAAAGTCACAGTATATATTTATATAAGCAGCTCAATTAATCAATTAAAACAATTTAAACAATTAAAAGCAATACTGGAGAATTTAAAGAACTCTCCCATATATAAACATGCTAATGTAAAGTAAGACAAAAATATATAAAACTTGCATAGTGACCTGAAAACATATAAATAAACATTCTGATAAGTTAATGTTGATAAAATACATAATCAAGAACATATACAAATAAATGATAGTTCATTTTATGTGCCTGCGTTGTCTCAGCTTAGGTTTTATAGAAGCTCTATCATTCAACCCATGCCCCCTATCAGCTTTCAAATGAATGATCCAGTCAGTCTCCTTAGATTCAGTAAGATTCATAGTATTACCACCCCTCTTATTCACAACAATTATCTCTAGGACCCGGAACAAGAAAGTATGATCATTGTCATTGGTGATTATATGTTTTGCTAAGGCATTGTGTAAAGTGCCCTTTCTCATGTGGTAAATATGCTCTCTCATTCTATCCCTTAACGGCCGGTTAGTTTTACCAACATAGAAACTCGGGCATGCCTGACAAGTAGCTAAATACACCACATTAGGTGTCATACAATCTGCATCTGCCTTGATGGAGAAAATGGTGTGTAAATCCGGGTGTATAAACACCTCACTGCTATCAATAAATTAACAGAAGTTGCAGTGACCACAGGGTTTAGTGTGACCAGTGTTCTTCATAATCCTATCATGTCTGGGGTGACAAAGCAATCGCTTTAGGTTGCTCTTATTCCGAAATAGGAAACTTGGTGTCTCCCCCACAATGCATTTCAAGTCATCATCAACCAGGAGAATATCCCAATGTTTGCTAATAATTTCCTTTAACTGATATTGATCAGAAGTATACAGAGTAGAAAATTTAATAGATCTATTTAACATATGATCTCCAACGGTTTGATCTTGGACCCTGGGTCCAAAGTATGGTGCACCTGAAGTGGTGCGTGACATGTATGCTTCCTCCATATATGGTATAATCTCATTATCCTTGTATCCCCGGGTCAGTAATCTATTTCTCAGATTGTCTAATTCTGAGATAAATCCCTGCTCAGTGGGGTTCAATCTCAAGGCTCCAATGGCCTGTCCTTTCATTATATTCTTAAAAACAAATTGTGGGTGCATACTAGACCTTAATAACAAGGAATTGCAGTAACATGCCTTGCGATAGACCCCGTATTTATCATATCATCTGTTAATCTCTCAATATATAGGTCTAAAAATCAATTCTATGTGTGGAATAGTTCATGGTAAAAGTAAGGAATGTAGTTAAATCATTCATAATGAATAGCATTGATTCCAGCTGTTCTGATGTTCCATTCCAAAGAACAAAAAGGTCATCAACAAACCTTCTGTAGAACACCACATGTTCACAGAAAAGTGCATTCTTAAATAAAACATGTTCCTCCCAATATGCAAGGAACATGTTGGCATAGCTATTTGCACATGGAGTGCCCATAGCTATGCCATCACGCTTTTTATAGATCTGGTCTTGGAACATGAATAAGTTGTTCTCCAAGACCAGTTCTAGAAAATGAACTATGAGGTCTATCAATATTGCAGTGTAAGTACTGTGTGCTTTCAGATAATTTAACACATAATCAAGTCCTATATCATTAGGTATTACAGTAAATAGGGATTGAATGTCAAAAGTCACAAAAGTACAACTAGAGATTCTATCATGGTGTCCAATACATGAAATATATAAGTGAAAGTTTTGGTCTATCATGGAGCCACAGGCACATTCCAAATGCAACACCTGATGGATGCATATTGTTATGGATGCAGCACAGTCTAACATCTGTGACTGCCTCCACCACATTGGGGACACACTGGATTGGTTCACTGCTGTAGTGGATAGATCATGGGCTGAAACAGTGTATGTCATTGACTGCACAATGTCTGTGCTGGAATATCTGGTTGGAGCTGGGCATTGGACATGTGGACGAAGGTCAGCAATGCCATTTTCTGGGAGTCCATGTGGCCGTGCATAATCATGTTCCCGTAGTGGCAGTACCTACAGTGTTACAGAGGGAGTATGCTGTCCACACCACAATGTGGCAAGCCATGGGCACGTGGTCCTGTGTGGTCCCTTGGGGGACATAGCCCCAGCATTTTGCCGTCACAGTCAGGTATGAGCACCACATCTGACCTTGGGCATGATGGTGCCAGTGCTACTCCTGCCAATTCACATGTTCATAGATGGAGAAGATGAAATGTCCACCCTGCCATGTACAGTCCACAGCTGTGCAACATATACACTTGTAGGGCTAGTATTGGACTTGACTGTGTACATGCACACACTCAATCACAACTGTCTTGTTACCAACAGACACACACAGCATCATTCCATGCCCCATCTAACCTGCACCCCTTCCTGACTCACACACATGCTGTCACCTGTTTGGCAAAGCCTAGGCCTCTGGAACCCTCACACCACATCCTGTGCATGTGATGACACCTATGCCACATCACTGTTATTTGTACCATCATTGCAGATGATGACTATATTACTTTACATGCACTTATGTAGTGCAATATTGTTTTACCATGGCACTTGTAATGGGCCACTACAGGTGTTGTATGCTGGCATGTGTCATGACTACACATCAAACTTTGTATATCTTTGTTGCATGATGTTAGACTGGTGGTAGTGTTACAGAATGACAGGTGTGTTACAAACCTGTATATGTGCCCATTCTAGGAGCCTGAGGGGTTAAACAATGAAGACATCATGGCAATACAGCAGCACAGGATGGCATGGCGGCACAGCAGAAATATGATGTCAGCAAGTTAAGGCAGTATACGTGCATGGCTCCCTAGGTGCATATGTGTATAAGAGTGCATCAGGGACAAAGAATGTTTCTTAGTGTTTTATTTGTGTTTCATTAAAGGAGTTTTTATTCTACGCTTCTCTGCCTAACAGTTTTGTTTTTTTGTTCAACTTCCCTGATATTGCCTAAGCCATTCCCCAGCTGTTTACTGTACTTAATATGTGACTGATACCTCCCAACTGTACATATATTAACAGAATGTCCTGATTTTTGCTTCATATTTTTGGTCCATTTTTCATACCATTATTGTTTTCAGGCATATTAGAGGCAAATCATTAAAGATATGAGTTAAAATATAATGACAGAAATTTGAGTTTCAGACTCCATACACATCAGGAGATTCATGCTAATACAAGACCTGTTATTCTATCAACTGTCTACATTTGTAAGAGCAAAGTTTAAAACATGTCTATTTTGGGGCATTTGCCCCACTTATATTCACACACAGGGTGACAGTCTACATACCTCTCACTGTTCGCATTTTTGCAGAATGTCCAGCATTCGGCCCCATATGTCTGCTCTATTACTCATACAGTTGTGGTTTTCTGGTAATATACTGTACAATGCAGTCACTGAATTGTTGTAACTAATGACACATTTAAGAGATCGCCTTTACATACTGCAGCTAAACTGACCTGTTGCAACCTGCTGTTATACTAGCCACCTCCTAGGTTACTCAGAGCACATGTAATGTCTGTCTGTAGTTTTGTCACTTTGTCCCCCCATTCTCTCTGGCTTTGTCCAGCTTTCTTGCAGTAACAGACTGAGGGGTTATGACAGTCTGTGGGAATACCACCATATGAGTACCTCACATGCAAAAGATGTAGATGCTGCCTGAGTCAAACCATCAACACCATCACTCATGCTAATATCCCTAGTCCTGTGAGCCACACCAGCCACCAGACCCCACTATTTCTTTCCTCACACAATCAGCAGCATACAGACATAAGTTGTTACCCCTGCATTATGTGGGAAACACACCGTGTGGCCAGGTGCTATGTCACATCCCTGGAATTGTCTGGTCTACTGATATATCATTGCAGATGTACTGTTACAGCAGTTGTATGGGAACACTGATGTGTTGGGGATGAGGGATGACCAACCCATGTTCTGCTGGCATATGCAGTCGAACGACTGTTCTGCGACCCCACTTTTTGGCATCTCCCTTGAATAATGTAGTGGGATTTCCAGCCATGTAGCCTAGTGAATATTATGGGGCACATACTATTGGACAGTTTACCCGTTGTCACAACTGGCTGTTAAATCTCTGCAGTAGCCCAGTAGCCCACTATGCTCCCTTGCGTACATGTGGCTGGTCCATACATATGCTACCATATTCTAGTACCCATTACAAATTGTGAATAGCTGTGTAACTTACCTTGTGAATGCAGCATTTGACAGACCTGTAGTTTGGGGCTGACACCGTCTGATGCATGCAGTCTACAGCCAATGCATGCTGAGGTACAGGTTGTGTGGACTGGCTGGCATCATTTTAACTAATATGTATGTGAGTCAGTGTAAAGTGTCAGTCCCTAGGGCCCTAGGTTGTCAGTGCATGCGCTATGCATTGCAACTTGCCAAGGCCAGGGCATACTGGGCATACCTACTTATGCCTACAGGGACAACCTCAGGAGTTTCCTCCTCAAATCCCCCTGTGGGTGTGGCTGTGGTGACCTAGGCACTGGTGGAGGGCTGTGTATCCCTTCCCTTTCCTGATCCTGATGCAGCTGTTTCTTCAGTATCATATTGTGTAGCATGGCACATACCGCAAAGATGTGCCATGTGGTTGGAGGGTACTGCAGGGCTCCACCAGATATATTGAGGCACTGGAACTGGGACTTCAGCAGCCCAAACACATGCTCAGTGATGTTTCTAGTTTGTGTATGTGCCTCATTATGGCATTCTTCAGTGGGTGGGTGTGCATTTCTGATGGGTGTCATCATCCACATTTCCAAGTGAATAGCCAGCATCCCCCAGTAAATGGCCATGTGGGATGCCCCCCCAACAAACAACTGGTACAGCTGTGATGTGTGCCAGATATGGGAGTCATGATAATGGCCTGGGCATTGCACACGACCTGGCAGTTAATGGAGTAAAGCCTACACAGACTTATTTTCTATGTAAGCATAGTGACACACTGCTTATGCAAAAGTAAGCAGGTTTGTGATCCAGTAACCAGATCTCAGAAGCATGCAAAAGCATGCCAACTCACCTATACAGTGGTGTGCTACCACTTGCTGTTGACGTAGATTCTACCCTCCTCACCGGGTGGTGCCTTGATGTGTACATATGTACAATCTATGGCACCCAGTACCTCAGGGTAGTGTGCTACATGGTAGAAGTGTTGCATACTGCTGGCCCTCACCTCAGGGGTGAGAGGAAAATAAATGTGCTCACTGGTATGTGGCAGTGTGGCATCCAGGAACTGGTGGAATACCCTGGATGTTGATGCGTGTGAGACTCCCATCATGTCCCCAGTTGGTCTTTGGAATGTATCTGTAGCTAGTATCCTAAGAGCTACACATGCCTTTGTTTCCACTGGGATGGGTTCCCCTTGATTGGCTCTGGCTCTAAGTTGAAAACGGCAGAGCTCACAGAGTTCTTGTAATGTGTCCCTGTCCACCCTATAGCACTCAACAATCTCCAGCTCATGTAGCCTCTGGAAGGTTAGCTTGGGCCTGAACACTCTTCTTCTTCTTCTCAGTCTAGTTCTATGGTCAGCAGCAGCATTGACCTCAGCATCTAGCACATACAGATGTAGCAGACCTGCAGCAGCCCCTTGCATTTCTTCAGTTAAACATCCCGAGTCTGTACTCCATTGGTGCAGAGTATAGGGGAGAAATCAGATTGTGGGGTTTCTGCAAACTTTATAGTGCTCTACTGTAGGTGCAGCCTTTGCGATTGGCTACCTATGATCCATTCAACCTGCCATGTACATCATTAAGGAGTGTTAATGGACCTAGTTTAAGTGGAACAGGGATTATCAGTAATTAAGATATCATTGCCTTTCTCAGCCAGTTTGTTTTCTAACAGCCTTCCTCGCTCAGCACTGTGGCATGCCAGCCAAACACTCACCGCTAATGTAAACAGTGCTCAGCAGTCATTGTACATGGTCAAGCCCCATGAAAGGTCACACTCAGCATGGCAGCACTTTGTGCAAACATGCTCAAACCCACCGAAACACGTTCCCAGAAGGTAAACAAAGCTTAGCAGACACTGTACATGCCCCCAACCCTGCTGAGCACAATGGCGCGCCATACAAACAGGTGCCACTGTGTTCCAATGAGCTTAAAAAATTGTGTACACACCCCCTTTTGATGTCAGCTACCTCTTATGTGGACACCAAAATGGTTCTCTGCCTACACGGATAGGATCTGCAGACAAGGATATCCATTTGTGCTATTCAGTAACCTCAGATCATTTACATAGAGATTGGTGCACACAACTTGGGAATTTCACAGTTCCAGGCCCTGCCTCATTAGCAACCACAGCAGTCTACCTTTGTACATACTCCACGCAGAGTCCTATAATGTATTACTGTCACATACTACAAATTTTCATTTTTACACTTTTTAAAATGTAGTTTTTTTCTTAACAGGCATATTAGTGGCAAATCATTAAAGATATAAGTTAAAATATAATGACAGACATTTGAGTTTCAGACTCCATACACATCAGGAGATTCATTCTAATGCAAGACCTATTATTCTATCAACTGTCTACATTTGTAAGAGCAAAGTTTAAAACATGTCTATTTTGGGGCATTTGCCTCACTTTTATTCACACACAGGGTGACAGTCTGCATACCTCTCACTGTACGCATTGTTGCAGATTGTCCAGCATTCTGCCCCATATGTCTGCTCTATTACTCATACAGTTGTGTTTTTTCTGGTAATATACTGTACAATGCAGTCATTGAATTGTTGTAACTAATGATGCATTTAAGTGATGGCCTTTACATACTGCAGCAAAACTGACCTGTTGCAACCTGCTGTTATACTAGCCACCTCCTAGGTTACTCAGAGCACATGTAATGTCTGTCTGTAGTTTTGTCACTTTGTCCCCCCATTCTCTCTGGCTTTGTTCAGCTTTCTTGCAGTAACAGACTGAGGGGTTATGACAGTCTGTGGGAATACCACCATACGAGTACCTCACATGCAAAAGATGGAGATGCTGCCTGAGTCAAACCATCAACACCATCATTCATGCTAATATCCCTAGTCCAGTGAGCCACACCAGCCACCAGACCCCACTATTTCTTTCCTCACACAATCAGCAGCATACAGACATACGTTGTTACCCCTGCATTATGTGGGAAATACACCGTGTGGCCAGGTGCTATGTCACATCCCTGGAATTGTCTGGTCTACTGATATATCATTGCAGATGCACTGTTACAGCAGTTGTATGGGAACACTGATGTGTTGGGTATGAGGGACGACCAACCCATGTTCTGCTGGCATACGCAGTCGGGCGACTGTTCTGTGACCTCACTTTTTGGCATCTCCCTTGAATAATGTAGTGGGGTTTCCAGCCATGTAGCCTAGGGAATATTATGGGGCACATACTATTGGACAGTGTACCTGTTGTCCCAATTGGCTGTTAAATCTCTGCAGTAGCCCAGTAGCCCACTATACTCCCTTGCATACATGTGGCTGGTCCATATATATGCTACCATATTCTAGTACCCATTACAAATTGTGAATAGCTGTATGACTTACCTTGTGAATGCAGCAGTTGACAGACCTGTAGTTTGGGGCTGACTCCGTCTGATGCATGCAGTACACAGTGAATACATGTTGAGGTACAGGCTGTGTGGACTGGCTGTAATCATTTTAACTAATATGTATGTGAGTCAGCTTAAAGTGTCAGTCCCTAGGGCCCTAGGTTGTCAGTTCATGCGCTATGCATTGCATCTTGGCCAAGGCCAGGGCATACTGGGCATATTTACTTCTGCCTACAGGGACAACCTCAGGGGTTTCCTCCTCAAAGTCCCCCTGTGTGTGTGAATGTGGTGACCTTGGCACTGGTGGAGGGCTGTGTATCCCTTCCCTTTGCTGATCCTGATGCAGCTGTTTCTTCAGGATCATATCGTGTAGCATGGCACATACTGTGAACGTGTGCCATGTGGCTGGAGAGTACTGCATGGCTCCACCAGATATATTGAGGCACTGGAACTGGGACTTCAGCAGCCCAAACACATGCTCAATGATGTTCCTAGTTTGTGTATGTGCCTCATTATGGCATTCTTCAGTGGGTGTGTGTACATTTCTGATGGGTGTCATCATCCACAGTTCCAGTGCGTAGCCAGCATCCCCCAGTAAATGACCATGTGGGATGTCCTCCCCCTGCAAACAACTGGTACAGCTGTGATGTGTGCCAGATATGGGAGTCATGATAAAGGCTAGGGCTTCCAGCACACACATTCATGATAATGCCCTGGGCATTGCACACGACGTGGCATGGAGTAAAGACTACACAGACTTATTTCCTGTGTAGGCATAGTGACACACTGCTTACGCAAAAGTAAGCAGGTTTGTGATCCAGTAAACAGATCTGAGAGGCATGCACAAGCATGCCAATTCGCCTATACAGTGCTGTGCTACCCCTTGCTGTAACGTAGATTCTACCATCCTTACCGGGTGGTGCCTTGATGTGTACATATGTGCAATCTATGGCACCCAGTACCTCAGGATAGTGTGCTACATGGTAGAAGTGTTGCATACTGCTGGCCCTCACCTCAGGGGTGAGAGGAAAATAAATGTGCTCACTGGCATGTGGTAGCGTGGCATCCAGGAACTGGTGGAATACCCTGGATGCTGATGCCTGTGAGCCTCCCATCATGTCCCCAGTTGGTCTTTGGAATGTATCCGTAGCTAGTATCCTAAGAGCTACACATGCCTTTGTTTCCACTGGGATGGGTTCCCCTTGATTGGCTCTGGCTCTAAGCTGAAAATGGCAGAGCTCACAGAGTTCTTGTAATGTGTCCCTGTCCACCCTGTAGCACTCAACAATCTCCAGCTCATGTAGCCCCTGGAAGGTTAACTTGGGCCTGAACACTCTTCTCCATCTCAGTCTAGTTCTATGGTCAGCAGCAGCAGCATTGACCTCACCATCTAGCACATACAGATGTAGCAGAACTGCAGCAGCCCCTAGCATTTCTTCAGTTAAACATCCCAAGTCTGTACTCCATTGGTGCAGAGTATGGGGGAGAAATCAGATTGTAGGGTTTCTGCAACCTTTATAGTGCTCTGCTGTAGGTGCAGCCTTTGCGAATGGCTACCTATGATCCATTCAACCTGCCATATACATCATTAAGGAGTGTTAATGGACCTAGTTTAAGTGGAACAGGGATTATCAGTAATTAAGATATCATTGCCTTTCTCAGCCAGTTTGTTTTCTAACAGCCTTCCTCGCTCAGCACTGTGGCATGCCAGCCAAACACTCACCGCTAATGTAAACAGTGCTCAGCAGTCATTGTACATGGTCAAGCCCCATGAAAGGTCACACTCAGCATGGCAGCACTTTGTGCAAACATGCTCAAACCCACTGAAACACGTTCCCAGAAGGTAAACAAAGCTTAGCAGACACTGTACATGCCCGCCACCCCGCTGAGCACAATGGCGCGTCATACAAACAGGTGCCACTGTGTTCCAATGAGCTTAAAAAAAATGTGTAGACACCCCCTTTTGATGTCAGCTACCTCTTATGTGGACACCAACATGGTTCTCTGCCTACATGGATAGGATCTGAGGACACAGATACCCATTTGCACTATTCAGTAACCCCAGATCATTTGCATAGAGATTGGTGCACACAACTTGGGAATTACACAGTTCTAGGCCCTGCCTCTTTAGCAACCACAGCAGTCTACCTTTGTACATACTCCATGCAGGGTCCTATAATACACTACTGTGACATACTACAAATTTTTATTTTTACACTTTTTAAAATGTAGTTTTTTTCTTAACAACATGTATGCTCACTGTGGCATGCTGTGCAAACATAACATGATTAGTTAAAAAATATATTATTTTTAATTATTTTTCATTAGGTTCTGGACACACAGTGGATAATTTTACACATATATTTGTCTGATATGCTATTTTTGTCCTTACTGCAGTTTTCCAGCCCCTGTTCAATGTTTAGCATCCTGTGCATGGAATTTTTCTGTGTACATTTCAGACACCAACAGTGGGTCTGCACAACTGCCTATCTGCTTGCTGGATTGCTCTGCCACCCTCATTTGCATGCAATTCACCTGCTTATGAGGTGATTTGCATGCCATGGACACTTCCGTGTTGGCACACTTGTGCACACCCCTCAGCTCTGTTTACTGGATCACAAACCTGCTTACTTTTGCGTAAGCAGTGTGCCACTATGCCTACACAGAAATTAAGTCTGTGTAGGCTTTATTAAATTTCCCCCTTAGTTTTTTCAAATATAGTAAATATAAATATGTGCATGTAGTGTGTCATTGTTTATGTGTACATTGTGAAGGAGGGTGAGTAAAATGCATGTCCATTAACAGAAAATGTCAGGATTGTGCAGAAATATATATGACTTTTGCTTCTGTTGTAATATCAACGCACTGTGCATAAAATCTAGGCATACATTATACATCCCAGCCTTAAAAGAAGTCACAACCACCCCTTACAAAACAACATAGTACACAAAGTGCCAGACTACCACTGCAAAGTGCCTCTAAAATCCCAACATTTGACAGCAAAGAATAAGAGGCCACATTTCTATCCTGCTTCCATAGATGTTTTCATTCTGACATTCAATGCTGAAGTACATATTTTGCCTTCCCTGTGATTATCCTCGTCTTTTATTCAGTGCCACAGCCTTTTCCCCTTGGTAAGAGAGTCCTTAATCTTGGAGAAGAAGTCCTTTATGGGCACATCTGCCTAAGCATTCACACTTAAAAGTGAAAGTCAGGGAAACATGGCAACATACTGCAACTTGAGAAGTGAATTTTGTGGACAATAGTATCTATAAGTTAAATGAGGAAGAACAGTCTTCTTCAGAATGGTTGTACATGCAGTGATGCTATGCATACTACACCACAATCCTGCATGCACAACTGCTGCATCTACTCCAGCACTCATAGTTACTAGAAATATAGAAGTGCACATAGCTGATGGAAACCCAGCCACCAAGCCCCACCTAAAAGTGAGCAAACCACAGCTAAAACCCACATCTCCCTAGGGAAGGTGGGCTGGTGTCAGCCACTTGTTTTATCTCCATAGTAGTTTTTTATTTTGATGTCCAGGAATGATAATGCTCCCTTCAGAAAGTCCTAGTAAAACAGCCAAGAAAATATGTTTGGTCATGTGATATCCCTGGCGAAAATTCAAATAAGTACCATTAATGTTTTAAGAAATAGAACAGGGCTGCTAGGAGGGAACACCACTTCTCGAATTGAGTAGTGTCCACTGCCAGCAGCCTTTGAATGCCCCACCCAAATACTTTTCAGAGTGTACACAGGGATTAGGATATAAAAAAATAAGAAAAATCTCAAACCACCCCCGATGACTGTTGGAGTGATGACCCCTCTGAATCAATCCCTGATCCAGGTACAGATTCTCAGTTTTAGCACTTGAATTTGCTTATTCGTGCTCAGCACTTGTTCAGAACTTGTTGTTAGCACTAAATAAGTTACAAATGACTACAGCACTCACCCTTCCTCTATACCTAGAGGAAAACAGTTTTTGTACTTACTTTCCTCACTTGCTTAGAGAAAAACAGCTTTTATACTCACTTTACTCACTTGTCTAGAGGAAAATAGTTTTTTATGCAGCCATGTCCAAGGGTCAGCTCCCAGTGTTCTCTCCTGTCTATATGATGAAATCTGGGCATCTTGGGGCAATATAGCAATTGCCTCATGTACACAGGACAACCCTCTCCTCCTACCACCCAACACCACAACCTGTGAGAGATGCACATATCTACCCAAACTGGAGGTAAAGCTCTCTCCAACCAAGACTGAACTTGACAGTCAAGAGGAGAAGGTAAACACTTGCACCACACCACATTCAGCACATAGTCCCACTAAACTTACACCACCAAAATCCACACATAGAAACCCAAAAACATTCACAGAAGCTTTCAATAATAATCTGCTCAAGCAACAGAGACCTCCAAAGCAGAAACGCAAGAAACCTCCACCCCCCAACACAACCCAAATGACACAGCCCACAGACTCAGTGTGCCAGTAAACCACAGCCCATAAGGTAAAACAACGTGTCCAAGACACTAGTCATAGGTGACTCTATAGTCAGGCACACTGATGTCCCACTCACCAGGCTAAACAAGGAGAAGATTACTGTCAGCCGCCTGTCAGGTGACAGTATCTGCCACATAACCCACACATTCAGGTCACTCTACAACAAGTACAAATATTACTCTGTCATTGCCCATGTTGGTGTAAATGACCTGAGATGTACCTCCCTGGACTACATGAAGAGAGACATGGAAGAGCTCTCCGATCTTGTAGCCCAGGCAGGTATGACCCTAGCCCTGAGTAGCATCCTGCCATCGCCCAGAATGATACCGCAGTACAATGACAAAATGATTGACTTCAACAATTGGATAAGCTTCTGGTGTCATTCTAAGGGGATCCAGTATCTGTATGCCTGGGACGACATAGTCGACAGACCACAATACTTTGCTAGAGATGGCCTGCACCTGTCGCCCATGGGATTCTGGATACTGGCTAAGGGTCTTGCAGCCCCTATAGTGCCTTTTTTAGGCAAGGTTCAAATGACAAATTCACCACCATAACAGGAATAGGCAAGCAAAAACTGATGGTAATGCTACTCAATGCTAGAAGTCTAAATCTCAAAATGCACTCACTCGAGGCACTCCTTAAAATGGAGAACATCAATATCTGTGCAGTGACTGAGACCTGGTTCAAGGCTCTGCATTACCAGGCTATAACTCATACCACACTTTTTGGCCATCTAACCTGGACCAGAACACCAAAGGCAGAGGTGCGTCCATATTCATAAAAGGATATCCACACCTCCAGGCTAGTTGCGCAGCATAATGCATCTGAGGTTATTCAAGTGCAACTAACTGTGGGCAAAACAGCAATCCAAATTGTAGCTTGCAACAGATCCCCCACCATGCCCCAGGATTCAGACTCCTCTTTTCTTGATATACTGGAAAATATTAGGGTTCAACCAAACATCCTAATAATGGGCGATTTCAACTACCCCATCATTGACTGGAAAAACTACTCATGTACCAACTCCTCCACTCAACACTTTCTGGAATTCATAAATTCCTAGGCTCTGGATCAACTTATCCACACCCCCACCAGGGTCAACAATATCCTAGATCTAGTCATTACCAACATGAGTGACTGGGGTTCCACACCTGAAGTCAACTCCTCGTTAGTCAGATCGGACCATAAGATAATCACCCTAGATATCTGCATCCCACCCCCACCCACCATTAAGGAAATCACGGTAAAAAAATTCCCCAAAGCCAACTTCATGCTTCTTAAGACAGAAGTGGCGAACTTCATGTCACCTATGCAGATGGACAATACAGTTATGACTGCTGAATCCTACACAAATGCACTCTATAAGCACTTACACAAGTGCATGGATTGTGCTATCCCAAACAGGACCAAGACACTATCCTCCAAAAAAGGAAGCCACTCTGGTGGTCCTCTGCCATAACCAAACTCTACAACAGAAGGAAGAAACTATTGCAAAAGAGAGTAAAATCCCATGAGTGGAGGAGCTCCCTGATCAGCCTCAGTAAGAAGCTGAGATCCCTTATAAGATCCTCCAAAGCTAGCTATGAAAACAAAACTGCCACTGATTATAAGGGCAACCACAAAGCATTCTATAGCTATGCCAAGAATCTCAATGGCAACACCCAGATCTGCTCTGAGTTACAGCACAATTAAATAAAAATGACATAACCAACTGATATTGCCAACATCCTGGCAGATAGGTTCAGTGCTAACTTTACCCCCCTCTCACCCCCTAAAGGGCCCATATCTATACAGGAAGAATGCTGAGTCCCTGTCATCAAATCTATGCAGGTAAAAGCTGCACTCTCTAAAACCAAAAACACAGCATCCATGGGACTGGACAACATCCCAGGTTGCGTTTTACATGAACTTCAGAACAAATTGGCTCCCCACCTAAGCACATTGTTCAATCATAGTCTCTCATCAGGCTTTGTGCCCACTGAATGGTGCACAGCAACAGTTATCCCGCTCCACAAAAGTGGAGCCACCACTGATCCTGGGAACTATCGCCCTATTAGCCTGATGAGCCTGGTCTGCAAGGCCGTGGAATGTATCATCATTGAACTCATAAACAATGACATTGGTAACCTCAAAATTCTGGATGCCACCCAGTTCAGGTTTGTAAAAGGCAGATCATGCTTTCTGAACCTGATCGACCTCTTTGAGGCAGTCACCAAAGCCGTAGATGAGGGTAAGGTAGTTCACACAGCCTATCCTGACCTCGCCAAGGCTTTCGACATCATCTCCCATTCTGGAATTATAGCTAAACTCACTAAACTAGGTATAAATCCCTATGTCACAAGATGGGTTGCCAGCTGGCTTACTGATACAACCCACACTGTAAAAGTTGCAGACTCTAAATCTGACTTCAAACCAGTGACAAGTAGAGTACCACAAGGTTCAGTCCTGGGACCTCTCCTGTTTGGTATCTACTTCTCTGAAGTACAGGCTAACACAGAAAGCCTCTGGCTAACAAAGTTCGCAGATGACTGCAAACTAGGAGCCATAGTCAAGTCCCCAAATGATGTAGACATCCTACAGAAGGGCCTCACTGAGACAGATGCCTGGTGTCAGAGGCATGGCCTCAAGCTCATTGCCAAAAAGTGCATTGTCATCCCCTTTGGTAAAAACTCTGTATCCATGAACTACCACATAACTGGTAGTCTACTTAATGCCTAATGTGTGATAGGAGACCTTGGGACCCAGGCGGACAGTAGTCTCTCCTGTGATAATCACATCGCCACAGTAGCCAGGAAATCCTTCTATGTGGCACACCTCATTATAAAAGGGTTCTCATCCTGGAAAAAAGAGGTCATTGTTCCCCTCTACTCGGCACTCATTAGACCCATTATAGAATACAACGCCCCTTTTGGAATGTACCTCATAAGACATCTGCAGCAGCTGGAAAGGCCACAGAAGTACTTCACAAAGAGGATTACTGGCCTCAAACAGATGCCTTACACTGACCATCTCAAAAAACTCCAGCTTTACTCCGTAGCATATCGCCTACTCCTAGGAGATCTCTGCCTAACATATAAAGCTATGTCAAACCCAGAGCTGTTGGACATGCTACACCTAAAGAAATCCCAATCCCTCCGAGCTACATGCCCTAGGGACATAAACTTTGTCACCACAATAAACAGGACATGCTGGAGGGATAGATTCTTGTCCCATAGACTTCCTATACCCTAGAACAAGCTACCCATCTATGTCAAGCAAAGTTCCTCATTAGCACTCTTCAAGAAAAATTTTGATGAGTGGATGGGAAATAAGAAATACACCTCGGCGATCACTTCTGTGGCACTGCTCGACAGGGACACAGCAAATTAAATTTGTTGTGTGG
Organism: Protopterus annectens; assembly: GCF_019279795.1. Taxonomy (NCBI): domain Eukaryota; kingdom Metazoa; phylum Chordata; order Ceratodontiformes; family Protopteridae; genus Protopterus; species Protopterus annectens. The sequence continues at coordinate 947,174,113 of NC_056743.1, read as the reverse complement.
CATAAGCCAGGGAACCTTGTTGGTCTGGCTTATTTAGACCCTTGGGCCGAAAGCCTAGTAGCTACCTATGAACCTATGTAGTGATGCGGAATTGATAGACTTATTGGTTGGAAGTGGATTTTATGATCAAAAGACAGTTGAGTCAAAGTGAGCAAAAAAGTATTCAAGTATCCACGCAGAAAAGGAAGTCATACCTTCTTCCCAATGGATAAAGAGTATATGCAATATGTCAGACACAGAATAAAATCCCTTTCAAACTTTGTATTTAGTACTTATTAGTACTTATATAACCTGCTTTATATAAGTACTTATTAGTACTTATATATAGCAGGTTATATAGCAGTCCTTCTTCAATGGTTGTAGGTAAAATCTTTATACTTGTATATCTAGATATAAATTCCCCCAAAGATTGGCATTCCACCATTATGACTTTTGCTGAAGCTGTCTGTGCCATAATGCCATTTTAGACACAGAAAGGATTGGCAGTATTAATATTTCAGTGACAGAAAATGTCACTATCATTTTGATATATTAATTTGTTCTTACATAACGCCAGCAAAACGTAATTATTTTATGGTCATGTGTTGTACTTCATATCCTGAAAGAAGCCATTCACTCAGCCCAGCTGAAACTTGGTAGATATGTATATATATATATATATATATATATATATATATATATATATATATATATATATTTATTTATTTATATATATATATATGGTATGCCTTGCTGTCATATGAAATACCTGTGAAGCACTAAATGTTTTAACTCTGTATAATAATTCAAATCTCAATCCCAACTGGAATACTCTCAACAAATGTTTTAGGAAATCATGGATGTATACAGAGGGCACATACTTCATCTTTGATTTTCTTTATGCCCTTAGAGAATTAAATGCAGCTCAGTGCTAAAGCTGTCTGAGCTGTTTTGTCATGGCAGTACAGAGGCCTTTGGTGATTTTATATTTCTAGTGGTAGAAAAAGAGAGCAGTTTACACACACACACACACACACACACATATATATATATGGATCTAGAATCCGTTAAGCGCAAGCATACTTACGTAAAACTGGTTTTCACCAAAGAAAAAAGAAGCACTTTCGCATAAGTATGCCTGTTGCCGTGGCTGTACTACAGTGCAGATAAGGGAAAATTCCCTTTTCCTCAATGTAGTGCAGTCTTGGAGGGAGAATATTAAAGTAGGGGGGTGTGGGTGGTGAAGCCCCCTGCAAAAATGTAAACGTAGTGTTTTTTTTTTTTATTGACACGCTTTAACGAAAGCGCTTTTTCAGTTAAAGCACTTTCATTGAAGTGTGTTCAGTGGTTATGGATTTGGACGTTTGATCACTCGATCAAACGTCCTAGATCCAGATATATATATATATATATATATATATATATATATATATATATATATATATATACACACACACACACACACACACACACACACACACATATATATATATATATATATATATATATATATATATATATATATATATATATATATATATATGTGTGTGTGTGTGTGTGTGTGTGTGTGTGTGCGCGTGTGTGTGTGTGTGATTTTTACATCCAAGTTAATATCAGCTCAGAGCAAATATATAAGAAGTGTGTGTGTCACTCCTCCAGTTTGAGGCAGAGTTGTAAATTAAGCCCTAATAGAAGTCAGGTATAATGAGACAGTCTGGAATAACCTCACAAAAAGTCTGCCAGACATTGCATTCAGAACCTATATATGCCAGGTGATATTTCAATCTCCCTTTGACAGTCCTTATTGACTTAAATGTTCTCATTTTGGTGGTTTTGGCTTGTTCACATATCCACATGGCTGATGGTGCTCAGGTAGGGCTGAACTATACACCTCTGAATGGTAATATGCTACCGGGATGGGACAGTGTCATGCCTTTACAATGGGAGAATCCTCTCCTAACTATGAACCTTGGGAATGTTTTCGAGCCATCGGTACAGAGTAGCACTGAAAGCTTCCATGATTTTTCAATGGTGGTAAGAGACTTGGAAAATGATTTATATAAGTTTAAAAGATATGTATGGCAAACGCAGCACCTTGAGGTGTGTTTGCACTTTCGGGTTATCCCGAGATGAATGAGGGTGTTGTGCATGCCATCGTATGGAGATACACACCCTGAATTGCTCAAGACAAGGCAACAGATGAATCCTGAGCTAAGTTATAACTATATAAGACTGATCATTGAACATTTTAAACCGCTACAGAATGAGCTCAATGACAAAATACAGAAACAACATAATGACATTGTGAATAAATATGTAGGTGAATCTTATACAAGCATACTGAATAACATCTATATGAATGTGTCCTTTTATGAGAAGAAGTTAAAACAAACTAAACAGCGAAAGCTGTAGAGGGACTTTAGAGATTTTTAGTTCCGGCAATGTTGTTTCATGGCTGAGGGCAGATAATTCATCTATGCAACCTGAGGGGAATGGTCCCTCAAGGGATTTGCTTTCATTTTTGTCCTTCAATGATGTAACATCAGGCACAGCAGAAAATAAAATAGGAAATTAGAAGAATAATGGCACAGTAGTAATACTTCACAATTGACTGCATCACAGTGCATGCTAAGACTGAGCTCCACCCATCCACCAAACCAGGAAGCAATTACTTCAGTTTCTGCAGGAGCTAGACCAAAACAGCTAGCCCCAAATATGATAGAGCATTTTTTACCGCTTCTGGTCCAGCAACGCTCATACCAGTATCCCCGGTCAGCGAGCAGTGGCCGACAAAAAAGGAAGCATTCAGGGGAAAGAGGAACATCGAACAGAAGGTTGAGACAGTATAACGTTTGGTGATTAACCTGTTGGACTATACACTCACAGAGAAGGAGGTCTCTGTTCTTAATAAAGGGTTGACCTTTATACCTTCAACTGGAACCAATGTGAGTGAACTATTAACTGATTTGAGACTGTTTAGTCATAACCTTGCTCTAAAATTGCTATTTAAAGACACTGACAAACAAAATGTTGATGTTTTTAAAAGGAAAAGCTCATTTATTTATGTTATTCCATCACGTAGACAGACGTTTGTTAAAATATGTGAAAAAGAGATATATGAAAGTTTCCACAATAAGAGTAAGGGTGTGTTTCACAATTTCAGTAAGGATGAGAAACAGGCTCTATCTTCGTTACAAAACAATGTTAAGCTTAGTATCAGACCTGCGGATAAAGGCAGGGGCATAGTCCTTATGAATAAGATGGACTATAACCAGGCCATGCATAACATGCTGAGTGAAACTGATACATATAAGCTTTTGGATAGATTTAAATATGAAAAAATTCCTAGAAATGTAAGAGATAGTTTATATGATCTACTTATGTGTAGACAATTGGATGAGAAACTTTATTCCTTTTTTAACGTTCAACAACCTGTGAATCCTTGCATTAAGGGTTTACCAAAGGTGCATAAGTACTTGCACCAACCTCCATTAAGACCTATTGTTGATGGAGGTGGGTGAGTCACAGAAACTGTTTCATTTTATATAGAAGGTAAATTAGGACCCATAGTGTGGTGCATACCAAATATCTTGCAAGATACCACACATTTCTTGAAGGATCTGAGAGAATGTGAGGAGCGACTTGATTTAGAAGGATACATTATGGTTACCCTAGATGTTCAAAGCCTCTTTACCTCAGTTCCAAATGATTATGGCATTGAGGCGATTAGGGAGAGTTTGAATGAGATGATAACAATATGGAATGAAGAAATTATGTTAATTTTCACCCTGTTGAAATTAGCATTGTCCAATAATATATTCATATTTGATAAGAAGATATATTTGCAACAATGGGGTGTCACTATGGGCACTCCATGTGCAAATTCGTATGCAAATTTGGTTTTTCACTTTTGGGAAAAAAAGGCATTTATTTGGTCATTGTCTCAGTACACACATTAAATTATACAGACACTTTGTAGATGACGTTTTTTTTTTGTTCTGGGATGGAGATCATCCATCCATAAAAGAATTTATCACAAACCTAGAATCTACAACAAGCTTTCTGAGGTTGACTTTGACTCATTCCTTAGAAATAGTGGATTTTCTTGATGTATCAGTACATAAACACAAGGGAGGTAAAATTAATACCAGTTTGTATCATAAAGAATGCTTGCTGGCAGAATAGTTTGGTGTATTGCAGAAGCATGCATCCAGGGCATATATTCCCAAACATTGTAAAAGGACAGATAAATAGGGTGAAAACATCTGTAGTGATCAACTGACTATGAAGAGTGAGCTTTTGGCACTAGAGGGACTATTTTTAGATAGATGGTATAAGGAGCCCGAGATAAATAGGGCTAGAAGTGAAGTCCTAAATTCAATGAAAGAACAAAGGGAGCAATATACGTAAACATTCTTAGATAAACCAAATAAATCAAGTAGAGATCGTAGGAATTGTTTTATGACAAAATACATCAATGCCAATAGGAAAATGTGCAATATTATTAAAAGGAACTGGCATCTGTTGACGATTGATAGGGAGACAGCTGAATGGGTAGGGGAAACTCCCTGTTTTACTTATAGAAATAATAAGAACTTAAAATGTTTGTTAGGTGGGGAGAAACAGCAGGAACTAGTTCAAGGGAATGTGATGGGTATGTTTTGTGATGTAGTATGCAAAACACAATGTTTTACTCACCCCACACTGGATTTTAGATTTGAACCTAGGTTCAGTGCCTCATGTGACAGTATGAATATTATTTATCTTGCTAATTGTAATGATTGTAATTGTTTTTATGTTGGTAAGACCCTGAAACATCTTAAAGATAGGATGTACCAGCATCTATATGATATTAGAAACAAGAATGTCCAAAATGCTTTAGCGAAGCATGTTGTGGTGTTTAACACGCATAGTTTCAGTTTCAGGGTGTTACAGCATGTGATAGTTAATATGGGAGGGGGGGACAATAATAACTACCTAGAAAGAGTTGAACTTAGGTGGATTTTAAGACTTCAGGCACATATTTATCCTTTAAATGTGATTTGATTCATTGATGATAATAATTTGTATGTATGTTTTTATACTATATAAATGATGCAAGTAAAATGTATTGTTAAGGATCTGAGGAAGCCTAGTTTTATCTATGCGAAAGCGCTTATCCATTGTTTTGCTGTTTTATTAAATTACTAAACTGGAATATTTATATATATATATATATATATATATATATATATATATATATATATATATATATATGTGCATATATGTGTGTGTGTGTGTGTGTACATGTGTGTGTGTGTGTGATTTTTACATCCAAGTTAATATCAGCTCAGAGCAACTATATTCTAATAGAAGTCATGTATAATAAAACACTCTGGAATAACCTCACAAAAAGTCTGTCAAACATTGCATTCACAACCTATATATGCCAGGTTATATTTCAAGCTTCCTTTGACAGTCCTTATTGAAACATTTGGAGAATTATAAATAGTTGCATAGATAAATAATTTTCCAAGATTACCAATCTGTCCTTAAGAAATTAAATGCAATTTTTTTGTCATATTACCATTGTCAGTCCCCATGGACTATGATATTTATAGATAACCCCCCGGATTCATGAATCCTCCATGTAAAACTAAATAAATCTTAAAATGTCCATGTACCCAACACCACACTCCCCCACATTGTAAACCCCCCTCACAGTTATAAAAGTAAAAAACTATTTTTTTAATTCCCATATATATATGCCGTATTTGATTGTGTGTGTTGTGTGTGGTTGTTGCTTAGCGAATGTTTATGCTAATTATGCCAAAATTGCAATAGCATAGTGGTACCGCGTTAAAAAGAGAGGAGGCATCGTGTCTTCGAGTCACCACTCCCCTTCCTATTTTATGTTTCAAAATAGTATATGAAAATATTCCTGACATATATGATTAAACTTACCCAGCGCAATATAGTTGCCCATAGTTAAGCAGCACAAAAAGCAATGATAAAGTTTGAACCCAGGACACTGTGCACCATACTCAAAGCACTGAACCACTAAGCCATGACAACTTAGGATAAACAGCCACTGTTAACATATATATACTTATAAATGGTAGATTAACCATTGCTAAGCAGATCTGCAGTCAGAAATGTGGCATATTTAAGCCCCATAGGTGGGAATACTCACCCATAACTTGTGTAGCTCCCATCTGCAGTTAGAATGGCTGGTGCTGAGTTGAAATACATGGTTTGGCTCCTTGTCCACTGTCATGAGTCAAGAGGATGCAAGATGTCCCACAACTGTTATTCTATATAATGGATAGGTATGTCTCAATATTAATTATTCTGCATGTATTATTATATAAAATAGGTGAGAAAGCCTGATAATATCTCTGCATGTACTGTCATATAAAATTATGTCTGCTATATGCACTGTAATATCCATCTAAAGTGGTTGATGGAAAATCTGGCACATGAGTAGCTCGTTAATTGTTCCCGTCTGGTCTGTTTACCTCCCCAACCTACCTCCCCAAATATACCTACTTCCTCTACCTCACTTTCTACTCTTACCTGCACAAAAATTACGCCCCATACATAGCTGCCCATTTCGCACACATGTCCGCTGGACATGTAAACTTATAATTATAATTGGCAGTACAGCATACTTTGTTGTCCTCACCCCTCTCCCAGGGGTGGAAGGTTTCAAATTTCACTCCAAATTTATTGCATATGCACAGCTGTTCCTGGTAAAGAAATGGGCAGCTATGGACATTCCCTATACCCGTCCTGCACATCCCAAGCTTGTTTTCCTACTGTCTTTCCCTCTTTGTGCCCCCTTTTTCACCACTTTCCTATCTCCCCATTTTCTTTTATTTCAAAGAGATTAGCGTGGGGGGTTAGCGGGAGTAAGCACTTTTAAGCAGTAGTAAGCGGGTTTAAGTGAGTGTGTGCATGTGTGTGTTTAGCTAAGCATTGCTAAGCACCGCTCAAATCCGCACAAACCCACTTACAACTGCTTAAAAGTGCCTTAGTCACTCTATGTCATGACCCTTGTTCTGCTCAGCAGCAAAATAAAACACCTCTGTCAGTCTCGAACCCCAGACCTTGGACACACTAGACTGCATGAAGTACCACTAAGCCACAGCAGATGTACAATAACTTGGTGCTGAAATAAATATATCATACATTACAATGAGGGAATGTAAAGGGAAAATAGGAATGCCATAACACAAATCTTGTTCTGTGGGTCTTTACCAGCAGTTGTTGTGGAATTGCATGACATGACTGTGAAAAGAGAACCAGCCATTCTAGCAGGGAATAATGTTACAGTAGCACCTTACAAACCCCACATAGTATCAGACCAGGATAAACACTGGCATAGTTGAATAGGCCAGAGGCCAGACTTCCCAACTGTGACTGCTTTACAGGGATGTCCCTGATTCGTAAACAAATGTTAGCTGTGCCCCTCTGAATCACTCTGAACAGTACTAACATTAGGCAGAAAAGTGGGGAATCACACTTAATGAATAATGTCAATAAGTTAGAGTAGACACTGCTTGCACGTCAGAAAAGGTGTAGTAATACATATGCTCTGATTCCCTCAAAGTCTCAACTGAAATATGTCTGTAATATATTACAGGTGTATCTCACTTATATGTACCTTTCCCTGAGGCTGTTCAAATATATACCTGAGATTATCTGAGGCCTGGCAGAGGCAGACACACACACAGGCATATCAGCATTTCTGCTGTTACACACTCTGCAAATAGCTTTGGAAGGAGTTCCACAAGCATGCCCTTATGTAGGAGTACAACACAGAAATATCAAAGGATGTAGCCATGTACTGCTAGCAACCAACTGTGGCAATGCCATTGTTCCAGTGCTGAAAAGACTGGTGTGGAGCACAGACAAAGAATAATAGGCTAACCTCTGACTACCATCTGGATATGTCCACAGGTGGGAGCTATGCAGACAGACTACTTGCCTTGATAGAATAACAGGTACACAGCAACCCTGTATGTTCAGCAAGATAAACATCACATGATAATAAGTAATGCTCTCTGCAGTTCTGCTCCACTACCCAAAAGTACTATATACCTGTGTATATTCAGGCAAAACCAAGGGTGTAGGTAGGAATACTCAGTACTGAAATATGTCCAGTTGTTTTGTGCAGCCTGTGCTAATGTCAAAACAAACAAACCACAAACTGTTCAGAAGTGAGTAACTTAACAATTACAGTATAGCAGTTCACAAACAGTGCATGTGCCAGAGGAATACATTGCAATAACTACTTTTGTATGGTAGTTAATTGTATAATTCAAAAAGAAAGTACATACTCCCATGTATCCTGTGTTAGCATTTGGAGGGGTGAGTAAAAGTCTACACTGAGAAGTGTGTACTGGAAGCAGCAACATTCAGGTTTGAGTACAACATGCATATCACTGGCTACTGCCCTAGCTTCAGATATGAGACATATACCAACCTTCTGACTGACACATCGATGTCCAGAGCAAACAAGCATGGGCCCCACCTTGGAAAGCTAAAAGGGCTATGCCTACCTAACCTAGCATTTTATAGCAGTGGACTGCAATCACAGTGAGTACTGCAATTACCACACAGCAGGCTGCATGCAATTACTAAATGGTGGGCACCAATTGGTGCAGAGGCCGTCACATGCACATGTGCAGATACCTAGAAAATCAGGCTGTACCTGCTGTCCACACATGCAATAATATCATTGCAGGAACAGAGAGAGAGAGAGAGAGAGAGAGAGACAGAGACAGAGACACAGACAAAAGAGACAGAAACAGAAACAGACAGAGAAAACCGAGAAAACAAAACAACAATAAAAAAAAAAAAAAAAAAAAAAAAAAACAGTAACAGACGGAGCAGAGAAATACAAAGGTAAGTTATGTAACACATATGTATTTGCCAGCATGTAGTAGATGTTCTTGAAGAGTACTCTACATACTGTGCATCATCCATATGTGGCAGCAGTATGTATCTATATGTATTTGCACATGTGCATATGGCAAGGGACATACTGCAACTGTTAGTGAAGGGTGGACATATATATGTTGTTGAAGGTTGTTATGTGCATATATCTATGTAGGTTGTAGTGTGTGGCATAGAAAACAGCATGCAGTGCTGGTATATGTCATGTGGTGGTTAAACGCTGTGGGACTGATTTGTCAGATCTGCTGTGTTACAGCCAGTGAGGCCTGCTAGAGCTACATGGGCTGAGGACACCAAAATGTATTCTGCACAGCACTGTGCAATATTATTACATAACTGTATATCTCACAACTGTCGCATAATTGATATCCCCACCATGAAAGGTGGACTGTGTATGTGCCTATATGTACATCTATATGTACAGCAATGGATGTTTAGATGTATGTGTATATATATATATATATATATATATATATATATATATATATATATATATATACACATATATAGAGCGAGAGACACACGGGGTCATAGGTACTGCAGCAGGTGCTTGGTGACCAAGGCATGGACTGAAGACCAGTGCCAATACTGCAGTGCCATCCCTCCTTTCCAAAACACTGCGCCCATTAACTACCACATAGGTGGAAATCTAACACTGAAGGTGTGATAAGGGAACATGGGACACAGGTGGACAGTAGCCTAACCTTTGATAATCACAGTGCCACACTAGTCTTGTAATCTGTCTTTGCGGTACGTGTCATTACAGAAGGTGTGTCATCTAGGGAAATATAGGTCAGTGTTCCCCTCTACTCATCACAATGCCCCGTGTGGTATGTACCTCACATGACAACTACAGCAAGTGGAAAGGCTACAGACATACCTCACAAAGAGTAATACTGGCCTCAAACAGATGCCCTATGCAGACTGACTCACAAAACCACAGCTAGACTGTGTTGCATACCGCCCACACAGAGGTGACCTCTGCCGGACATACAGAGGTATGTCACACCCATAGCTGTTGGACAACCACCATGTCAGCATATCACAATCCCTCCAGGCTACATGTTCTAGGGCCCTAAACCTCATCAGCTCATTAAACAGCACATGCTGGAGGGATAGGTTCCTATCTCAGAGATATGCCATACTCTGTAATAAACCACCTATCAATAGCACACAAGGCTCCTCATTAGCAGTTGTCATAAATACCCCTGATGATTGTTTGGGAGATAGGTAATACACCCCGGGAATCACCTCTGTGGTTCTGGTTGACAGGGGCAAGTGAAATCAAATTACATGTGTGTCAAAGGCCAGGGTAGCATATGGCTAGGCTGCTCTAGGCCCTAGGGCCAATAGCGTATTACCTACCTATAACACGATGCACACACACATGTACTCAGTGCAATACCTGCTATGTGAGGTTGAATGAGTGTGACTGTGAATGTGTGCAAGGTCTGTAAAGGTGTGATAGCTTAGTGTGAATTTGTTTCTGTCATGGTAGTTTGTGTCCTAGTTGTGAGGCCAGCAAAGGATGTGTATGTTATTGCTAGGCAGACATAGTAGTATGGCATACATTGTGACGTAGTTCCTTGTTGATGACTGTGGTGTCCCATTGTAGGCTAAAGCAATACATGTATGCTTAGTGAGTGGTACTGCTGGTGAATCCAACTCCCATATGAACTGTAGTACTACCTGAAGCTGTAGGCCTAAACAGCACAGTATGGTGTATGTTCACATTGCTTGGAAACACTGTCTTGTGTGTTTCCTGTAGTCTGCACAGATTACATACCTCAGGCATAAGGTTTTGTAAGTAGTGGCACACAGTACTGTATGGTACACAGGTAAAGCTCATCTGGGTTGGCATAAATTTGTGTGTTGTATGTTTGTCTGATGTGTGTGTAATTATGCCTGTACCATGCCCGCAATCATATGTGTTTTACAAGGTTTACGTGTGTATCTAGCAACATGTATACTCTGTTACAGCAGTATGCCACCTATATTAACAACTGTGCACTTATGTTAGGCAGGGGTATGGCATCAACGACTAGAGTGGTTTACTGGTAATACTTTAACTGTACTTTACATTCATTGCAATGGATGACATCTTTCTTCATGCATTAGCTTGATATATACCCCTGTGGCGAGGTTGTGCATTGTGTCACAAACAGTGTGCCGGGTACTGGTGTATAGTGGATTGATATATAGAGTGTGCCCGGCACTGTCAGTCAGTTGTGGCCTGAGCATCAATATGTGGTATTGAACGTGTGTATCCTCTGACAGACAAACGGATGCTATATATGGCAGTTAAGTGATATCTGTAGTTAAGGGTGCAAAGTGTGCCACATGACTCGCACACATATATTGTTCATTTCTCTTTCAGGGTGATGGCCCACCAACATAATCCCTGTTACACAGCAGCAGAGGAACAGGAAATCCACCACAGCCTGGTGCAGCACTATTCCCTGCTGTTTTCCAGAAGCAGCCAGCACCAGCATGAGCAGACTGCACTGTGGCAAGATCTTGTTCATCGGGTAAATGACATAGGCATGCATAACTGGACATATGAGCAGGTACACCATCACTGCAGTGATTTAATTAGACATGTCCGGCGGCGTGCGTCTGATATCCATAGACAACAGCTTGCCACAAGTGGTGGGGTGGCCATTCATCCCCCCTCACCAGAGTGGAGGAGCTGCTCCTAAGCATGGTGGCTCCTGGCCAACAACAGCAACTGCAACAGACATGTGTCGTCATGGAGGCCAGAGCCACCCAGCATGTTTACATGGAGCATGCAGGTGACATGCCCTATCTGTAGACTACTGTTACCTGTATTGTTAGATTATGCATAAGTGAGATGTGTACTGTGTGTTTAGCAGTTGTGCAGCCTAGTGTTGTGCAATACTGATATTTGGAATATTTTCTGTACACCTGTGACTGTCGACTGTTATTCTACTGTAGTTTAGCAAACCCACAGTAGCAATGCCAAAGTTGTGGCCACTGACAAACTGTCTCATATTCTTGTAGGTCCCTCTCGTGTGACAGCAGGGCAGATCATCCATGCTGGTGAGTGTGTTATAACTTTAATATTGGTAATGAAATGTGCATGTCATAGGTGAGGTGTAGGCCATGCACACGTAAACACACCTACGCATAATGCATGCTGTGCATGTTTGCTGTGAGACGTTGCACATCTCAGTAATGTCAGTAGCTGCCTCAATCACATGCAATACACAGAGCATCAGACACAGTTGTGGCAACACAGTACTGCACATTGGATAGGCATAGTTGATACACATGAACACAACATAACACGTTTGTCATACACAGTACACCTCAACATGCTACACATGGAGTAACTACACACCCGCTGTAAGGTCACACTTCAGTATCCCACATATCATTCACACAGCACACATGATATACCTGAGGGGTAGAGGCCTATCATGGGGCTGTGCAACACTCTTCAACACATCACACAGTCATGTTAGGCAATGCTCCCTATTGGGCACCTCATACACTCATGTACAAAGTGACTGTGTAATTGTGAACGTAGCCACGACACTGCAGTTCAGGTACAGCATGCTAGGCGGTGGTCTGTCACACATTAGTAGCCTTGAGTGACCACATGATGCATGATGATGATGGCTCATGGTACTACACCCCATCCAGTTACAGTGACCACAGTACTACACATAGCAGTCATTGCTTTGCACCTCAATGTTGTATGTGTGCAAACATATGCACCTATACACAATATGCATAGCATGTTTTGTGTGTGCAAACATATGCAACTATACACAATATGCATAGCAGTTACCATCTGTACAAAGTGACACATATATGTCCTGGAATACTATTGGGTGTATAGGTCACATGACACACATTGGGTATGTGTGATGTTTAATGTTGCAGTCGTGTAGCATGCCATGTCATGGCTAGCACTGACATATCTGCAATACGTCCCACACTCACCATAACCACTGTACAATGGCCATGTCGAGCATTGGTATTCCATCACTTATACATGCACCACTCATCCCATGTATGTACATAACATGCATGTGCTACACCTGTGCCCACAATTATCTGTTACAGACACAGACACTGTAACCAGACATGGAAATCTATGTGACACACAGATAACACATGCAGCCATGGTATGTATACCTGTGAGTGATGGTGCACAGGACATTGCAGAGCTTATAATACTCGCACAGCAATGTTGTGTCCTTGTAGACATTGTGTTCCATGGTGTAGCCAATCACTGAACAACTACAGACATGCATCAAAGCCATGTATACTGTTATTAACTAGTGCTGTCTACACTCGCACTGCATGGTCTTGAGCAACACATATTCTGCATGCTGGCACGTGTGAGGTGACTGTTTGCCTTGTGATACTGTCACCCACCTTCAACCACTATTGAGTATGTTTTGGATTGCTGGTGTGTGTGTGTGTGTGTGTGTGTGTGTGTGTGTGTGTATCTGCTGTAGTGAGGAGTGTATTTGTGTGCATGTGTGCATGTGTGCATGTATTCATGTGTGCATGTGTTCATGTGTTCATGTGTTCATGTGTGCATGTGTTCATGCGTGCATGTGTGCATGTGTTCATGTCTTCATGTGTGCATGTGTTCATGTGTGCATGTGTTCATGTGTGCATGTGTTCATGTGTTAATGTGTTCATGTGTGCATGTGTTCATGTGTGCATGTGTGCATGTGTGATAACATCATGTAGAGATTGTAAAGTGTGTTTCCTGTCTTCCTCTCACAGGTGCTGAGGTTGGTTTGGCTGAATGCAGCAGGGAACCTGAAGTCACTGACACAAATAGTGGAGATGATGATACATGTATTGTGGCACAGACAGGTTTGACAGGGTATGTCGTTGGTCTGCCAATTGACAGTGCACAGCTTTCTACCCCATCTATGTGCACACTCATACTACCAATACATCCCTCATCACCAATGGCCTTAGCCGAGGGACAACATACAGTTGGCATTGACCAGGATAGTGTGGTATCCATGGCACATGCATCCCTTCACAGCAGCCATACCCAGATTCCTGGAATGGTACCACATAGGCAGATGTCCAGGGGTTCTCTTGGGAGCACCACTGGTCGTAATGCCCCTGGCAGATGTGCCCCCACAGGTCTTACAACCTCAGGTATGTTCCGGGCTGTAATGCAGGCACAGGCACATATGGAATGGTACACCAGACAGGGACTAAGGGTGCAGAGGGCCCATAACACCGCTATCAATGACAGCATCCATGACCATGCTGGTGCCATCCGTAATTACACCGAGGTCATTGACAAACGGGGGGAGACATTAGATGCCCTCCACAATGTGTTTTCCATGAGCCAGGACCGTGCGGGACAGTTGAGACGTCGACGCAGATGTATGCCAGCAACATCAATGGCTGGCAGTCGTCGCAGACGACCCACAGATCACAGCCGCTCCCGTAGTGGCAGTACCAGCCCCAGCAATGCTGGGGCTGGCCTGTCGATTGACCGTCCTAGTAGATCATGTACACGTGGCTCTGGCCAGTCCCAGCAGGGACATGGGAACAGTCGACATACCTCTGCCTCTGATCATAGTACCCAGTCAGGCTTGGTACCCGATACTGTCCGTAGCACCTCTGCCAGGCACAGGTACCATGTCTGTGCCCAGAGACAATGATTTGTACAGCCTGGCAGGTACAATCTGTGGCTGTCCCACAACCTCCTGTATATGGCAGCCACATGGTGGAGCTGTGTGCATGCAGACACACACACATAAACCAAACACCTAGGGCTCACACATACACACACACATTACATCAACATTGGCCCATGCTGTACTGTTGTCTCTCACACACACACACACACACACACACACACACACACACACACACACACACACACACACACATACATGTTGATTGGATGGGTCAATGTCGGGCTCTGGCAAACCAACAACACTCCCTGTGCATATGATGAAACCTGTGCCACCTCCTGTCATCTGTAACATTGATGCAGGAACAGGCTAACATGGTGCTGATGCACAGGGTGACATTATAGCAGTGTAGCAATGTTAGCATGTTGTCAACAGGAAAGTGTAATGATATCCTTGTATGTATATCTGAGCAGGCATGATGCATCAAAGCTATGATTGTCAATGTAGTATTGTTTACACCAGTGTTAAGTCTGAGTATGTATTGTCCATCCATGTGCCACTTGGCTGAAATGTATAGTGTTGCCAGCATGTGTTAGTGAGTGGACAGTATGTGTGTGATGTGTGCAGTACAGATTAGCAGGTGTACATCTGTGAACATAGTGGGGGTGCACTGTCTGCATGTACGTGCATAGTGGACACATGGGACGTGTGACATACCCTGTATTACACAGTGTTAACATCTCATAGTATCTCTCGGTGGTCAGTATGCATTCTACTACAGATATGTTCTAACATGGGTACATGTGTGTATGACATGGTTTGACACTATGCTGTGGGTAATACTGCTACTATCTGTCAATGTTTTGCATTCTGGTAGTATACACAACCTCAACAGCCTGACTATAACCAATCATTAAATGATGTCCTGACAACTGACACACAGTTGTAGGGAACTCAGTAACAGTTGGATCCTTCCGGTACTATACTATAACAGTAACCACTGGTATTGACCACAACCCGTTCCTGGGACCACACCTGTTTGGCATATAGCCCTCTTAGGTACATGTAAACACACTAGGGATATGTCCATCCACATCTGGAAATGCATGCATTGGCCTACAATGCATTCTCTGGATGGGACACATATCCTACACAAGGGTATCATACAGATACCTGTTGTCTAACACATGCTGTATAGCTCTAAGCCAACTATAGCATAGTCATCCACATTTACTATACTTAGTACCCCGACAGTACCACATAGGTGGTAGCCCTCAACATGTATGTCGGGTACCAATGTGTACATACAGCCAAGTGTTATGTCATCTGTCCGTTGGTATCCACATATCCAAAGGTATTGTGAAGTTCCTCGGTGTATCACATAAGAAATTAGGGGCCTGTATGCATATCCACAAGGCTGTTGTACACCTATAATAACTGTCAATTATTGCCAGACTTTGTTGTCTATGAACATGTCTGACATATACCCCAGGTATGTACCCTCACTCATACTAGTCTATAGAAACTGTCATGGGTGTGTGTGACACAGATGACCTTGGCCACAGATCACTACAGTGGCCGGCCTTGTCACATACATACATATGTGACTTATGATCTGAGAAGCAGTGGCACAATCTGTCAAAGGTAACAAATGTATTCATGTAGTATGCAGGCTTCACACCTCTGTACTAATTGAGGTCACATGTACATATATTTATTTGCCACACAGATACCTGATGTGTGCAATGTACATACTGTTTTAATCCTGATATGTAAAAGCAAAATCCACACGGCATTGACCAACAGTGTCACACACACACATTCAGCAATTGCAAGATTCAAACCCCTGCCTAACTATGTTATGACATTAGAGACATACACATTAACATGACGTGCTATATGCTTTATTGGGGGCTTGTGTTTCCACTGCTATATTTGTAGGTTGCTGACATCATCAGACTTGCCAAAGGGGAATATACCTCTTTTAAGGTGTTTCCCTAGTCTCCAAAAAGGGCATTCCTCTTAAAGGAAGTCACACAGACACATACACCCCCCCCACACACACACTCAGCAACTGCAGGATTCAAATCCTTACTTAGGTATGTTATGACACTAGAGACATACGCATTAACACAACACGCTATATGCTTTACTGTTTTTTTTTATTTCCACTGCTATATTTGTAGGATGCTGACATCATCAGACTTGCCAATGAGGAATAAACCTCTTTTAATGTGTTTTCCCAGTCTCTAAAAAGGCCACTCTTCTCAAAGGAAATCGCACACACACATACACCCACCCACACACACACACACACACTCAGCAATTGCAGGATTCAACCCCCTACCTAACTACGTTATGATACTGGAGAGATAACACATTAACACGATGCGCTTTATGCTTTACTGGGAGTTTTCATTTCCACTGCTGTATTTGTGGGATACTGACATCATCAGACTTGCCAAAGAGGAATGTACCTCTTTTAATGTGTTTTCCCAGTCTCCAAAAAGGGCAGTCCTCTCAAAGGAAATAACACACATTCACACACCCCCACTTACACAGTCCGCAATTGCAGGATTCAAACCCCTACCTAACTATACTATGATACTAGAAAGGTAGGCATTAACACAACGCACTACGTGCTGTACTGATGAATTCTGTTTCCACTGCTGTATTTGTGAGACACTGACATCATCAGACTTGCCAAAGTGGAATCTACTTCTTTTAATGTGTTCCTCGTCTCCAAAAAGGCACTCCTCTCAAAGGAAATCACACACACACACTCAGTAATTGCAGGATTCAAACCCCTACCGAACTATGTTATGATAGTAGAGCGATACTCATTAACACGACACGTGACATGCTTTACTGAGTGGCTTCTTTTCTCCCGCTATATTTGTAGGATGCTGACATCATCAGAGTGGACATGGTAATGTGTGTGCACTTTGTTTTATGCAATCCCAGGAATGAACCATGTGAGTTAGCAGGTGTTAACAGCTTGAATAGGACTCCACAATTCTTAGCTTGTGTGATCTATCTGTGGACAAATTGCCATTCCTTCATATGACAATACATATTTATGCACAGATTGTTGATTTTGTGGATACGATATGTGTCATGGGATGTTGATAAAGGGCTATTCAAAGTCTATGTGGGACATGGTAGCTCCTTTCAGTGATGTATGTCCTGGGTGGCTGCCTTGCAAACAGTCTAGCAGGTTTGGGAACCATGATCTGCCCATGAGCATACCACAGTTGGTAGGGTTGTGTGTTTGTCAGCTTCCAATAACTCTGTTTATGACTTCAATCATGATGGACTCCATGGCCTTGCAGATCAGACTTCATAGGCTTATAGGACTATAGTTCCCATGGTCTGTTGTGCACCAACACTTGTGGGGTGTGCCATATGTTGCTGTAACACATATAGCAGTTTCAGATCCTGTAGAGAGGGTGAGGCTCAACAGACTGTTCAAGTGCAGGGTCTGTTTGTTCTGTAGTTCACTCATGACACATATAGGGAAACAATGTAATCCAATTGATGCCATGTTTTCGGCTTTGGGGGGAGTTGTTTACCCATTCTACATGTGATATCTCCTGGTATGATGATAGGGCCTTTTGTCAGTGGGAGATGGGTATGTATATAAAGGCCTGTCTGACAGGATGTCGGCATTGTCAGTCAGGTACAGTTGGCCCTGACTCAGGACATATATGAGTGCACATTGCTATTTATGACATAGCTGAAAGAGGTGTCATGGTTCTGTCTGGACTCCTTCACAGATAATCTTTCCAAAACACTGACAAAGCTGAGCACTAAACCCCTGTTATACTCTTTTACACACTTAACACCCTACTGATCCTTTGTGATCAGTCAACAGAGTATGTCATCATAATATCGTGGCATGTCCATAGGTCGGTTTCGTGTGTACTCTCCAGTCCAGCTGGTGAATATTGGAATTTTGACGTAATGTTACAACTGCCTTATGTACACAGACAACCCTCTCCTCCTCCCAACAAACTCAGATATATATGAGTGATGCAACTATATAGACAAACAGGAGGCTGAGCTCTCTCGACCCATGACTGGCACAGTCTATCAGGTGGTGAAGGTAACCACACACACCACAAATCCAGTCTCACATAAACCTATAGCGACAGCAAACAAAATACATTACCACACAAAAACATACCCGGAGGCTCTAAATAAACTCTGCCTAAGCAGCAGAGACCTCCAAAGCAGACACCCAAACAACTGCTACCCCACAACAATACCCACATATCACATAGTTCACAAAGTCAGTGTGCCACACAGTCACTGCCCTTAGGGCTAAAGAACACACCTAATACACTTGTAATAGGTGACACTTATTGTCAGACACACTGACATCCCACTCACCTGGCTGAACAAGGAGAAGGTCACTTTGAGCTGTCTGTCGAGTGCCAGGATCCGCTACATAACACATGCACTCAGGTCACTCCAAAGCAAGTACAAATATGGCTCCATCATTGTCCATGCTGGTGTGAATAACCTCAGACGTTCCTCCCTGGACTACATGACAAGAGACATAGAGGAGCTCTCTGATCATGTAGCCCAGGCCAATATGACCCTGACCTTGTGTAGCATCTTACCCTCACCAAAAACGATGTCACAGTATACAGACAAACTGATCACTTTTAACAGTTGGCTAACATATTGGTGTCATTCAAAGGGGATCCAGTGTCTGTCAGCCTAGGATGACATGCTCGACATGCCACGTAGCTTCACTATGGACGGCTTGCACCTGTCACTCCTGGACTTTCGAATATTGGCTAAGGTTCTTGCCACCCCCATAGTGCCTTTTTTAAGCGAGGCTCAAAAGACATACCCACCTCCATAGACGTTACAAGGTAAAAGAAACTAAGGGTAATGCTGCTCAACACCAGATGTCTAACCCTCAAAATGCATGCACTCAGGACTCTCCTCAGTATGGAGAATGTCGATATCTGTGCAGTAACAGACACCTGGTTCAGGCTCCCGAAAGCACACCAGCACTACCAGGTTATACTTCATACCATGCTTTTTGGCCACAAGACTCGGACCAGCCAACAAAAATAGGGGGAATATCCATATACATCACAGATACACACACCTCCAGGTTAGTAGCACTACACAAAGCATCGGAGACCATACATGTGCACCTAACAGTGGGCAAAACTGCCTTTCAGTTTGTAGCCTGCTACAGACAACCCTTCCAAACTCAGGAACCCCATTCGGCTTTCCTGGGAACACTGGAGAATATGTAGGTCTCTCCAAACACCATTATATTGGGTGACTTCATCTACCCAAACATTGACTGTGAATACTACTCAAGCCCCAACACCCTCACCCAACAGTTGCTAGAATTTATAAACTCAAATGCTAAGGCACAACTGGTTACCACACCCACAAGAGGGGAAAACATATTGGACCTGATCATCACCAACATGGGGACTCTATGTTCCACACCAGAGGTATACCCCTCATTGGTAAGGTCAGACCATACATTTATCTCACTGGACATACATATCCTGTCCCCACCCCCATCCTAGGTAATCTCGGTGAAGAACTTCTCAAAAGCAAACGTCACACTTCTCCAAACCAAGGTGGTATCCTTCAAAGACCCTGGGACAGTGGTAAATATGGCTCAGACCGCTGAATCCATTACAAACACATTCTATGGACACCTTCTGGAATGCATGGATCGTGCTATCCCAAATAACAACAAGACTCACTCCTCCAAAGGCAGGGGACCTGTCTGGTGGACCCTGGCCATTAATAAGCTATGCAATGAAAGGAGGAGGCTACTACATGATAGAGCACAATCCAAAAAAGGGAAGGCATCTCTGATCAGTGTTAGCAAAAAGCTACGATCACTCATGAATTCATCTAAGGCCCGCTTCTAACAGAAAATTGCACCAGACACTAAGGACAACATACACTGAACCCACAGACATTGCCAACATCCTGGCAAACAGGTTCAGTGTAAATGTCTCCCCCCCATCCCCCCTAAAGAGCAAATGTCCATCCCAGCAGAGTGTAGCCTCCCTGACATCACAGATGAACAGGTGAGTGCTGCCTCCTCCAAAGCAGACAACACAGCATCAATGGGAATGGACAGTGTCGCGGCCTGTGTCTTACATGAGCTTCATGATGAACATAACCCTCACATTAAGTCACTGTTCAATATCAGAGTTACTACAGGATAGGTACCCAAGGAATGGCATACAGCAATAGTGGTCCTGCTCCACAGTGGTGGGCCACAATGGACCCCGGACAATATCGCCCTATAAGCCTAACTAGCCTGGTCTGCAAAGCTATGGAGCATATTATCATGGAACCCATACACATAGACATCGGGAACCTACAGACACTGGATCCTACACAATTCAGCTTTGTTGTGGGCAGATCTTGCCTCTTGAACCTGTTCAACTTCTTTAAACAGTTACCAGGTCCATAGACGTAGGGAAGGTTGTCCACACAGCCTACCTGGACCTTGCAAATCTTTTCAACACAATACCCCACTCAGGCATTATGCATAAGCTCACCAGCTTCGATATCGACACATATGTCACAAGGTGGATTGCTAACTGGATCAGGGATAGCACCCACATAGTCAGTATTGCAGGTGCCATGTCTAACTATACACCAGTTACACATGGCATCCCACAAGGCTCAGTCCTGGGACCTCTCTTGTTCAGTATATATTTCTTTGATGTACAGGCTAACACAGGAGGAATATGGCTGACCATGCTCACAGATGACTGCAAACTGGGTGCCATAATAAACTCTCCAGCTGGCACAAGCATCCTCAAAAAGGGGCTCACAGAGATGGATGACTGGTGCCAGAGCCATGGCCTACAGATAAATGCCATTAGATGCATAGTCATCCCCTTTGGGAATAACAACGTGCCCACACATTACCACATAGGTGGTAATCCATTACATACAGTAGGAGTTATTAGGGATTTGGGGACATGAGTAGTTAGTACTCTCACCTTTGACAATCACGTTGCCAAAGTGGTTAGACAGACCTTCTATATAGCCCACCTTATCCCATAAGGTTTCACATCTAGATCAAGTGAGGTCATTGTTACCCTATACTCATCAGGCCCATGCTTGGATACAATGCCCCATTTGGGATGTACCTTACCCGACACCTGCAGCAACTGTAATGGCCACAAAAGTACCTCACCAAGTAGATCTAGGGACTCACACAGATGTCCTGCGCAGTTCGGCTAAAGTAACTCCAGCTCTACTCAGTCGCCATCACCACTCGGATGCGATCTGTGCCTGTTGTTTAAAGCCATGTCCAACCCAGAATTAATGGACATGCTCCACCTCAGGATATCCGAATCCCTTAGAGCTACATGCTCCAGGGACGTAAACCTCAGCACAGATATTAATAGGACATACTGGAGGGACAGATTCTTATCCCAGAGGCTCCACTCACTCTGGAATGAGATACCAGTCCCGCATAGGCAGAGCCCCCCACTGACCACCTACAAGAGACATCTTGACAAGTGGATGGGTGATCGTATGTTTACCCCTGGGATATCTTCTGGGTCCCTGCAAGACAGAGGCACAATAAACTAAACATAAATGGGCTATCTTGTGTGACCTACTATTCACAGGCACAGTCTACTAATCTAACAGGGTTGCGAAAGCCAAACACACTCTGGCCAGGCTTATACATGCCCTAGGGCAGATGGCCTAGTATCAACCTCTGAACCTATGATAATGTTCGGGATGCATATTGTTTATTGATGATACTGATTGCAGGTTTTTTATCTTCTTTGCTTTCCCACTTTCTATTAACAACCTAAGTATCTGCAGAACATATTTGATTATGACAGGGTTCCACCATATTATATATGTGTCTGTTGTCATATAACTGTGTGCACAAGGCAGATTCCTGAATAGTGAGAGGTTCCTGGGTTAGCACATGCAACTGCCGGATATGTGTGGCCCACTGCTGTACTCAGACATGGCCTACGTGTGTGAGCATGCCCAGTTCGGCTTTCAGTGTTTTGTTGCCTGACATTTGTCTCATTCGTTCAAGTGTGTGAGCATGCCCAGTGTGAACTTTCAGTATGTTGCTGTCTGAGGTCCACTACATTTGTTGATGTGTGTGAATATGACCAATATTAACATTTATACTATATGTGTGTTGAAAATCAGGTTCTATTCTTACTGCAGGGCTCACCTTTGTGTCATAACTCGACAGGGATTATGCTGTGCCTGCAGGATTTCCATGAGATACTTTGCATAGACTTATCAACATTTCTTCATACAGGCTGGCCACTGAAATACTGTTATGGTTTACTGGTTCAATACTATAACTATAGTGCACAGTATCCTGGGTTCGAGGCCTGTCACTGCTTTATATTTTAATACTGAGCAGACCAGACTGCTTAAGGGCCAGTAGCACAAATATGAGCATGTTGGCTTTTGTTCAGCTATGCCCAGCTTAGACCAAGCTTGTCCAGCATTGCTCACCATTAACCAACATTGCTGAATGTTGCCCAATATTGCTCAACATTGGCCACAGTTGTGCTAGTTACTGTGTGCAATTTTGTTTACATATAATGAATGGTGGTAAAAGCTGTTTAGCACTGCTTTATATTGCTTAACACATGGCAATCATGCCTCAGGTGGTGCTGCAGGGCTGCCTATGTCGGATGCACATACTACACTCCCTATACATGTTTGAAAACAGGTAGTGTCAGGTTAGGCATCTCTTTTACTATATGTGCATGTCAGAGAGAGGTATCATTTCCAGGATTCCTACTGAGCCAGTGTATGTGCTATGCATTGCCTCTTTGCCAAGGCCAAAACATACTGGGCACACCTCCTTCTGCCTACTGGGGCAGGCTCAGGTTGTTCCTCCTCCGAGTCACGCTCTCCCTGTGATGGCCTTGGCAATGGTGGGGGGCTGTTTGGCCCGGGCCTATGCTGGTCCTGCTGCAGCTGTTTTCACAGGATCATATTATGTAGCATAGCACATACCATGACAATTTGGGTACATGTAGTTTGTGAGTACTGCAAGGCTCCACCAGATGTGTCAAGGCACCGGAACCGTGACTTGAGCAGCCCAAACGCAAGCTTGATTACATTTCATGTTTGTGCATGTGCCTCATTATGGCGTTCCTGTTCCGGTGTGTGTGCGTTTCTGATGGGTGTCATCAGCCACGGCTCCAGTGCATAGCCAGCATCCCCCACTAGATGACCATGAGGGATGTCCCCATTGGCAAATGTCTGGTACAGCTGGGTCAGATGCCAGATATGGGAATCATGGTAGCTTCCAGGGCAGCCAGCACACACATTCAGTATTATGCCCTGGGTATCACACACGACCTGGCAGTTGATGGAGGGGAAGCCCTTGCGGTTAAAGTAGACCCTACCCCGGTCACCGGCTGGTGCTTTGATGCGTATGTGCGTGTGGTCTATTGCACCCACTACCTCAGGGTATTCCGCTATTTGCTGGAAGAGATGCATATTGCTGGCCAATACCTCACGGGAATTGGGGAAATATACATGATCACCGACATGTGCTGACATGGCATCCAGGAACTGGTGCAGTACCCTGGATGCTGATGCCTGTGATATCCCCATCATATCACCAGTTGGTCTCTGGAAGGTACCTGTTGCTAATATTCTTAGGCCAACACATTCCTTGGTTTCCACTGGGATGGGTTCCCCTCTGTTGGTTCTGTGTGTGAGGCATGGCCTGCACAGCTCAACAATTTGCTGCATGAGGTCTCTGTCCACTCTATAGTGCTCCACTATCTCCAGCTCATGTAGCCCCTGATAGGTTACCCTGGGCCTGTACATTCTTCTCCGTCTCCTCACTGTGGGTTGTCCAGCAGCATTCGCATTGTCACCACCCTCAGCATGTTGCATATGTCGCTTTATAACTTTTCTTTGTCTCAGTAAAGCTTTTTCAGTTTTCACTTCTATTAGCTTACTGCAGTGTTGCAGTGTCTCTGAGAGAAACATAGTGGAATGTTGTTTACAGAGTTTTACGTTCTGGGCTGGGCTGGGCTAGTGTACTGCCTGTGTAATTGCCTGATTCTTATTATTTTCACCTGCTAGCTCTGCTAGTACTCCCTGGTTAACTTCCTACTATTTGTTGTGCTTCCTTTTCCCTTTCTGTTTCCTCATTGGGGCAGCACCGCGCACACAAGCGCAAACATGCGCACACCAGCTCACATGCGCATACACATGCTTACATGGACTAAAACTTGCTTACTCTTGCTAAAACGCATGCACACAGGTGCAAACATGCTTACACAACTTTAAACAACCTTAGACATGCTTACTCTGGCTTAAATGTGCACACACAGGTGCACACGCGTGCACACAGTCTTACTCAGATATACAGGCGTGCACCCACGTGCAAACACTTTGCAAGCACTTCTACAAGAAACTTTAGTGTTATCCACAGCATACACCTTCAATTTCTTGCCTTTAGCTAGAGTACCTGTTGACATACCTCTTTCAGTGATGAGTAACTGACAGCAAACACATGCCACTCTGATCCAATGAGCTTCACTTCTTTCATACATACCCCCCTCATGATGTCACCTATCTTCTACTCTGATACTCCCCTTATCCTACTCCTACACTCCACTGACTGTGCTCATTTGCTATGTAAACTTGGGATTCACTATCCTTACCCTCATTTGCATAGGATTGCTTACTAATGCTTGGTTACATCTCTTAGACTGAGCTTCCCCCCTTAGCAACCATGTTGTCTTCGGCCTGTCATTCCCTTGCATTGTAAATTAAGAATTACAACAAAACCCACATTTGTGGATTTTAATTATTGGTTTTCTGTTTTTTAGGGTGCAGTGCATATGTGCAGTGGTGCACTACGCTTAAACATCAGCGATCGGGATAAAAAAAAAAGATTCTTTTATTTTTATTTTGCATCGGTGAACATTGCCAATGGCCGTATATTTGGCCATTGGCATGCTTCCTCAACTGGATGCAACCTTTATTTGGTGCTGTCACGGCTCCGTTTTGCTATTTGCAAAATGGTACTCAGTTGTCAACTCAGTACATTTCTGCAAATAACACTGCTCTTACCCGGACAGGTTCGGGTTTCCTGGATCACAAATTTACCTCATTTGCATGCCTTTCGGCAGCAATTGAGCTAAATTGCATATCCTAACCCTGTCCATGTAAGAGCCATTTTAGGAGCTCTCTTGCACGCCCCTGCTGGCTGTTCCTGGATCGCTCGTTGGACATGTTGGCTGCATGGAGTCTTACTCTACTCTTAGACTCCGTGCAAGCCTTCGTGAATCTGGCCAACATTGTTATATGTAGTGAGAGTAGGGAACAGGTTGAGGAGACCCTGGAGAGGTGGAGATATGCTCTAGAGAGAAGAGGAACGAAGGTCAGCAGGACTAA